>NC_134403.1:69125507-69443007 GCF_038048845.1 Mixophyes fleayi | reverse complement strand
AACCCAATATTAAGCTCTCAAAGTGTAACAACATGAACATTACAGCCATGTAACATAAAAATAGCTAGTGATGGTCAAGTTTTCAATAAATGGAAAGGAACTTGGATAATAGCCATCCTGAAAAAGCTGTAAAATACTGTATATTTCCTGTCCGTTTACATGTCCTATACAGTGCTGGAGAAACCATGCGACTAGATAAACTATAGCCCACATATAGTGGCAATGACAACAGTAATTCACACTATCATCATCATTTATTTATATAGCTCCATTAATTCCGTAGTGCTGTACAGAGAATGCACTCACATTAGTCCCTGCCTCATTGGAGCTTACAGTCTAAATTCTCTAACATACACACACACATACACACACACACACACACACACACACACACACACACACACACACACATACACACTAGGGTCAATTTGATAGTAGCCAATTAGCCTACTAGTATGTTTTTTGGAGCGTGGGAGGAAACTGGAGCACCTGGAGGAAACCCTTGCAAACACAGGTAGAACATACGAACTCCACACAGATAAGGCGATGGTCGGGAATTGTACTCAGGACTCCATTGTTGTGAGGCAGAAGTGCTAACCACTAAGCAACCACGCTGCACTATTAATATTGTTTTAGCTATCAATTTTCTGCTGTCCCCATGAGCCTACCTCTTAGATCTATCCTACTGGGCAGCTATGCATATAATATTAATAACAAACGTTCTCTCATTGTATGATAGCAGCAGAAGTGAAAAGACCCTCTACCTTCTCAAGCCTTTTTGAATGGATAGAGTCTGGAGAGTTCTTGATATGGAATGGGGAGGAGAATAACATAGACTACAAAATAGAGTGTACTTGGTATCCATGGTGCTCCAGATTTGGAATACATCCTTGTGTAGATTTTGTTCTACTATTAGACCAAAATGATGCCCATTGTTACTTTCCAATCTACCATAATCATTGTCTCAGGAACGTACTCCTCCCTTGGGTACTACATTAAATGTTTGGAGTCTGAAACTGGTACCCATTGGTTATTATACATTACATTGTCTGTAAAACTACTGAAGAACTTAATAAAAAGTTTGGTGAGACATTGAAATGTTCTTCAGCAGTTGGAGCACCAACAGTAAAGCATCCTGAGACCATTTATGGGTCGGGTTGCTTCTCAGCCAAGGGAGTGGGCTCACTCACAATTTTGCCCAAGATAACAGACATAAATAAAGAATGGTACCAAAGCATCCTCCAAGAGCAACTTCTCCCAACCATCCAAGAACAGTTTGGTGACGAACAATGCCTTTTCCAGCATGGCGGAGCACCTTGCCATAAGGTAAAAGTGATAACTAAATGGCTCTGTGATCAAAACATCAAAATTCGGGTCCATTGACCCCAGACCTTAATCCCATTGAGAACTTGTGGTCAATCCTCACGAGGCGGGTGGACATACAAAAACCCACAAATTCTGACAAACTCCAAGCATTGATTAGACAAGAACGGGCGGCCATCAGTCAGTATGTGGCCCAGAAGTTGTTTGACAGCATGCCAGGATGAATTGCAGAGGTTTTCAAAAAGAAGGGTCAACACTGCGAATATTGACTATTTGCATAAACTTAATGTAATTGTCAAAAAAAGCCTTTGACACTTATGAAATGCTTGTAATTTTACTTCAGTATACCATAGCAACATCTGACAAAAAGGTCTAAAAACACTGAAGCTGCAAAGTTTGTGAAAACCATTCTCAAAACTTTTGGCCATGACTGTACACTACTCGTGCATGTATTTGTCATGCCTACTTGCATTATTTGCACACCAATTTAGACTTGTGTTCCTGCAAAAAAAATATTGGTAAAGCATGCGCTACTTGTTTTTTATATCTTTCCCAATATTAAATTAAACTTTTACCTAATTCAATCATGCTGTCGCTCATTTGACCCCCCGTTCATGTCCTGAACAACTTAAAAAAGGAAAGGAACATTAAGGCTATTTTGATTTCAAATGTTATAAATGTGTGGATTGTAGCATGTAATACATTAGTATGATCGCTTCTTACTGTGAGCTAGACACATCTTGTGCACCTAGGTTGAGTAAATGGAACACCATTAATGCTGATTGTGCCACCTCGGAAATTGCATTAAAATTAATTAACAACCTTTGCAAATGTAAATAAGTCCTGGAATGCCCTGGAACATCAGAAACTCCTTCAATTTTGTGCTGTCTCGGTTATAGTTAAATATCTTGCGCACATAACCACATCGCTTAGCATTAGGCACGTACATAATTGCCACTAGATAATTATGCATAAGGAACTCTCCTGTCTACCTTGCTATGTAATACCACTCCACCACACTTTTTGGGATTTCACTGATTTCCAGCAACTAGCTGTCACTGACAGCTCTTGCGGGTGACCCTTGGCCAAACCAACCACTTACCAACTGCAAGTGTCAGCTGCACAACAACAAAGTGTCCCCAGTTGTAGAAGGGAGATCACCTTAGGTCCTTCACCTGCACCTGGAACCACTCACATTTTTTGGGCAATTTATAGCTGCTGTTGATCCCCTTTGCTGGTTGCTCTGGTTGGATCCTTTCTGGCTGCTTATAGTGAATACAGATTGCTGGGTAACTACCAGAGCACTGACTTTTGATTGCTGGGTTCAATGCTATCCTGTCACAGGATGCATTACAATGTGAGCTCTGATCTGCTGGTCACAGGAACATAGCAGTGCAGAGACAGGTGTCTCAAAGGAACAAGCAGGATCTTTATAGTAATGATTTTTCTTTGTTCAATTATATGAGCTTTTCCAAGTGCATACAAGAATACTACAAGTATGTCGTGTGTTTACCTGGATATTAACTCTTCCTATATACTCTTTTCTGCATACATCTTGGGGTGGATAAATCATCCCTAACACCCTTAGCCAATCCAGGCTAACCATTTTACCTTTACAATAGTGGCAGGGGATGTGTTTGTTCCCTGACCACATGCAGCCAGAAGCCTAAGCACTAATACCATTTAGTCTGGGTTGAGGAATCTACTTTTTAGATCTCCCACCTAGGGGTAAATGTATGAAGCTCCGGGTTCTTCAACACCCGCGAGTTCAGCGTCTTCAGCGCTTAAATTTAAAGTGGTGAGGCCTTGTAAAGGGAAGTTTCCTTTTACAAGGCAGCGCCGCTTTAAATTTAAGCGCTGAAGACACCGAACTCGCGGGTGTTGAAGAACCCGGAGCTTCATACATTTACCCCCTAGACTTAATACCACGTCTTGTCACTGGGGTCTAGTACAACCACTGAGCCAATTGATTCCAAGATGTTTAGAGCCATGACCCGGGTATGCGCCTGGCAGTGTTGGTAGCCGTAGGTCATGGCACTCCACTGTGGTGCTCGGCAATTTCACTCTGGATTCATCAAAACAGCAGCTTTGCACAGGTGTATGGAGGTGATATTCTCATTATTAAGCATTGGTCTCTCAACTTAGCATAGGTGAATGGAATATCTCTATATTTGTACCTCACTTGTTTGAAATTTGACTTCAATGAGCACTATATGAATATTATTATTATTTTTGAGTTTCCGTTTTGTGACCGAATACTACTTTTAGTGTGAACTCTCACAGTCTACTTCCCCTTCTATATGGCACCTCAAAAGGGACCTGTCTTTAAGCCAACAGCTTTCTCTCCCTTGTGGGTAACAGCAATGAGACTTTATCTTTTGAGCAAAGACACAAGAAAGGCTTGTGTATTTTTGCAGGCTAACTGGCAGACCTAATCTAGGCAGTTACACATATTCAAAACATACCAGACAACAATTTCCTCCAGAAAGCTCTGCACCTCCCACTATTATTTCAAAAGGTTGAGGATATCCCTCCTGTCATATATAAGAGCTTAAATGGTGAAAAGCCTGTCTACGCATGGAGAACCTTACAAGGAGCAAAGAGGAGAAAGTCAGAAAAAGTTAGAAAAGCAAAAAGTTTGTGAAGTGGATAGTGAGGACAAATTTTTTTTTTTTAAATTTTTTATTTTGAAACCGCAGAAACAGAAAAAAAGTGACAAACTTAGCATTTGAGCCAACAACAATTGGCAGATTATACAAATATAGAAGACTCAGGTTGGCACATATCAAATTTAGCCCTAGTGATAATCAAAAAAAAGCAAAACAAATTGATGCTGGAAGAAGAAACAGGGCAAACTATTACTTATTAAAATTTGAGAACATATATGGTAGAGCGGTGGTTTTGTTTTTGGTTTTTGGGGAGGGGAGGGGAGGGGGGTATAGGGTTAGGTTATATGAATCAAACAGTACCCGGAACAGGAGATCTTTGCCACTTGAACCACGGTGTCCAAACTTCCCGGAATTTAGGAACAGTGTCGTTTAGTAGAGCAGAGATATGTTCCATAGAGGAGATGAACCAGATGCGATTAAGCAGCTCTGTTTTAGAAGGAGCGGATGGCTGTTTCCATGCTCTTGCAATAAGTAGCTTGGAAGCCTGGTAGATATGGGCGATTAAACAGTTTTCGGCCTTGCTAACATCAGGAATAGGTTGATTTAGCAATACCTGAGCCGCTACCTTAGTAACTCTGATTCCAGTTACCTTACGTGTAATCGCCAGAGTTAGATTCCAGAAAGCCTGGACAACTGGGCATTCCCACCAAATGTGCAGGAAACTTCCCTTAGCTCCACACAAACGCCAACAACGGTCAGAAGCAGATGGGTACATACGGTGTAGTTTTTCTGGGTCTAGGTACCAGCGCGAGTAAATTTTAAAGCAATTTTCTTGAATGCCTGCGTTTATGGAGGCCTTTGCAGTTCTCGCGCGGATGGTAGACCACTCCTCGCTGTCCAGTGTTATCCCCAGATCTTGATGCCAGGCCTCCTCGTGAGGTTCGGGAGTTTGGTCCAGAGGGGCTATGAGCATGCGGTACAAAATGGAAATGTTACCCCTGCGTCCCGCCGAATGTATGCAATGTCGCTCAAATGGGGATCTGTTACGCATTCGGGTGGATCTGGCTTGTGACTGTATAAAGTTCCGAATTTGTATATATTGGAAATGAGCCGATAATGGCGGATGGCATTTATTCTGGATTACTTCATATGAGGCAGGTGCGGTTTCCCCCACAATATGGAGGAAGCGTTCCATTTTATGCCTTTTCCACCAGTCGGCTATCGCTTCTGACCTACCTGGCTGAAAAAGAGGGTGAGTCCAGATAGGTGTCAAAGGAGACGGGTAAGGTGCCAGGCTATGTTTTTTGTTGGTCAGATCCCAGGAATTTAGTGTAAAAGATATGGAGGGGCATAAATATGCCGTGGCAGGTCTGCTGGATCTGGGAAGCCATGGTAGGTGATGCACGGGGGCGACTGGTGACAAAGCATTTTCAATGTCCACCCACTTTTTCATGCCTGGGATAAGGTGCCAAGAAATGATAAAACTTAACTGAGTAGCCAGAAAGTATTCGTGTATTAGCGGAAGGCCAAGTCCTCCAGCCTCTTTGGGCTTAGCCAGCATGGTCATCCTCAATCTAGGTTTCTTTCCTTGCCATATAAACCGGTTACAGGTCGATTGGAGCGCTGTTAAGATTTTGCGAGGGATTGGTACTGGGAGAGTTTGGAATAAGTAAAGTAGGCGGGGAAGGATGTTCATCTTAATTACCTGAATTCTGCCTATCCAAGAAATGTACATGGACTCCCATTTAGATAAGTCTCGTTGGATATTGGTTAGTAGAGGTAGATAGTTTGAATTGTAGAGACCAGAATAGTGTTTAGTGATATTAATCCCCAAATATCTAATTGAATGAGGCCGCCATTGAAATGTAAACGACTGTTGGAGAGCTTCTCTAGTGGTACGAGAAATATGTAGTGGTAGTGCTTCAGACTTAGAGTCATTGATTTTGTAGCCCGATAGCTTGCCAAAATGTTCTAGTTCTAACATTAAATTTGGAAGTGAAACCATCGGGTTTGTCAATGTTAGTAATACATCGTCGGCAAAGAGGGAGATTTTGTATTGTTCTAAACCCAGGGAGATACCAGTTATGTCAGGGTTGTAGCGTATTTTGGCTGCTAGAGGCTCAATGCATAGAGCAAACAGTAGGGGGGACAGCGGGCAGCCTTGTCTTGTGCCATTGTGTAGGTGGAAATGACTGGAAACCTGGCCGTTAGTCATAACCCGTGAGGTGGGATTAGAGTATAATGCCAAAATGGCTTGTAGAAAATGTCCTCGGAAACCAAAAGCTTCTAATGCTGAAAACATAAAGGGCCAGGAAACCCTGTCGAATGCTTTCTCCGCGTCCAGAGCCAAAAGTAGCGAGGGGAGTTTGTTTGAGTTGACATGATGAATTATATCTATTACTCTGCGAGTGTTATCCGGGGCCTGTCTATTAGGAATAAATCCCACCTGGTCTGGATCTATGAGGTCGGCCAGGACTCCATTCAATCTGTTAGCTAGGATTTTGGCGAAGAGTTTCACGTCAGTGTTGAGGAGGGAAATAGGGCGATAATTTGCACAAGCGGTGTGGTCTTTTCCCGGTTTAGGTAAAACTATGATAGTAGATGAGGTTGAGTCGGGATGGAAAGTGTCCCCCCGTAATATCGCATTAAATAGAGTAGATAGTTTGGGGAGTAATTTGGGGGCAAATGTTTTGTAATAGGCCATAATGAAGCCGTCTGGGCCTGGTGCTTTAGAAGGTTTCTGCGAGCTAAGGGCACATTTAACCTCTTCTTCGGTTATTTCCGCGGACAATTCCTTCGCTTTGGACGTACTTAAAGTTGGGAGGTGACATGAGCGGAAGTAATTGATTAGGTCAGGATTACTTAAGTTGGCCTCCCCCTGAGTTGGAAGGCTGTACAGGGCTTCGTAAAAGGAACGAAAAGTTTTATTGATAACCCGTGGATCGTGTGACAGGATGCCCTTTGAGTCACGGATGCCGCTAATTGTTTGAGAGGCTCTTTTGGCTTTAAGACTATTTGCCAACAGTGAGTCTGCTTTGTTACCTTTTTCGTAGAACCTCTGTCCTACCCAACGGAGGCTTTTTTCTGTCTTTTCGGCTATAAGATGGCTAAGCTCCCCTCGCGCTTTAGTCAATTGGGTTAACAACTGGGCGGAGTGTGTTTGTTTATGTTGTGTTTCGAGAGCAAGGATCTGCGAAGAAAGTAATTCAATCTGAGCCAACCTTTGTTTTTTACGGGTCGCTGCAAATTTGATAATTTCCCCCCGAATAACTGCTTTGTGTGCCTGCCATATGGTGGAAAAGCTTACATCCTCAGTGGTATTAAAGTGAGGACAAATTTTGAAGGATATACTCTGAAAAAATTATACTAATTTGTTATCCACTTGACTTGCCATGGCACTATATACTGGAAAGGCTTCTGGATATCTGGTGGCTTAATCTACAACCAACAATATGAATATATCCCTCTTAGAAGAAGATCTATCGGAACCACCAGGCTTACCCCTATATTTTCAAAAGAACCCTGACTACAGGAGGGGAATATGAGGGGCAAAGAGCTGGTGCCTTCAGGTTTTCCCCTGACAGGACATAAAGCACAAAATCTAGGTGCAGCTGGCTTCAGAATGTTCATTTTCTCCATAGCCTGAACAACTGGTGGTTTCCAATCCTGAGCTGGGTGATGGGAAGTTGAGGCTGGAGTTTAGAAACCAGCGTGTATAAACCTTTCCTGAGGACATGATCCTCTGTTTCTGAGGTTTATGTTGAGCTGCTAAGGTGTAGGAAACAGCATGGATCTAGGCTCTGGTAAATATATCAAGGTTCATAGTACCAGATGGACAAGATCTCCTATCTCTATATATATTACAGCCTTCTCTCATCAATACCATCACAAATTCATATGGAAAGCTTGAGCTGAGGACACCCCATTGGATTGACCAACTGCCTCTTTCACAGCCATGACATTCTTGCAAACTGCCTCTTTCACAGCCATGACATTCTTGACCAGTTGTATTGCAGACATCATGGATGTTTGTGTCTATTAATAAACTGTTACAGCACCATAGCTTTCACTATATGGGTGGCAGTGTGAGTACTCTCCTGGAAGGGAGGTATAAAGGTGTAAGCAAGTATGTTTTGATCTCCATCTGTGTTTGCTATAGTTCTTGCTGTTGTCACAGATTCCTGTAACTCTTTCTGGAACAAAATGAGCTTTAGAATGAGACCCTCCATGTCAGCACTTTTGAGTCTAAGAGTAAGAATTTGACTTGATCCCACTTCTAAAACAAATTTATTAAGGGCAGCGGTCAAGCCATGACTACAGGGACTGGCATATATTCCAATTGTGACTTTATGTCAAAATGCAGCAACCGTAAACACAGCAGCACCGGAGTGAAGAGGGGCAGGTATAGAGCAAGCAGTACTAAGCCTGGTAGGATACACTCCTTTATTCTTAGTAGAGAACTTTATACTGAGCCTGCTAAACCTTATAAAGAGTATAGCCATGCCCAGTGAAAGGAAGGATGGACCAATCCAAATTTCTACAGATGTTTGCCCCTTCCTCCCCTTTCCCACACCATCCCTATCCACCAAAAGCACATATTTGTTACACATACAATTCCATAGCCTTGCAGGTCCTATCACAGAGCAGAATATAGTGCTAATACATTGCACAATTCATCTCTCCCTGTGATAAATAAAGTTCATTAGGTCAGCCATCTCCCACCAAGTTCATTAAACATTTGCCAACTTCAGTTGAACTCACAACAGTTGCATTTCCTTCACAACATCCATTCACTTAGTTTATTTTCCTGTGCTGAATGAAAAAAAATCAGGTGACGATGCATGTAGCAGAGAAAGAGCTATCTCTCAGTCTCTTCTTCCTTAGGCACAGGCCTATTGTGCCTAATGTGTTATGTTCATTTAAACGCAATCAATGAGAATTGTCTGCTGCGATTTGGTGTGGTTCCAACGCTCAAAGTGATTTAATAGCAAAATGCAAAAGATAACAATTCAATAACAAAGTACAGCCGATACATACGCAGGCGCTCTGAATCCAGCATACAGTCATTCAATCCTGAAGTCTGTGGTCAAGTAGACTGTATAGTGGACCCAGAGCCTTGTTTCTATACAGTTTGTGATACATAAAAAAACAGTAGTGATGCCTTGGCATGTTTCCATAGGTTCAAGATTCAGGGCAGTCCAGTATAATGCAGGTCATAGGTCGGTTCAAACAATTCCCTCCAAGGGTGGGGGTCAACTCTCCAACAGCAGTTTACGTGTTTTCCCACCGAAAAGCTAGTTTAAACTGGTCTATTTGCATTACACACTCAATATCATTCTGATCAGCTTTTGCCACGATGTTCATACTGTGTGTGTTCGTATGGAGGTGATGTAGTTCTATGGATATCAATCATTTCATCATGTGTAATGGTCATAACCTTGGGAGCCAATTTACCTAGAAAACATAAACCCTTGGAACTCGGAGTTAACCAGGAGTAAGCCTTTCTTCCACAAACATAATACACATCATTTGGGAGGACATAAGGTACAGTACGATCATTGATAATATTACATAAAGTCTTGACGAAACTACCCATGCCTATTGTCTCCATCTGTTCAAGACAAGTTTCGACATGGATAACATTTTGACAATAACCTAGAGGAACTTTCCCAATGAATACTCTCCTATGTTTGTTAATATGTCTTCGTCTATGATGTCCATCACTATTCCTGGTTATTGGTGATCTTGAGAGTCTCCCATTGATACTGGTGTGGAGAGCCATTGTCTGATCAGGTAGGTCAGCTTCCCAATTCTCCAGTCTCTTTACATGTGAGATATTTTGACACATCAAAGACCGATCTAAGGATTATTGGCAAAACTTTAGACTAGGGGACCTAGTGTTATTATGCCTCCTGTGTCTGGACCCCCCTACCCATAATTTGAGGATCTCAGAGATGTTTAATAGGAATGGTACTAGTCATACATTATGTTGTCCCTGAGGCACGTGAGAGAGAGCACACCCAGCACTGAGGTTGGTTTGAGACCTTACCCACTAGGGAATGATAATCCTCTAGAGGATGCCCGCCCAAATACAGATTACTATTGGACTGGCATCGCTGGATGCACTTCTCTTCAACTAGGGAGTCACAGTACTTACAGATACAATATTCCTTAGACAATAGCTACTCACACTGTCTCCGAGTTCCAGAGCTAGCAGATCTTTTCATGACCCCTGAACTGAGTTTGGCAACAGGCTGTACTGATTGTTCAACCTTTCCTTTAACTCCACTTCATCAATATCACTACCGGACCCTTTCTCCGTCATCTGTCCTCCATCACAAAAATAGAATGTCCTAAAAAGAATAAGAATTAGAAAATTCCTGGAAAAGAAAAGTATAAAAACCACCACTCCATTGCTGGGATAATAGTCTGTACAACGTCCTTAGCTCAGGTGTCAGTAGCGGCAGTCTTTAGGTCTCCCGGAACAGGTTCACAAGTGACAGATCTGTGTTGTCAGTCTCGGCTTTGTCTTGTACCTTCTTCGGGTTGTTGATTTTCCTGCAGTGAGTAGAATGGACCCAAGTGTCTCCTTCTGCTACCTTCAGAGATTTGGTACTGCTCATCAACACTTGGTACGGGCCTTCCCAACGGTCTGTTAAACAACCTGTGCATAAGAAATTGCGGATCATAACATATTCCCCAGGTTCAACATCATGACAGTTTGTTTCTGGCATACCAGGTGACAGCATTTTGAGTTTATGTTGCTTTTGTTTTAGCTGTTTGCTCATTTTTATGGGATATTGCACAGTCACTTCATTATTGCACTTTAAATCATCCTTTGGACCGATGATCAAATGAGTTTGTCTTCCAAAAAGTATCTCAAAGGGCTTACAGATTAAGAGGAGGTCTGGGAGTGGTTTTGATGCTATGGATGACTAGTGGCAAAGCTTCTGGCCATGCCAATTTATTTTCAGCCATTATCTTACTCAGTTTGTTCTTAGTGGTACCGTTTACCCTTTCCACCTTACCATTGACTTGTGGTCGGTAAGGAGTATGAAGTCTGCTATCAATTCCCATAAGTTTACACATGTTCTGAAAGATATCACCAGTAAAATGAGTACCCCTATCACTTTCTATAATTCTAGGGATACCATATCTGCATACAAATTCCTGAACAATTTTCTTAGCAGTAAAAACAGCAGTATTAGTGGCAGCTGGAAATGCCTCTACCCAATTAAAAAACACATCAGTACAAACTAATACATATTTGAGATTTCTGCAAGGTGGTAATTGGATGAAGTCAATTTGTATTACCTGAAAAGGTCCGTCTTTATGGCAATATGGGTTGGCTCAGTTGGTATTGTCTTCCCGACATTTTTCCTCAAACATGTAAGACAAGACATTGCCTTCTTACCGGCTTGAGAAGAAAAGCCTGGTGCACACCAGTATGCTCTTACCAGCTTACACATACCTTCTTTTCCAGATGAGTCAGACCATGTGCTGCCTCAGTCAGGCCTGGGTAATATGCTCCGGGAGCCACTGGCCTACCTTGTCCATCTCTCCAGAGTCCAGAGGACTCTTGACCCCATCCCTTCGCCTTCCAGACCGCCTTTTCCTATAAGGAACACAAATCTTGCATTTTAATTAATTTCTGTGTGTTTGTTGTCTGAAAAACCATCATTTTGTCAGTTGATACATTTATAGGTAACCCTGCTGCCCATTTGGCAGCTTCATCCGCCCTGCTATTGCCCACTGACACCGAGTCTTTTTCGTATGTGTGGGCTTTGCATTTGATGACGGCTACTGCCTTAGGTAACTGCATCACTGTCAAGAGTCCTTTTATGTGATGTGAATGTGCTACTGTTGTGCCTGCTGCTGTCATAAAGTTCCTAAGATGCTAAAAGGCCCCGAAATCATGCACTACCCCGAAGGCATACCTACAGTCAGTGTATATATTAGCTGATTTACCCTCTGCCAACTCACACGCTCTCGTTAGTGCCACTAGTTCGGCCACTTGGGCTGAGTGAGGTGGGACAAGGGGTTCAGCTTCTATAACATCCTTAACATCTACAACAGCATAACCGGTACATAGTTCCCCTGTGTCTGTCTGCCTATGACAACTCCCATCTGTGTAAAACGTAAAATCTATATTTTCTAAGGATGTGTCACGTATGTCAGATCTCGCAGTAAAAGTCTGGTTCAGATATTCCATACAATCATGTGTATCAATATACCTGCAAAACTCACCCCCAATCAGAGTCTCTTCTCCTTTCACCCTTTGTGCATCTCGAGGCACATATGGAAGGTATGTAGCTGGATTTAAAGTATTGCACTGTTTGATGGTGATGTTTGCAGGTGCCATCAGAGCTAGTTCCCACTTTGTGAACCTTGCTGAAGAGACATGTCTGGTTTGAGCTGAATTCAACAGAGCAGATACTGCATGTGGTGTATAGACAGTTGAATTATGTCCTAATTCTACGTCCTTGCTCTTACTTACCAGAAGAGCAGTTGCTGCTACACTTCTTAAACACGTTGGGAGAGATTTTGCCACAGTGTCCAATTGTGCACTGTAGTATGCTATCGGTCTGCTAGCATCACCATGTTTCTGTGTCAGGACACCTGCTGCACAACCATCAGCTTCCGTACAATATAACTCAAAGGGTTTTTCATAATCAGGTATTCCCAAGACAGGTGCTTTAGTCAGACTATCTTTAAGGTTAAAGAATGTTTGCTCTGACTCCTCTGTGTATGGAACACGCTCAAGTTTTGATGATGAGACTCATGCAATGGTAATGCCAGAAAAGAAAAACCTGGGATCCATGATCTACAATAGCCACACATCCCCAAGAAGGTACAGATCTGCTGTTGGTTCTGTGGCAGGGTAATGTTCTGTATTGCCTGGATTCTGTCCGTTGTCAAGTGTCTTAGCTCCTGGGTGAGACAGTGTCCCAAGTATTTAACCTTAGTCTGACATGGCTGTAACTTATCCTTTGCAACCTTGTGTCCTGTTTGTGAAAGATGAAGCAACAACAATTTAGTATCATGTAAACATGACATAAACGAATCAGAGCACAACAACAAATCGTCTACATATTGAATTAGAACAGACCTATTGCTTGGCTGGAAGGATTGCAAACAGTCATGTAAGGCTTGGGAGAAAATACTAGGCCTCTCAATGAACCCCTGGGGAAACCTTGTCCATGTATATTGCACCCCCTTGTAGGAAAATGCATAGCGATATTGACAGTCAGGATGAAGGGGGACAGAAAAAAAGGCAGAACAAAGATCAATGACAGTGAAATGACTGGCAGAAGGTGGAATCTGCATAAGGATGACAACTGGATTGGGCACTACAGGGAATTGGCTCTCAACAACTGTGTAATTCCCCTTATGTCCTGGACTAATCTATAGCCCCTCCCCCCACTCTTCTTAACTGGGAAAATGGGACTATTGGCTATGATGGATGTATGAATTAAGATCCCTTGTTGCAGCAGCCTCTGAATTCTAGGATACATCCCTAATTCCACCTCCGGTTTTAATGGGTACTGTGGGATTTTTGGAGCTTGCTTGCCACTTTTTAGATTAACCATTACAGGAGCTACATTTGCCATATATCTAGTGTCCTGTCCATTTTTAGTCTATAGGAAACCCGGTATTTTCAATAACATCTCCTTTACCAGAGATAGACTTTGTTGTAGAATGGCAGAGTGTAGCATTAACCTTTGTGGGGTGTTCAATATGTCCTGTACCTCATGTGCAACCTTCCCTGGTATGTCTAGAAATACATCATCAGGGGTACACTAAATGACACATCCCATTTTACACAACAGATCCCAGTAAGTTAGTAGGAATCACTACAGCCAAGAGAAATGTGTGCTTGGTGTGCAGGGGCCCGATAGTAACCACTGCGGGTTTAGTCAAAGGGTAATATAGCACTCTCCCCGTTACTCCCATATCTGGAACAGTTTTGTTAGTAACCTGTAGATTTAAAGGAGAAGTTATCACTGACCGGGCCGCCCCTGTATTTACAAGAAAGTTTGTACCAGATATATCAACTGTCATTGTAGGTTCTTCCCTAAGATTCTCAGTTAACCTAACTGGCTGTAGAATACAGGTATGACTTGGACCATAGCGCTGGCTATCATTCTCCCACAAAGCATTTGCTGCTATGATGTGTGCGGGTAACTGGTAGGAATTTTCTGAAACTTGAGTATGTCTCTATGTGATTTCCCCCTAGGTGCCCCTGATCTTCTCTCTTTACAGTACTTAATTATGTGTCCCTCTTTATGGCAGTGAAAACACTTCACTGACATATATCTTTTTCTTTCTTTATAATATATGTTATGAGTCTGTGGTTGTGTATATATTCCTTCTAACGCCTGGATACTTACCGTCAGTAGTCTATCATTTTGTGCCTCTTTCCTCTTACCCAGTGTCGGACTGGGGCATGAAGGGCCCACCGGGGGACTGCAATGCTAGGGGCCCACCAGAGGGGGTGTGGCCAGCCATCATAGAGGCAAGACCAGACACTAGAGGGGGAGTGGTCAGCCCACGAAGGACAGCTAGCACCATAGTGTAGTATATAAAGAATGCAGTGTGTATATAAAGAGTACACAGTCTTGACCTGCCCCTTTGATTGGGCAGAACAGTCACTAAAAATCGGGATTGTCCCACTAGACCAGGTTTGGCTAACCTGTGGCAATCCAGGTATTGTGAAACTACAAGCCCCAGCATGCTTTGCCAATATATAGCAGCTTATTGGTGGAAGGGTATGCTGGGACTTGTAGTTTCACAACACCTGAAGTGCCACAGGTTAGCCAAGCCTGCACTAGACTCAGAACATTTGACAGACTGAACTAGCTATTCTTGTCACTTTTACTACCTGTGGCTGCTGGTTTCTTAAGTTGCAGCTTGTCTGGATCCTGGAATGTTGAGGGCCCTATTTGGAAAAAATAATGGGTACATTTAGAAAATTCCAACCAGCCCCGGCGTTAAATCAATAGGACCCATAATTAATACTTAGGCTTTCCTCCAGCCCCAACATTAAAGTAAGAGTGTTCCCATTTAATAAACCTATTTCCCTCCCTCCAGACAGCCCCTGCAATAAATTAATCGCATTTTCGTATAATAAATATACCTATTTCCCGCAACCATCACTGCCATTAAATAATTCATATTCACATTTAATAAACAGACCTCATGCTCCTCAAACTCAGCCCCACATTCAATTAATAGCCCCCAAACCACCCCATCTTAAATTAATAGTCCCCACTATAAAATTAAATTGCCCCACCTTGACCCTAGAAACAAACTAGCACCCATTATTTAGCCACCAGCTACCACACACACATTACATTGCCACAAGCCCGCTGTGCCATCACACACACATTACCATGCCCCTTAATCACCATGCTGTGCCTCCTTATGATCACACTGCGCCCTCCATGCTGCTTTTGCCCCCCCCCCTTCATTACCCTGTGCCATGCTGCTTTGGCCCCCCTTCATCACCCTGTGCCATGCTGCTTTGGCCACCCTTCATCATCCTGTGCCATGCTGCTTTGACCCCCTCTCACACTCTTTCATGCTGCCTGTGCTTCCCCTTCACTCTGCCATGCTGGCTGTGCTCCCCCTTCACTCTCTGCCATGCTGTCTGTGCTCCCCCTTTACTCTCTGCCATGCTGTCTGTGCTCCCCCTTCACTCTGCCATGCTCCCCCTTCACTCTGCCATGATCCCCGTTCACACTGCCATGCTCCCCCTTCACTCTGCCATGCTCCCACCTTGCTTCCGTTCCTTCACTTACCTTTTCTATCGGCTTCTTTCTCTTCAGTCTACTGTCTTCTTGCTTTCTATCTGCGCTGGTCCTCACTGAATGTCGGGCGTGATAACGTCACTGCGGACGGAGCAGAGAGGAGTCGGGGAGCGCCGCAGTCACGTGAGTATTTTTTTTTTAAGTTTTTCGCTCCCCCACCAACGAAGAGGGGAGCAATCAGGGTCGGGGCCTACCGGGGGATAGCCCGGTCCCCCAGTGGCCCAGTCCGACCCTGCTCTTACCTATGTTTTTGTCATGCTTCACGGCAGACTCTCTAAATGCATCTACTGTGATTCCCCTCCAATTGGGTAAAGAGGTTTGTACCCTGGTCTTCAGATTTTCCTTGAGACCATCCATTAATACTCTAATAGCCACCTCCCTGTGATGCACATCATCTTTTATGTCTGATATACCTGTGTACTGGGTCATTGCTAACAGAGCTGTGGCAAAATAATCGCATTCTCACTGTCTGTTTGTTTTGAAATTACTTAATACGGGATATAAATTACTTGTTCCATTTCTGTCGTTTTTGGTATCGACTGTACTTTTCCCCCCAACCACATATAGCGATGGGGACGTGCTTGCGCTCGTGCTCACGCTCATTTCTCCTTGCTTTGCAACGCTACCTTGCCACGTGTTCCCTATCTGTTGCCACAGTTTTAAACAATCATTGTTCTTAATTCATTTTTTTAATGATGTAATCAAACATATTTTATCTCTAACAGTATTTAAGACCTCTGAATCCAAACTATCAACCTTGGGAAAAGGTTTCACACACTCATTGGTCATTTTGACCCATTTATCACTAAACATAATATGTTTCCTAAATCCCAAACCTTAGATATCAACAAAGTGGTTTTAACATTATTATATTTAACTATTAACTCTATTACGTTTGATTATAAATGACTGTGTTTTGTAACTATTTTAAGGTGAACTATTTACAAGTGAATGCGTAAGTGTAAATGTGGGTAGAAGTGTTCGCACGTGTTGTGGTTAAATACACCCTTCCACGCCGTAGCATATTTTCAGACAAAGACAACCAAATTGATGGATATTAATTTTAAATGTCTTCATCCAATTATTTGACTTAGACAGCTGCTTAATCTGGCCTTCCATCTCTCCACATTTTTGGTCTTTTACAATGGAAGCCTATGCAGTGTAAAGCTGTTCACACATGCTATAATAGTTTTTCACACATGCTATAATATTTGCAGCGACATATGAGAATGGGCACGATACCACAGCATGCCCGTTAATAATCCATTTGAAATTGATTACATTTTTATCATACATATGGGTAAATGATCTCAGAAGATGACTGCACAAGACCTCTATCAGCCTGTCTGTCCCATCGTCTTACTACTATACAGACAGGCCCCTAAGATGCTCTAAGAGATACATTTGGTTTTTATAGTGTGTCCCCAGCATTAGCGTGGCTGATAAAGGCGTTACTACACCTAGCATTTACAGTCAGTCCTGACATACACATGTAATTGTTGTTGGTGGCACTAATAAGATAGAGATGATAGATTTATTATAACTATACTGGTATTGGAATCATGACAGTATATCAAGTAATTTGCTACAAATCAATTAAAACATCATTTTAAAAATTGCTTTTTATAAATGAGTCGGGGCAGTAAGTTAAAATAAACATGTTTTATTAGTTTTATTTATATTTTTCCAGTATTATCCCAGATCCAGTAGCAAAACAAAAACCTAGGAAAAAATGCCTGTGTGTGCGCTGGGATCCGTACCTTCAGCCAGAATATACTATATAAATACAGTCCAATACCTTTTCTTGTTGTTGTTTTCAGGTGCATTTGAGGAATAGCTTTAAACAAAGAGAATGCTCAGCTATGATTGTCTGCCAGTTAAGACTCCCACTTAAGTAAAATAAACACTGGTTAAGCCCACAATAGATGAGAAATGTGGAATCCTCCTTTTATCTGAAGAGGGTTTAATGCAGTTACAAGTGCTTCCCATTTTAGTAACCCATGTTAACCTCTATATCGCTGAACATTGTTTCATGATGAATAAGTTATTAAAGTACAATGTAAATAAAAATACTGTGACTCAGCTGGATTAATGGGGTTATGAATATAATTTGTATAATATATATCAGTTTTCACAGCTTCCTCAATTAAATATACAAGAAATGTCATCTCTGTCCATTATGTCCACTAAAGAGAGCATATGTTTATGTCATCCTATCACTATAGAACAGTGTTTGGCAACCACGTATGACCTTTGCAGAGGGCCATGAGTATTCGGGTAGGGTTCAGACAGCCATTTGAAATGGAGGGGAGGGGGTCATGTCAAATCAGAATTATAACACATTTGTTGTACTTGTGAAATTTGATCAATCAAATCCAGCGAGTTTTCAGTAACATGAAAGTGTTTGTCTTAGGTGCAGGGCAGAAGGCAATGATCTATTGGCTTGTTGCATTCAGCAATACCTCATTGTGTTATGTTCCTTCTGCTAGTTTTCTCTAGCTTGCTTTACCTTATTGTTAGTATAATGATTAATTTTCATATTCGCCATTTGGGCTCATTTGCTCAAATTTCATTTGTATTTCTATCACAAATTAGCCAATGAGCGTAAATGTGTGATTGGTTGCTACGAGTTAGTGCAATTTGTACCTAAATGTAATGTTAGTAAATTTCCTCTACTGTGTTTGGGCCTGATGCTGAGTTCCACGCATGCTGGGCTGAATTTATGCTCAAACAAGATTGCAGGACACATCCAGCTCGGCACCTGGAGCATATATGTCAGGAGTACACACACACATACACACAACCAGGTCATAAGCACAAGAAAAGATTGTTAACATCACAGTGGCTCAGTGGTTAACACTTCTGGGGTTATGAGTTTGATTCCCGACCATGGCCTTATCTGTGAGGAGTTTGTATGTTCTCCCCATGTTTGCATGGGTTTCCTCCAGGTGCTCCGGTTTCCTCCCACACTCCAAAAACATACTAGTAGGTTAATTGGCTGCTATTAAATGGACCTTAGTCTCTCTCTGTCTGTGTGTATGTTAGGGAATTTAGACTGTAAGCTCCAATGGGGCAGGGACTGATGTGAGTGAAGAATTAGTGGCGCTATATAAATAGCTGATGAGGATGATGATGAACATTTGTTTTGATAGCAAAAAATGAATTCGCTATTAGCCTTGATATAATACTGCAGATAATATTCCTTTACTCGTACATTGGAGAGTAGCAAACAAAATATTTCTAAAAAAGGCCAAAACATCCTATAATGTGCCCATGATCAATAAGGATAGAACAACTTCAGAGGTGAATTTTCAATCAACCAATCAGAAGCTGCTAGCTAGTGCTGCGACCATCATCATCATCACCATCATCATCAATGTGTATTTGCACCTGCCCCCAGGCACCTGTAACTGATACAGCTCTAACAGGCGTATCTGCGTCTCCGCTCAGGTCTCCATCTGTTTGCAATTACATGAACATGACTTTACTGCATTCTGCCTGTCTGAGACCACCCGCTCCCTCCCCAATCCCGCCTCTCCAGACGCATCCAGCTGCACGTATGCATGCATGCATCTCTACATATGCGCATATCCGTGTGGCTTTTTTATGGGAATGCACAAATTTGTTGATCTTACGCTATGCAAGGGACACATGTCTAAATCAGTGTCAGGCCCTTTGTATCTACATGTGCCGACTTCTGACCGGGACTGACTGTTCACTCATACAGACTTCTCTTCAAAGAGAAGCCAGTGCAAGGACTTCTACAGTGCTAGAAGCATGGACAAAGCTACTATGGGTGCTGAGGTTGCTGAGGACACCAAAGCATACTGATCAATCTTTAGAACATTATGGACTACTTATTGATAATGCAGGATGTCCTGCTATGTGCTGTTCTACTATGCACCGTTCTTTACACAATACCAATGTTAGGTGGTCCTCTATCCATATTCACAATTCTGTGCTGTCATATATGGTGGTTGACGGGTTCCAATTTTCGATTGTGTTCCTAAAGATTGTAACCTCTAAAATTGTAGTGCAGAAAAATAATGTATTTTGATAAGATTCCTGATAACCAGCTATACCTATCACAATGAATAGAACATACGATTGAAAAGATTAATTACCTACAGTGGAGTATTGACAGGTAAAATCTGATTGGTTGCTCTGAGTTCCAACACCTTTTAATAAACACCCCATCCAAACCAATGCTATCACATGCTAGTAACGAGAGAAGCTTTATAATGCTCAGATCCACTGTACCAGGCTATCACTAAGGGCCTGAGTCATTAAGAAAAGTAAAGGGGAAACAAATTAGTAAAAAAAAAGTAGTAAATCTTCTCTGGGACAAACCATGTTACAATACAAGGGGTGCAAATGTGTTTATTATTTTCCACATAAGTTAAATACTCTCTGTTTTTTCATCTAGCACACAAACACTTGGTAGCTTTATTTTTACATTAAATGTAATATTGACCTCAACTAATAAATCTGTCCCCACATTTTAAATTTACCTCCCCCTCCAATGTAACATGGTTTTGCCCAGGTGCAAAGTTACTCCTTTTCTTATGCTTTGCTCCCCTTAATGACTCAGACCCTAGATGTAGATGTCCTAATAGCCCCATGCCTTTGTCTGAATCTCCCAACAGCAAACTATATTCTGTAAACTATAAAACTTCACTTCACAATTTGCAGTTATAATTTGAAATATTTGAAAAAAATGTAAAGTACAATATTACATATGTTCTAGATTGATAGAGACGTAGAAGATCAGTATAGGCATCATAAAACTGTTAATTAATAGCAGACTAAAAATAAAATGTGTTCTCTTAATGAGAGCAATATACAGTATCTTATCTATGTCACTTTTGATACGTTTATTATTAATGTGTCACTCTATTTTAACAAGAACCTTATTACTGATTCTTATAAATAACATCACACTGCTTACATATATATTACAGTCTCCATACAGAAACCAGAATAAGCTGGGCTAATTGTAAATGATGAACTAAATCCCAACAGATAAACACAGTGGCACCAGAAATTACATTGCACTGTGCGGTGACTGGGAATTGTAACAGCAATCAAACGAGGCCAGAGTGCCATAGGGAAGAGGCGATTCATTCATGTACACAAAGTATTGCCACATTAGATATTGTTTTGACTTAATCAGCAACAATAAGAGTTAACAATAAGTCCCATCACCTCCAGAGGCTTTAGTTACAGAAAGTAACTGTGTCCACGTGCCATTAGCGCACTGGCTATTCCCACTGACTGTAGCTGGTAAGGGACCCATACACAGCCATTAGGCACTGCTACAAGTTGGGCAATAGATGGGAAACAGCATTCCTCTCAGCATTTACATCAGGACAAATGAAGCCATGCTCTGAAACTCCCCATACATTTTGGTCAACAACTACAAATCAGGACAGTGCCAGGAATTTAGTGATTGGAGTAAGTGTCTCTCACACTTATGAAGAATTTGAATGAGAATCCAGCGAATAACCGTTTATAAAAAAGGAAAGTTCAGGTAGGATGAGAAATTAAAACGACCTTTGGATTTAGAAGAGTTGAGGAATTTACTAGCCAGTTCTCAGAAGATAGTCTTTGTCAGTAACCTAAATAAAAACTAGAATGCAGATAGTCCGACTAGTCCATAGATGTTCATGTAGATAAAG
Source organism: Mixophyes fleayi (assembly GCF_038048845.1). NCBI lineage: Eukaryota > Metazoa > Chordata > Amphibia > Anura > Limnodynastidae > Mixophyes > Mixophyes fleayi. Next base: position 69,421,587 of record NC_134403.1, on the reverse strand, counting down.
AGCTGGGGAAAAATCAAGGTGCAGTAGAAATATAGAGGTTATAGTTGGACAAGCAAGATGCATCAATGAGTGCCTAGAGAAAAAGCAAAATACAGATGTATATTGACAGTTATTATTATTAACATTTATATAGCGCCGGCATATTCTGTAATGTTGTACAATTTTGAACAAATATAGTAATAAATTCCCCAGATCTCAATCCCATCGAGCATCTGTGGGATGTGTTGGAAAAACAAGTCTGAGCCATGGAGGCCCCACCTCATAACTTACAGGATGTAAAGGATCTGCTGCTAATGTCTTGGTACCAGATACCACAGGACACCTTCAGAGGTCTCGTGGAGTCCATGCCTCGATTGGTCAGAACTGTTTTGGTGGCATGAGGGGGACCTACACAATATTAGGCAGGTGGCTTTAATGTTGTGGCTGATGTGTGTGTGTTGTGTATATATATATATATATATATATATATACCTTCACATATACCTTACTGGTAATATATTTTGCACGCATTATATATATGTACTATTTACATGCAGAGTACAATAACAAACAAGTGTCTGTGTAATAACACCTGAACGCACACTATTATACATGTATGCACAAGTCATTACATTCGCACACAAGCACACAAAGACATGTACTTTTATAGATAAATACTTTTGCATTCCTCACTTAGGGCCTCGCTGACCCTGCTTTCTCTCTTGAAAAGGTAACAACTCTCTCAGCACCTACACACCCTGCCTATGACCACAGCCCGCTGCTGATAAACTGCTGACAGATTGAAGACTGTAAGTATCTCAAACATTGGTCAATTTAACCCTATGTATGCGTCACCAACAGGATCGCCAGAATGCTGAGTTCCTAGGATCCATTGATATGTTGGCAACCTGTTTCTTTAATAAAAATGATCACAGAATATGGATTTGCCATATTTTTTTTTGTACTTGAGAAAATGTAAATAACAATAACCACAATAAATGTTGTATATATGTATATTATTTTTTTGGTTTACAGACAATTCTTTTTAAGTCACAAAGACACCAACAATTGTATGTTGAAGAATAACTCAGGTAAGGCTTTACCCATGGTCCAAACCTATCTACATCGATTGCTGAGTGCCCACAAACTTGTAGGCCCTTCATCATCATCATATATTTATTTATATAGTGTCACTTATTCCGCTGCGCTATATAGAGAATATATGTCACTCGCATCAGTCCCTGTGTATTTAAACCATACCTGAGGGAGGGATTAATTGTTTAATATGGCAGATTCACTGTCCAGGACAGATCATAATAGTAAAGTTAATGGGACTTTTGTGGAACTAAACCTTTAGTTTTTGATTAATAATGTCACAAAAATGTCACATAAACACAAGAATGAATTTTATCATCATGGGGGGTATTTACTAAAGTGTGGTTTTGTGAATCCCCAGAATTTGCAGCAATTTTATTGGCAATTTGACAAACTACCGGAAATCAAAAACAAGAGGTGGTAGTGGGAAATTAGGTAGCTCAGCAACGTGCTGTGTGAGATATCTTGACTGTCAGTAGTAATAAAATAAATTAAGAATTTAAAAAAAAAACTGCTCTCCCCTAATAGCCCAGTGCCACTCGGATTCCTGTAAAGGGAAAACCTGATCAAATATTTGGGCCTCCGCAACTAAAGATGCTGGGCCTGATTCATTAAGGATCTTAAATGAAGAGGTATCTTATTTCAGTCTCCTGGACAAATCCATGTTACAATGCAAGGGGTGCAAACTAGTTTTCTGTTTTGAGCATAAGTTAAATACTGACTGTTTTTTCATGTAGCACACAATACTTGATAGCTTATGTGTACACTGAAATTTAAAGTTGATATTTGTGTGCTACATGAAAAAACAGTCAGTATTTAACTTATGTGCAAAACAGAAAACTAGTTTGCACCCCTTGCATTGTAACATGGTTTTGTCCAGGAGACTGAAATAAGAATCCTCTTCATTTAAGATCCTTAATGAATCAGGCCCGCTAAAGCCAATGATAATTAGAAATGGGTCCTTCCTGGTACCCCTGGCCGATTGGCACCAGGATTAAAATGTTCAAATATAGTGCCCACTTTTGTGGGGCATCATCCTCAGTATTGTGTATAACAGTAAAGTATAGTCATTGTATATTTTGTGTGGCTAATATAATGACGCCAGAAATCAGGTCAGTCCCACCAAAAACATTACACATGAGAGCTCTGAAACCCTTTTGCACACACCTAAATGCACATAATCTTTCAAAAATCAATTAAAAAAAAGAAACATTACTGTTATAATTATTGTATTATTAATTACATTGCGCTGCCTAATAGTAAAAAATACAAAACTTGAATATGTCCATAGAAGACGGCTCTTCAGTGGACAGTTGTTGTGCTGTAGGCTAAGCGCGGGTACTGCTCTGCAATTCTAAAATGAAATGTAATGTTTACAAGGGTTGTAAGTAAACTTTCTGAAAATCACTCTGCTACATCATGTTACATCAATATTTCCCTTTAAACAGGAAAAAATGTAATTATTTAAAACAATTCTGAAGATCTTGTTATATGGGGTTTATGAAGCATCAGCAGAAGAGTTTATGAACAGCGTAAGGAGACATGCGAGGTTTGGTACTTCTCCTGTTTCACGCGTTATGTTTATCTTACTGCTTCTTGCATGCCCTCTGTGTGCCCTTTATTAATAATAACATAATTAGGTGGCCTGAACAATCGAATTATGTTATCACTGGTGTTGAGACATCAAGATAAACAACATCCCCTTCCCTCCGAATCCCTTGTGTAAACTAAATCTTACCAAAACTATTTTAAATACTTGCATTTGTCAGATTTTTGAAAGCATCAGTCACCAAGAAACTGCTCCTGAAACCCATTACTGCTGCTCTGCCACTTTATTCCTAAATGACGCTGCAGCCATAACCTCCCCATCATCAGATGAATCACGGCTGCAATGCAGAAATTCTGGTTACTGCTCATTTTACATGTCTATTTTGCAAGAAATTATGTGAACACATCTTTAAAGAATGGATGACCTTACTTGACTGTTATGGGTTGTGACTGTGTGTATTATTTATGTAAAGAGTCAGACCTATTCCATAGCGCTGCATGATTAGGGCGCTTTTAGATAGTAATATACCCTTACAAACATAATTACACTGACAAACTAGTACACAAGGGTATAACTAACAATAGAGGATCCCATTGCAAAATTTTGATGTGGGTCCTCTGTGCTTCCATCACTCCCCGAAGCTCTGCTTCTTTACTAACATGATACAGAGCTCCAACGTAAACAATGCTGAACACTGCAATGCAGTAAACAAAAGAACACTTGGCACTTTTTACACAGTGGAGGCAGACATTTTGTGGGTTAAACCAATGTTCATGAGAATGCAGGGTATTTATTATTATTATTATTATTATTATTATTATTATCTTTGACTTATAAGGCGCCAGAAAGGGTCCGCAGCCCCGTACATTACATACACAGAAAACAGAGACCCAAGACACAACATGATACAGAAAGAACAAAAATATATACAAACACAGGTGACAGGGTAAAGCAAATCAGATTATTTCTGGGACAGATAGTGAAAGGGATGGTAGAAATCAGCGAGAAGAAGGTTGAAGCTTAAGAAGACAGGGAAAACATGGCTAGGGAAGTAGGCCAAGAGGTACAGAGGGTGAAGGAACAGTAGAAGGATCACACAAGGAAAGAGGGCCCTGCTCATGAGAGCTTACATCCTAAAGGGAAGGGGGAGACATAAATAGGGTGGTACTAACTGGGGAAGAGAGCCAGGACAAGGAAGTTAGGAGGAGGACTGATAGACTTGAATAAAGAAATGAGTCTTAAGGGCACGCTTGAAGCCTTTGAGAGTAGATGCTAACCTGATGGAACGTGGAAGATCGTTCCACAGCTGGGGAGCAGCCCAGGCAAAGTCCTGAAGACGAGAGTGAGAGGAGGTGATCAGTGAAGTAGTGAGGTGGCGCTCACAGGCGGAGGGGGTGGGTAGGAGTGTAGGTAGAGATGAGATTGGAGATGTAGGGAGGGGAAGATTGACTAAGAGCTTTAAAAGTGAGGGTGAGGAGTTTAAATTTAATTCTGTAGGGTATGGGGAGCCAATGTAGTGACTGTTGAAGGGAGACAGCAGAGATAGAGCGGCGGGAGAAAAAAATGAGGAGGGCAGCAGCATTGAGGATAGACTTAAGAGGGTCAATGCGAGAATCAGGTAGGCCAGAGAGAAGGAGGTTACAGTAGTCAAGGCGAGAGATAACAAGCAAGTGAACAAGATTTTTTGTAGCTTCCGTGGTGAGAAAGGGGCGTATCTTAGATATATTCCGAAGGTGGAAGTAGCAGGATGTTGAGAGGGACAGAATGTGAGGTTTGAATGAGAGGTAAGAATCAAGGATGAGTTCACATGGAAAAACCTGTGCCAGCCATGGTCAATATTAATGCAGTATTCATGGACACTGGTTTGTTGTGAATTAATAGACAGTATTCTCATGAATATTGGTTCAGTCCACTGTGTGTAGCCTATAGGTGCTTGTTAGTATGCTGCCAGACTGCAGGAGGCTTTAGGTTTACACAGGTTTGACTTCTGGGACCCCTATACTGACCGTGAGTTGGTATAGTCTATAGTTACAGCATTGGTGGCACAGATGACACACGGGACCCAACTCAAGAGAGCTTATAATTTACATGGGTACAGCAATCCTTACAACAAGGGACATGCAGGAAAATTGAAAAAGCTCCTACTTAAATCTTTATTTGAAGCCGGAGGAAAATGTATGTGACTTTTCTTTCTAAAACACCTATTCAAACAATGGTATGAAAATGATTACCCTGTAACCTTGTTAAATGTAAAAATTATAATCCCCAAACACCCGTGTAGCAGTACCAGGCTCTATGTAGCAGCTCATCCAATTAGCTCCATCCTACAGCTCTGCACAGCGGTATTTATATATAGAATCCTCCAAGCTTTGATGTGATATTATATGTATCATTTATGAATGTTATGTATATTAAGGTAAATTATGTATGTAAACATTTCTAAGGAAAAAAAATCCTTACACTGAACTGCTTATGAAGTTATAATTAATTACATCTTGGCATTTGTTTTTATAAGCCCACGGGAAGGGCAGTTGTTTAGCGATGCCGAATGACGGCTCTTTATGGGTTACAGCGATGCAAGTTGCCCTGCCTTTGTATAGCTATTGTCCCAACTTTAAGATTATAGTGTAGATGATTAAGACTTTGATGCAACACATTAATGTTATGGCTAAAGACTACTATCATGAGCCTGTAGAACAGGATGTAGAAGTCTTCACTTATAGCAGTGACCTCTCCCATAGTGCTCGTTGCGCTCACAGGTACTCAGATGCCCCCAGGTCTTACACTTAGCATAGTACAAGCTCATGAATGTAGCGCAGCGCAGAATAGCGGCTAATGACAAGCAAGGCGTGGTCAGGAGCAGGCAGTTGTCTAGGGTCCTAAGCAGGTGACGTGGTGAGGTACAGGCAATAGGCCAGGACTGATGGCAATCAAAAGGAAGTCCAGATAACAAAGCAGAGGTCAGGGCATTAAGCACACAATCCAGACTCCAGGACATCAAGAAAAAGGTCATACACAGAGAATCAATACAAAAACAATCAGCAACACAGACAGGAGCAGGCAACAGGGAACTGGACACTATAACTGGCAGGGAGGCTAAGCCCTCCCTGCCTTATAAACATTGACGGACCAATAACAGGGTGAGAGGCACAGCAGGTACAAATCAGCCCAGAAGGCTGTAATTACTAATTAAACAAGTTGCGCACGCGCCCGGCTGCCCCTGATGCCGGGACACGGCGTCTACACACAGAAGCGTCCCAAATGTTGCCTTGGCAACGGCCGGGACAAGAACCGGAAGTGACGTCCTGGTCGTCATGGAGACGGCCGGGACGCATCAGCCAGGGAGAGTGAGTTGGGGCCACTTGAGGCACCGCCACGGCTCCTAACAATTAAATCAAAGTTATAAACTGAAGATTTTTGAAGTACCTCAGGGATCAGTCCTGGGTCCTGTTTTGTTTAATGTATTCATTGGTGATACCACTTGTGGCCTACAAGGGAAGGGATATCTTTTTGGAGAAGTTACAAAGATTTGTAACACGGTTGATACTGAATGGCTATAACAAATAGTAATTTAAAGAAAGTAGAGGAATGGACTAAAGTGGGGACCATCATTGGAATCTGTGAATCACATTCATCATCATCATTTATTTAGCGCCAATAATTCCGCAGCGCTGTACAGAGAACTCATTCACATCAGTCCCTGCCCCATTGGAGCTTACAGTCTAAACTCCCTAATATAGACACACACACGCACAGACAGAGAGGGAGAAGCCAATTAATCTACCAGTATGTTTTTGGAGTGTAGGAGGAAACCGGAGCACCCGGAGGAAACCCACGTAAACACAGGGAGAACATACAAACTCCAAACAGATAAGGCCATGGTCGGGAATTGAACTCATGACCCCAGTGCTGTGAGGCAGAAGAGCTAACCACTAGGCCACTGTGCTGCCCAATCAAAATGGTTACATACCTAGTACTTCTCCTATCTGCAACTGTGGTTGTTGTTTTCTTGTGACAGAATAAAAGCTGCGGCCATTAGTAAAGTATTGTATCTTTATTTAGCTTAGTGTCGCTCTATGATGTGAGCTATCATTTTGGTTGTAAGTGAAGGAACCATGTTGAATCCAGAAGTCATTTGGAAGTTACAGACAAGTGGAAATTTGCTGAGGACATTTATGTTGGCTGAAGTGCTTCATTGTAGCTCTGCACACATAGAGTTTGGTTCATTGACTGTGAAGTGTCCAGTTAAAAGCAATAAAGAAAGTGTTGGATAAGTATGGCACTCATAAAAATATCAGATCTAAGGCTTTAAACTTAACAAGGGTCCAGTAGAATGACTATTGTTTAATACAAAGTGGTCTCAGCTTAGGGCATTGCACTATGTATTTTTGTTCTTCGTTGTCCTCTGTATTCTTACAATGTTTCTGTGACTTAACTACTCAAGCTCAATACTCAGAATCTGATTTCACTCAAAATAACTGTGTTATGATGTTATGGCCAGGCTCTGATAAAGCCTCTCTTTTTAATTTGATCTGTAAAGATTAGGCAGCTGTGAGAGTCTTAAAAAGCTGCTTGGGCTGTTCTCCTAGGTTAGAGATTGATGGTTTTATTGCAGTAATAGCAGCATTAGAATGCAATGAAATCCACTTTAATGGGCTCTCTTTAGATGGGGGAGGAGGGAGGGAAAGAAATGGTTAGAAGATGTCAAGGTATTACTCCATGCAGCTCTATAAAAGACTGCCGCGATTCCTCACAATACGTCTTTAGAGAGACCTTAAAGTACAAAAAATTATTTATACATAATGTCATTTTTCTCATAATTTCGACCTATAAATGATAGCATTATCATTAACTAAAAATAGCATAGTTATTGCTTATTATTATAGAAAGTGGATTTCATTGAGTACATTTTTTTTTACAAAATCTTGGTAAGTAAGCAGGTGTCATTTTCCTATATTATTAGCCTTAGCACCCAGTACATAAGGGGAGGTCGGCATGAGTGATTCTGCAGCTGGTTCAAGCATTGCTTGGGTTGTTTAACTCTACATTTACTTAGTGGCCTCCAATATACTGGCATCAAAGGCAGGGGAGGGCTGGCAAATTTTAGCCCTGGGGGGCACGTATTGACTCGGGATCCTATTAGGAACCTTTTAAAGGGAAAAAATGCAGGACCCCAGTGACTTGGCCCAAGGTAGCCCATTATGGGACCAGTCCTGGGGGCAGATGCCCCCCTGCCCACCAGCCCAGGCTCCCAGCCCTCCCCTGATCATAGGGATTCAATGTTATATTTCAGAGTTAGATCTTGGAATATCCAAAGCACTAGATTCAAGCTAATTTCCTGCTCCTGGTGTGTTGCTGAATGATTCACACTGCTGCTCCTATAAGTATTTTTTCAGTGAGCAAAGTTTTAAATTCTTATTATTTTTTTACTTATTTAAAAGGCGCCACAAATTTCTGCAGTGCCGCACGGTAGGGAAGCAGAGCACAGTAAACGTAGAGGTTCTACAAGAAAAATATAGTACAAGCAAACGCAAAATGCAGGACATTCAAGAAAAATAAATGCAATATTAAAATCAAAAGTATAATATGTGAGACGTTATAGGCAAGGTATTGAACAAACGTGAAGCATAGCACAAAGCATACAAGTAGCATGATACAAGGAAACACAGGTGGAAGAGGTGGGAGTGGACAAGAAGGCGGGAGGAGAGAGGATCCTACTCCTGGGTGCTTACAATCTACTGGGGAGGGGCGAGGTTGAGGCAAGAGGTGGAAGACTGGTAGACTTTGACGATTAAGTGAGTTTTTAAGACTTTTTAATTCTTTGAAGACTGGTAGAAAGTCTGATTTGGCCGTGAAGTGTATTTCATAGGTGGGGAGCTACAAATGAGAAGCCTGGGAGTGGGATATGGTTATCAATGGGCAGTTGAGGCATGGCTATTGGCAGAGTGGAGAGGTTGGGAGGGAGTAAGAAGTGAGATGAGGTCAGGGGGACCTCATCTCATGATGTTGAGATGAGCTCAGCGATGTTGAGAGAAGGAGTGGCTGAGGGCTTTGTGTTTAAGGGTAAGGAGATGAATTAGATTCTATAGGGAATGGGAAGTCATTGTAAGGATTGGCAGACTGGGGAATCGGAAGTGGAGCGCAGGGAGGGGAAAATCTGTGAAAGAGCCTGGATATGGGGAGTGAAGCAGAGGGTATAGTTAAGTGTGGCATAAAGGGCAGTGGAGAGAGATAATGGTGGGGGACTGTAATAAGAGGTGTGTTGGTCTCAATTTTAAACATGTTGCGCTTCAGGTAGCATTGGGACGTTCATGAGGAGATGGCATAGAGAAGGACACACAAGAAAAGAGAGAAGTGGTGAGCTTGAGGCAGGAGAGATTGCTTGTGGTGTAATCAGTGAAGGAGTAGTACTGGAGAACAAAGCAGTAGATTCTCCAAGGGAGGATATCTACAGCAAGAAGAGCAGAGGGCTGAACAATTAAAGCAAAATAATTTACAATGTGCATATAGTCAGCTTATTGAGCTGTTTTTTTAATGATTGTTCAAAAATTACATTTTAAAAGACCTTTTAATTCTGAAATTTTGTTCCAATTTCCCCCCCATATCTGGAAGCTGATTGAGTAATCTGCATTTACCTAATAACAAGAATTCAGTTACACCCACTAATATTTCAATGCCAGGAGCAGTTACCACTTCTTTTTTTTCTCCTGAAGGTGTAGCTGATTCACTGGCTGCTACACTAATCCCCAAAATAATTCCTGCTTTTAACTATTTTTATACATATATATATATTTGTTTAGTGTGTCCATGAGTGTTCAAATTCTACTCATTTAAAGCCCAGCTGCTTATTCTCCATGGGCATACCACAGCAGATATCACTGAGCCCATTTTCTATAGAAACTACAAAGCATTTCAGCATAAAACTAGTCTTATCACCAGTGCACAGATAGACAGATAAGGTTCTTTGAAGTTCCAAGTTTCTTGCCTTTTTTCATAGTGCTATTTTTTTAATGCTAAACTACTCTTTTCTTCTAGCAGGAGTCTAATCTCTCACCCTCCCTATTCTTTTTTCTTTTTATGTCTGTTTGAACCTGTAAACACACTCACATCGATTTTGATGCCAAATGGGTTGTTTTATATTACACTAGATTACATTGTCCACAAACAATGATCAACTAATTAGATCACAATCCTATTTATTTATTTATTTATTTATTTGCGTTTAATTGTATAATGCATACATCTTGGTGGATAAAACAGGATTTTTATGGTCTGGTAAGTTTACAACATTGGCTGTGCAAGTTGTCATTTACATTTTAAGGCTAACAAGTGGAATGTTATGCAATGGCCAAGTCAATCACCTGACCTGAATCCGATTGAGCATGCATTTCACTTGATGAAGACAAAACTGAAGGGAAAATGCCCCAAGAGCAAGCAGGAACTGAAGACATTTGCAGTAAAGGCCTGGCAGAGCATCACCAGGGATAAAACCCAGCGTCTGGTGATGTCTTTGCCTTCCAGTCTTCAGGCTGTAATTGACTGCAAAGGATTTGCAACACAGTATTAAAAAGTGAAAGTTTGATGTAGAATTGTTTAGTTTGTCCCATTACTTTTGGTCCCTTAAAAAGTGGGAGGCACATATAGAAACCGTTGTAATTCCTACACTGTTCACCTGATTTGGATGTAAATTCCCTCAAATTAAAGCTGAAAGTCTGCAGTTAAAGCACATCTTGTTTGTTTCATTTCAAATCCATTGTAGTGGTGTATAGTAGTGATGAGCGGGCTCGGATTTCGCTAATCCGAGCCCACCCAAACAGTGTGGATCCAACGGGATCCGAGCACTGTTCGGGTATTTCCGGCCGCGAAAAAAATCCGAAACAGGGCTATGACATCCAAGTCTCGCGTCTGATCTCGCGCGACTCGGATGTCATAAATTCACCGCTCGGGGCCGCCATCTTCATTCTGGCTGCGATCACTTGTGAGGGAGGTTGTAGTTAGGGAGCTCCTGTCCTGCTTTTCAGTGGTTTCCTTTGAGATCCTGTGCTGAGTCCAGTGGTGCTGCCTGTGTCCAAAAAATAGGTACTGCTATTTCAAAGTCAAACTACGTTCACTGTTGCTGCTGTACCAAAAAATAGGTATTGCTGTATAACTCCAGTCCAGTGGTACTCTCCTGTGCCGCAGATAATTTGTAAAGGCTTTGCCGAGTGTGTGTGTGGTTTAGGGGTACGCTCTCTTGTGCTGCATATAATGGAGTACCAAAATTTGGAGGATAAAGTAGGGAAAGATCAAGAACCACTTCCTCCTAATGCTGAAGCTGCTGACACTAGTCATCACATAGACGATGAAATGCCATCAACGTCGTCTGCCAAGGGCGATGCCCAATCTCCTAGTAGAGGGCATGTAAAATCCAAAAAGCCAAAGTTCACTAAAATTAGCAAAAAAAGAAAATTTAAATCATCTGAAGAGAAACGTAAACTTGCCAATATGCCATTTACGACACGGAGTGGCAAAGACTTAGGCCCTGGCCCGTGTTCATGACTAGTGGCTCAACTTCACCCACGGATCTAAGCCCTCCTCCTCCCCCCCCCTCAAAAAAATTTAAAAGAGTTATGCTGTCAGCAACAGCACAGCAAACAACTCTGCCTTCTAAAGAGATGGCATCACAAATCCCCAAGGCGAGTCCAAGGGTGTTGGTGGTTGCGAAGCCTGACCTTCCCATCACTGTACGGGAAGAGGTGGCTCCTTCCACCATTTGCAGCACGCCCTCTGCCTATGCTGAAAGGATCACCCACAGTCCAGTTACAGATTTGGCTAATGAAGGTGTGAATGTTGTACACCGGGAGGAGGATATTGATGTAGCTGGCGCTGAGGAGGAACTTGACGAGGAGGATGGTGATGTGGTTATCTTAAATGAGGCACCAGGGGGGGAAACAGTTGTTGTCCATGGGATGAAAAAGCCCATCGTAATGCCTGGGCAGAAGACCAAAAAATGCACCTCTTCGGTCTGGAGTTATTTCTATCCCAATCCAGACAACAAATGTATGGCCATATGTACCTTATGTAAAGCTCAAATAAGCAGGGGTAAGGATCTTGGTCACCTAGGGACAACCTCCCTTATACGTCACCTGAAGAACCTTTATAATTCAGTGTTTAGTTTAGGACCTGTGGCTAGGACCGTCAGCAGTCCAGGGACACCTAAATCCCTTGGTCCTGTTGTATCCACACCAGCAACACCCTCCTCGTCAATTTCCTCCACGATCTCCATCAGAGATAGTCCTGCAGTCCAGAAATATTAGCACCAGAGATTAAACTACGTTCACTGTTCCTGCAGTCCAGAAATATTAGCACCAGAGATTAAACTACGTTCACTGTTCCTGCAGTCCAGAAATATTAGTACCAGAGATTAAACTACGTTCACTGTTCCTGCAGTCCAGAAATATTAGTACCAGAGATTAAACTATATTCACTGTTCCTGCAGTCCAGAAATATTAGTACCAGAGATTAAACTACGTTCACTGTTCCTGATTGGTTTGTTAAAGTGCGAATGTCCTATTTCAACAACATCAGGGTGGCTGGGAGGGCCCAAGGACAATTCCATTTTGCACCTCTAGCAAACTCTTGCAAACTGCCATCCTGTCTGCCACTGCAGTGCCACTCCTAGATGGGCCACGTGTTTGTGCCGCCCACTTGTGTCGCTTAGCTTAGACATCCAGCTACCTCGGTGCAACCTTTTGGACTAAAAACAATATTGTGAGGTGTGAGGTGTTCAGAATAGACTGGAAATTAGTGGAAATGATTGTTATTGAGGTTAATAATAGTGTAGGAGTGAAAAAAATAAATAAATATGGATTTTAGCACTTTTTATGCTTTATTTAAAAAAAAATCAGAACCCAAAACCTAAAATCAGAACCAAAACCTTTCGTGGGGTGTTTTGGCAAAACAAATCAGAACCCAAAACCTCAAGCTAATCAGAACCCAAAACACCAAAAGTGCCCGATGCACACCCCTAGTGTATAGAGCCCAAAATATGAGAATTGTGTCAATGTCCCAATATTTATGGACTTGACTGTACATATCTCACTCCCATGAGAGCAATTTTCTGCTATATAGTATTTACATGTCAGCCCTTTAAATCAATACACAGGAAATGACAAAGGGTAATGCTGAGGAAGTATTTACACCAAACACATCTCATTGTTTCAGTGAAACTGTTTATATTGCTTCAAATGCTGAGCAGAAACCCTATCCTGCACTGATGAGCCTTAAAAATGTGAAACAATCTATGCATATGTAGGTAGAAATTCTGTTTCAGTAGTATGTGTGTCTGTAAAACCCTGTAGGTAAAGTATTGACTCAAATGCTGACATGTAAATGACATTTTAACAGAAGACTGCTCTCCTGTCTAGAAGTAGTTTTATCGCATAACAGAATTTTGTTGTTGTTGCGGATCCGTGTCATTGACTTGGAATGTGCACAGGTCCACTTGATGTCTACAACAGACTAACACAGCAGTCAGAACCCATATGGTGATCCCTCTTGTTTCATTCACTCAAGTGTCCTGGGATAGCGGCACCAATATCAGCTAATTACAGATAACATTAGCATAAGTATTTTTTTGCATTATTTTGGGACAACGATGATAGGTTACAACATGGGCTTGTTTACCGAGTCTTGAAAAAGCTGCAGTACGTAACACAATTAATTGGCACTAAGCAATCACCCAGGATTTTAGAATTCTTTGTGAAATATTACAATCATTTATTTTTTTATTGTGTTCTGCTGCTCATAAAATCAGAAGTGGGGTTGGTTAAAATGAGCACAGATTTTGCATGCCATTGTGAATCAACTTGATCATAAATAAATTATCCCTAATTGAAAGCAGAACAGCTGCTGTTAAAATAATAGGAATACTACAAATAATTACTCGCTACTCAGATCTTATTCTTTTTTGCAGGTATAATTTTTCTCTTCACTCAGCAGAAAATTTGGAAAAAAGATAATCATCATCCTCATCAACATTATTTTTGAGATTCTATACAAAAATATATATTTAATAAATGCACATTTTGCTGAACAGAATTGGTGAAATAAGAAAATCTCAGCAAAACATACAGACATGACTAAATAAAATGCAAATAAACACTTTAAGTTGCTCCAACTAGATGTATTCCTAACTCTCCGTTCTGTCTTAAATGGCCGATGGTAGAGTTGGGAAAGGGTAAACACACAAAAAGTTCCCTAGGGAACCACCTCGGCGCTTGTAGTCAAAAAGTAAACCCTCAATATGGGAATATTCTCTGGGTAACCCTGCAGCTTGGACCACGATTCATCGGACCGTGTCACAGAAAAAGATACATCAAAAATGTCCAGCGCTGGGAATTAGCCCTCTATCTCTGTGTTAAAACGTCTCCCATATACGGACTCCAATATATATAGTTTGTTAAAATACGCAAGTTTATTGGAACCATAGGTTCCTGCAATAAAATACGCAAATCAGGATAAGGAGTGGTACATACAGACTTAAACAATGATATATAGTAATTGCATAACACCAATATGAGGCTATAATGCTGATATAACATGCGCCTTCACACACCTGATTAGATGTAGCAAAAAAACAGAGTGACAAAACTAGTAGAGAATCTACAGACTGTAAATAACTCTATGTCTCCAATGATAGACAATGAAACTGGTGTCCATCATAATCCTTCAAAATATGAATACATGCATGATTCAAAAAACTAAAAAAGTCAAAAACGTAGAAAATGATCGTAGGGATAAAAACAAAATAAAAGATAGTAGGCTGTAGAAGGTAGCCGCTTCGTGTGTGTCCACCATATACAAATGATCTCCAGCAGAATGGGTTATAAGATCCAATGGTGAGAAACTAGACCTGTTCTACACATGTATAGTAAATAAAGTCATAATGTCCTTCTTTCAACATGTGTGAGAAGTCTCATAACATCGGAGACGACAAAAGATGTGGTATATCATAATAGTTCTTACCGCATCCTGTGACTCTCGAGGAGGGGTGCAAGGGAACGTAGTTCCAAGACTGATTTTAAATCACTCTGAGCCGTTCGGGCACCTGATGGTATTTCCGCTAGAGAGGGTGCGGTGTAAAGCTTGAACAACTTGAACATCTGGAAACCGATGTAATATGCTTTCCGTTCCGCTTGAATACAAATAGGGTTATCGGAGCATATACCTATCAATATAGTCTCTCTCTCCACACAGCGCTGTGTATAAAAAGACAAATAAAGGGAGATCCTTTGCTGACGCATTTCGTCCCATTCAAAGCGGGACTTTCTCAAAGCTAATGCTCCGGTGTTCTTAGCTCCAATTTAAATAGCATAGGGGCGTGGTTATCCTCCAAATAATACTCGCATTAAAGTGCACTCTTCCTTTTTTCCGTTTCTCAGTCCATTTAAAAGGAAAGCCATATGCAATACATATTTAGATTTTTCAATTAGATATTATTTGTTCAATATACAAAATCCGGGGAATCAAGTTGCAGATTCACCTATGTAAAATAAAAACGTTTATAACCACCCCTCAAAGGCGGAAAATGTCTTCCATTAGTTTGTAGATATTCCTTCATTTCTCACTCTGTTTTACTAGTTATGGAACACATCAATCCCTATAGCAGGGCTGATTTCTTATTTATTATTTGTTGCTCTTATGTTGTCAAATACCCCCATATATGGAATCCCTCGTATCAGCGAGAACAGAAAACATGCTCCGGTATTCTCAGCTCCTATTTAAAAAGCACAGTGGCCTAGTGGTTAGCACTTCTGCCTCACAGCGCTGGGGTCACGAGTTCGATTCCCGACCATGGCCTTATCTGTGTGGAGTTTGTATGTTCTCCCTGTGTTTGCGTGGGTTTCCTCTGGGTGCTCTGGTTTCCTCCCACACTCCAAAAACATACTGGTAGGTTAATTGGCTGCTATCAAAAATTTACCTTAGTCCCTCTCTGTCTGTGTGTGTGTGTCTATATTAGGGAATTTAGACTGTAAGCTCCAATGGGGCAGGGACTGATGTGAATGAGTTCTCTGTACAGCGCTGCGGAATTAGTGGCGCTATATAAATAAATGATGATGATGATGATGATGATTTACTATACATGTGTAGAACAGGTCTAGTTTCTCACCATTGGATCTTATAACCCATTCTGCTGGAGATCATTTGTATATTGTGGACACACACGAAGCGGCTACCTTCTACAGTCTACTATCTTTTATTTTGTTTTTATCCCTACGATCATTTTCTACGTTTTTGACTTTTTTAGTTTTTTGAATCATGCATGTATTCATATTTTGAAGGATTATGATGGACACCAGTTTCATTGTCTATCATTGGAGACATAGGGCTAGATTTACTAAGCTGCGGGTTTGAAAAAGTGGGGATGTTGCCTATAGCAACCAATCAGATTCTACCTTTCATTTAGTTAGTACTTTCTACAAAATGACAGCTAGAATCTGATTGGTTGCTATAGGCAACATCCCCACTTTTTCAAACCCGCAGCTTAGTAAATCTAGCCCTTAGAGTTATTTACAGTCTGTAGATTCTCTACTAGTTTTGTCACTCTGTTTTTTTGTTACATCTAATGAGGTGTGTGAAGGCGCATGTTATATCAGCATTATAGCCTCATATTGGTGTTATGCAATTACTATATATCATTGTTTAAGTCTGTATGTACCACTCCTTATCCTGATTTACGTATTTTATTGCAGGAACCTATGGTTCCAATAAACTTGTGTATTTTAGCAAACTATATATATTGGATTCCGTATATCAGAGTTGGGAAGGGTGTCTTGGATGTGCGCCGGTACACCTCGATTGCCTGCCCAGCACACTTCAAGGTGAGTCCCTGCCATTGGGAACCGCCTAGGCAAAGTAGCAGTGTGTCTTTCTTCATGTACGGAGATAATTCTTTGTAAGTGACTGGATAAAAGTGTAAACTTCACATCAAAGTCCAACCTTCTACCCCTTTAGTACTGTCACCTTCAATCTCATAAACTTTTCATTCTGTTTCCTGAAATATTTCTCAGATTATTCCCAATGTATTTATTACAGTGATTTTTTTTTTACATTGCTCATGGTGCTTTCAAAATGTGCCTTTCCACCATGCACGGTGCACCAATGAGACATGGAACAGGTTCCACCACAAGTCTAAGATGAGTCCTATTGGGGCCGCACGGTGGCTAAGTGGTTAGCACTTCTGCCTTACAGCACTGGGGTCATGAGTTAAATTCCCGACCATGACCTTATCTGTGAGGAGTTTGTATGTTCTCCCCATGTTTGCATGGGTTTCCTCCGGGTGCTCAGGTTTCCTCCCACATTCCAAAAACATACTGATAGGTTAATTGGCTGCTAAAAAAATTGACCCTATTCTGTGTGTGCCTATGCTACACTTTATTAGGAACATCTTCACATCACCCAACTCATCCCCTCTGACTGTACCAAATGCGGCTCCTCCACTTCTCCATTCTGCTTCATAACATATGTGCCCCAGCAGTGATCTACGGACACTTGCGCCAGTCAAAAGCAAGTGCATCTTTCTTGTGTGATCTTCCCCATCTTCCTTCTCACATGTGCTCCATTGAGGGTCATGGCAACATTTGCACTTTATAGACCATTCGATCAATGCAGTAAGGTCCTTTATTTACTATTAGTGGAGACTTTTGCAATATTAACTTTCATAATGATCTGTGAGAACTGTAGGATCTGATTTGCATCTCAAAATGCCAGCCCTCTCCTGATTGGCTGACCTCAGAACTTGTCCACTCAAGAGTTGTCTGACATTACTAGTTGTGAGTAGTATCCCTTCCATCCTATAGATCATTTCTGAAGCTGACCAGCAGATGTCCCACTAATAGTAAGTACCTGGACCCTGCTGCATTGGGACCCTGCTCAACTGTGGAAACCTAGGCTGTTGGTGTGTGAGGGATTTACACAAAGGGGAATGTGGAAAATGGGATGGATTATGAATGGCTGCACCCATGGTCCGTCTGGCATTTGATGATACTGCTGTGAGCATTATAACAGCGCTTGCCATAGCGATATCTATTTATATTAGCATTCAAACTGCATTCAACATTGAATGTAGCACATGGTATTGCA
This sequence comes from Mixophyes fleayi, assembly GCF_038048845.1. Classification (NCBI taxonomy): domain Eukaryota; kingdom Metazoa; phylum Chordata; class Amphibia; order Anura; family Limnodynastidae; genus Mixophyes; species Mixophyes fleayi. Next base: position 69,403,841 of record NC_134403.1, on the reverse strand, counting down.
CAATCTCCAGGTGTTAAATTGCCACTGAGCACATAACCATAGACAAAGTCAGTCTAAACTTTGAAAGATAGGTTGAGAATTACTTCTATTATATATTCAAAGTCATGGAGAAGGTTAAGGACCAGGACAAGGGGAAGTGAGGTGACACACACACACACACACACACACACACATCAGCCACACACACACACACACACAAACACACACACACACACACATTTATATTTTTTTGATTTTTTTAATTTGGCAGATGGTTTGGCCAAACAAATGAGTACCCTTCTATTTGGAATGGAAAGAGTGAAACACTGTCTTTAATGGACATAAAATGAGTGGGTGCTGGTTCCTGCTATGCAAGCTGAGCATTAAATGTAATAACATATGAATATGGTTTGTTTCAATTAATTACAATGCAGCTAAAGCTGTGCTAGGCCTACAGCGAGTCTTCCATGACACTGTACAACATGGGTTATGATGGCACATGAGTATGATGACATTTTCCTTGTTTGGAATTATAAATACAACTTTCACCTGTTCCAAAATTCTCTGGGGCTTAAATCTATTAGAAAATTATTAGGTGACTGCAGGGGGTCGTCTCAGCAGCAGTTTATAAAAATGCTCAATAGACCATTTAAAGTCAGTTTTTATATGTTTTATACTTTTTAAGAAAAGCCTTCAAGGCTATCCTTATATAAGTAGCAAAGAAAAATATTCCAATCCATGTTATGGGCTAGCTGTTATGCTGACAGTTAAATAAGTGTGAATACTACTGTTCTCTCCCCTCTTTAGATGTACAGCCCTGTTGTGATTAGTCAAACACAACATCAAAGTGATATCAGTCCTCTCCCTGTTTATACTTCACTTTACAAGCAGTGTTATCATACAAGATAAAGGGGTTTATTTTACCATTGAGATAGTAACACTGTGTGTACTATGGTTTGATATGTTTGCTTCAGGGGCAAATTGTTACAGCTTTAAGCCCTAAATTGTTGGCTTTGTCAATCTGTTAATCGCCATTGGGCTCTTTAAGTAGATTGCAACAATTGCTACTATTTACCATATATAATCTATATGCCAGTGTTTCCCAGCCTTTGTGATGTTGTGTCACACCTGCTAACACACTTTCCTGGGATTTTTTTTTGGGTGGCACACCAATATTAACTCCTTCATGACCGCCCACTACCTTTTTACAGTGGCCGGATGCGGACCTTACAATACAGAGTGTCAAAGACAACCTAGGGCTCCAAAGAGATGGTCAGGAAGTGTTATGTACGATTCCTGACCAGTCGATTACTTGTGCGCAGCTTTCAGTAGAACGTTGCATAGTGTATGCTGGATGCAGATCCTCTGCAGGAGAGAGAACGACAGGGTATAAGAAGTCCCATACCAGCTCTCAGTGGTTTATCAGCTACAGTAAGAGAAAACAAACAGCTGCTGGAGAAATGAAAATATATTTGTAGTGTTCACCCAAACTCTCTTCTGACCCACTAGGAGACACACATTAAAAAAAAACAAAAAACTTTTTCCTAAGTTATGTGAAAAAAAGTTTAATCATAGAAAAGTGTATTTGCTTTACTCCTGACATTTAGCTTTTATAACCCTAGCAAATAATATAATAATATTTCAAATTGCTACAAATTTGTCAGATAAAAGCAATCTAAAATTCATTCTGATACCCTAACAAGTAAAAAAGCATTTAACAGCACACAGCAAAAATGCTAAAATGGTATAAAATATTGTACTAAACAAAAGCATAGCCATGTAAACACATTTACAAAAATATATGTCCACTTGTGACACATCCAGTCTAATAAAGTTTTGTAAAGATGAACGAAATTCCACACTTGAGAAAATTTTGCATGTTCCGCAAGCAGCAATTGGCCATAAGTGTTCTGTACAGAATCCACTGGGACAGGAACTGATGTCCGTTCTCTAATAGCACAGCAGAATTAGTGGCGCTATATAAATAGCTGAGGATGATGACGTAGAAGCCAATACATACAAGTAATCACTAAATCATTACCACAAATGTAGATGGAATGTGTGACATTCATTGTTAAATAAACCTACTGCTGGAACTTGTGAGAACTTTTCATACAATGTAATGTACTTTTTATGCGTCATCACAGGATTACAGAGACAGATATATTCAAACACTTTATGAGGAGATTTGGGGTTATATGTTGGCCCCATGACCGACATCGTCTAATCTAAAACTCTGAATATGAAACAGAATAACTTCAACAAGGCTTATTTAGCTAAAAATTCCTGTATCCCACTTTGTCTGATGTTGTTCTTCAAGCCTGTCCAATCAGGTTAGGAATTGAAGATGCATGCACATAGGGGTTGATTTACCAGCCCAGCGGATCTCTAAACAATTTAGCAGAAAATTCCCGTAACATAATTGGCCTTTAAAGTTTACACAGGTCCACTTAGCTGACATAAAACGTATGCTTTTATTAAATCACCCCATAGGTAAGTAAACAGTGAAAAATCTTACATCTTCAGTAAATCAAACTGTAATTCCATATCTTAGAAGGTGAAAAAAGTCAATTTTATTCTGCATAATTAAAACATCATTTTTGTGATGATAATGAAAATATGATTTTTAAATCAATATATAAAAAAAACGTCCTTACGTTAACTGAAGACTATTAGACATTAGAACAGTAATCTATTATGAGATGCAAATTTTATTCAAATCAATACTTATATTCCTTATGTAAAATGTGTATTCTCAAGATACCTGTAAAGATGTTGTTTCTGTACCACAAATTATGTAGGTGCAAAGTATACCCTTAATGTCTTTGTGAATTACTGTTATTATAGTGTAATATATTTGACATATATTTATTGTATTCATGAATTGTGCTACCTGGAAATATGCATTTATTATTTATTCCTATAATTGATAGGTTCATAGTAAAGTGATGTTATTATGTGCAATTATGTATAACCCGAATTGCCATTCTTCAAAGTTTATCAGTAATTTAACTTATTTAGAACAAAAACCATTAATACATATTGTCATATTAATTCAAAATTGATAACTATGAATGGGAACCTACATATTGTTTGCTAGTTAGAAATCTACAACACCACACCCATCATTATGCAAATTAAGGCTTTGGATAACAATCATCATCATCATCAACATTTATTTATATAGCGCCAGCAAATTCCGTAGCGCTTTACAATTGGGTACAAACATTGATAAGACAATACTGGGTAATACATACAGACAGAGAGGTAAGAGAACCCTGCTCGCAAGCTTACAATCTACAGGACAATGGGAGTTAGAAACACAAGGGCATGTGCTACATCATATTGCACAATGGACCAGCTAGAACGCAAAGGTAAAAGTATTGAGTGGGTTGTGTGTGTAGCAGTGTTGGTCAGAGGGTTGTTGTCTTGTGTTAGCTGTGTAGAGGATGGTAATAGGGTAATCTAGGGAAATTAAGATGATGGTTGAGGAATATCATAACCTTGTCTGAAGAGGTGGGTTTTCAGTGAACGCTTGAAGGTTTGAAGACTAGAGGAAAGTCTTATTGTGCATTGGAGGGAATTCCACAAAGTGGGTGCAGCCCGGAAAAAATCCTGTAACCGAGAATGGGAGGATGTGATGAGAGTGGAAGAGAGACGTAGATCTTGTGCAGAACGGAAGTGTCGAGTAGGGAGGTATTTCGAGACCAGCGAGGAGATGTATGTCGGTGCAATTTTGTTGATGGCCTTGTATGTTAGTAGAAGGATTTTATATTGGATTCGTTGAAATACAGGCAGCCAATGTAGAGACTGAGAGAGTGGCTCAGAAGAGGAAAAACAGTTAGTAAGGAAAATCAATCTAGCCACTGAAATTTAATGAAAGAAACATCTCTCACAACCACTCAGAACGCTCCCCCCATTTTCAAAACTCTGATGCCAGGAGTCCGCATTGTTTACCAGGTATCTGTACAACCCCTTTAAGGTCACAGAGAGTACAGATTCTTATATATGTGAGCTTCATCTTTTCGAGAAAACACTGCCTATATATGTTCAGGGGCCATACAATAGAGTCCACTGAGGTAGTCTGGTAAGATAGTGTCCACAAAAGAAGCAGAGGAAGAAACTATCATCATCATCATCATCACCATTTATTTATATAACCCCACTGATTCTGCAGCGCTGTACAGAGAACTCACATCAGTCCCTGCCCCATTGGAGCTTACAGTCTAAATTCCCTAACATACACACACACCTAACATACTAGGGTCAATGTTGATTGCAGCCAATTAACCTACTGGTATGTTTTTGGAGTGTGGGAGGAAACCGGAGCACCCAGAGGAAACCCATGCAAGCATGGAGAGAACATACAAACTCCACACAGATGGTCGGGAATTGAAATCATGACCCCAGTGTTGTGAGGCAGAAGTGCTAACCACTTAGCCACCGTGCTGCCCCATTTTAAGCAATAAATCCTGTTATTTAGGCAACATTTTACAGGTGATTTCATAAATTCCACATATTTTCAATCTTTGAGCGCTCAGTGTAATATCTCTTCCTTAGATACTAAAAATTAAAGTACGATTTTGCTTACTGATGTATTGTCTTAATACAGTGCCCCCATGATATAGTTAGGGTGTTATTATATGAACAGGACAGGAGTATATACATGATACAATACAGATGAGCACTAAGGCTTCACCCAAGAAAGGTCACCCTTGACGTAACTGTCTGTGTTGATGAGCTGTATCCTATTCTCCCTGCAGCAGTTGGACATTTCAAAGCCCAGACAAGTTACCTTGTTTTCACTCCTGATCTGGGCGCAGAAGACTGTAAACAGAGAGCTGTCAGCATACTCCCTACAATGACTGAAGGCAACTTGCTGAAGTACTGGGAAGTGCTTGTCAGGAAGTGAGGAGAAGTGTTACAGCTTTTAGATAATCAGCTCTGTATGGTGAGAGGAGGTATCTTCACATTTCACAGACAGATGGCTTCTCCCAGCTTTTACTGGGGTGTTATAAAAGTACAGGGTGGATAGGTATTCAACACAACCTGGTTTTTGTATGGGCCCATTTGTATAGCGTTGTCGGTGGTAAATGTTCAAACAGGTGCTGTACTTACGCCTTCTGTGTTCCTTTTAGAAAAAAAAAACAATAACAGTCATCAGATACTACAACATTAAGTGCTCAAAGTATATATTAATATTTTGTGTCTGAGCCACAATAAACATTTCATATGTTCAACATCAAGCTGACAGTTTCAGAAATAATACAAATGAGCACTTTCTATTTGCTGGAGCAGACATGCACATACATTATAAATTGGATTCTGATTATCAGTTTTAACAGGAAAGTGTCCCCAAAAAGTCCACAAAGTTTTTTTCAGGTATAAATGAAAAGTCCAAAATCATATAATTATACATTCTCCACTAGCACTTTAGCTAGTCCTCCTCCTATTATTACATAGAATCCTAAGGCAGGGTACACACTACAGACAATTATGAGGTTGTTCACACAATAAACGACCGTTTGGCCTGATATTGCATTAGTGTGTACACTGCCATTACCGTTCCAAAGCACATCATATGGTTTCATTGGATTTTTAAACCAAACTAAAAATCTCGTTCGACGATAGAACAATGTTATTCCAATTCTACATTGTGTACGCACTCACGATCAGGATTTCCATATAGTTTATTAAGTCATGATCTTTTCAGCTGATGGCTATTACAGATGAAGAGTACAGATCTGAAGATAAATCCTGTAAAACATGTATAGTGTCTACACATGATTCAACATGCTAATTGGGACTTCTTTTTTTTTATCAGTGATTGGTAACATTGTTATAGATAACACATTGGGAGAAAAATTCTGTAGCGTGTACCCAGCCTTAGAGGGATCCCAGGGAAATCACAAGATCTGCCCAGAGTAGGCTGGTACAGAGTACATCAAGTAAATGTGGGGCAGCAAGTGGGATTGGAACACTACTAAATTACCAGGACAAGTTTCCAAAATCTGGGGGGATCCTGACTAAACTTATTTATACTTCTAATTTCCACCCTATCTTTTGCAAGCTGAGAAGACAGCATTTTGGGTCCTATTTAGTATAAGGACATACACTGATCAGCCACAACATTAAAACCACCTGCTTAACTATTTAGTAGGTCCCCCTTGTTCCACCAAAACAGTTCCGACTTGTCGAGGCTTGGACTCCACAAGATCTGTTCTGAAGGTGTCCTGTGGTATATAGCACCAAGACGTTTGCAGCAGATTTTTTAAGCCCTGTGAGTTGCGAGGTGGGGCCTCCATGGCTCAGACACGTTTTTCCAGCGCAACCCAAAGATGCTCAATTGTAATGAAATCTAGGGAATTTGGAGGTCAAGTCAACACCTTGGATTCTTTGTCATGTTCCGCAAACTATTCCTGAACAATTTTTGCAGTGTGGCAGAGGACATTATCCTGCTGAAAGAGGCCACTGTCATTAGGGAATACCATTGCCATGAATGGGTGTACTTCGTCTGAAACAACTTTTAGGTAGGTGGTACATGTCATTGAAACATCCACATGAATGCTAGGACCCATGGTGTGCCAGCAGAATATTGCCAGAGCTTCACACTGCCTCTTCCGGCTTCCCATAGTGCATCCTTGTGTCATCTCTTCCCCAGGTAAACTACTCACATGCACTCAGCCGTCCACATGATGTAAAAGAAAACATGATTCATCAGACCAGGTCATCTACTTCCATTGCTCCTTGGTCCAGTACTGCCACTCACGTGCCCATTGTAGGCGCTTTTTGCTAGGGAAAGGGGACAGCATGGGCACTCTGACTGGTCTGCGACTAGTTGTACTTACTTGGTCCACGTTTGGTGGGTTGCATACCGAGAACACCCCACAAGGCCTGCCGTTTTGGAGATGCTCTGACCTAGTCATCTAGCCATCAGAATTTTTCCCTTGTCAAAGTTGCTCAGATCATTATGCTTGCCCATTTTTCCTGCTTCTAACACATCAACTTCAAAAACTTACTGTTTACTTGCTGCCTAATATATATATAATTTATCCCATCCCTTGACAGGTGCCATTGTAACAAGATAATCAATGTTATTCTCTTCACTTGTGCTTTTTATGGTGTGGCTGATTTGTGTATTTTTTAATTGACACAGTGAAGCCTGTTGTTGTGTTATGTAGAGACTAAGGGCTAGATTTACTAAGCTGCGGGTTTGAAAAGTGGGGATGTTGCCTATAGCAACCAATCAGATTCTAGCTTTCATTTATTTAGTACATTCTACAAAATGACAGCTAGAATCTAATTGGTTGCTATAGGCAACATCCCATCTTTTTCAAACCCGCAGCTTAGTAAATATACCCTAAGTCATATTTGTAATTTCATCCAGAAAAAGAAAATATAATTGATCCTTTCTGAAGTTTTCCATGAAGAGTTAATCTTTAGCTGTTTCAGTGTGTGTCGGCCATCAGATAAAGAGCTCTATGGCTGCCAATAGGTTCGGAACATAGAGCAATACTATGTTTTACATGTCTTCATGTCTTTTGGCCTTATAACCTTTTATGGTTATTTAGAAAAATAGTACAAATGCTCAGCCTGCTTGTACTTATTGTCATGTCACCTATTTGTGCATGTCTGTGGCTGTTATAGAATGTACATGTTGTCCATTATGAGCAGAGATATTTGGTAACAATTATAGAAAACAGCTGTACAATAGCAATTTCTGAGAGGTCACATGGGATAATTAGATGTGTATCTGTTCTGCAGCTGGTGCAAACTCACAAAACCAATATGGTGGATATCCTATTTAAAAACAGTGTTAGAGGAGTTACTGAGCACACTCTTCCCTTGGGCACACAATCACAGAGCTTGCATCTCAGGATATTTTTATTGTCTGTAGATTTAATATTAAAAATCTGTTTGCATGGGATGCCATAAGATTGTGTGACAGATTTGTGCACAGTAGAAGTAATGAATGAACATCATCTTTCTCTTCTTACATGTGGTATTTAATATTAGATACAGTGAGATCACTCCCTATTACCAGCAAAAAAAGATTCAGTATAACCTGGATCTATAGTAATTGGCCAGCCCTGTGGTTCCCAAACTCTCTCAGTTCAAGGCTTGCTTAGGGTCTCCATAATCTTTTCAAGGCACCCCTAAGCCAAAATAAATACTGAACAGTACCGTCTTTTAAGTAGTTGGATCAAAATAAAGTAATAAGTACTGAAATACTTATTAAGTTGTTCACAAAAATAATACACATAAATCCATGGAAAAAGAATAGTTTTATATTTGTTTCCAATTATATTTCTTTCAATGAACAATTTACAGCACTCATTAACAGGAATAAGAGCAAATGAAATAGAAATAAATGTGTGCAAAAATGTGCTTACCTTCACCATCACACTGTGCCCCTTCATCATCACACTGTGCCCCTTCATCATCACGCTGTGCCCCTCCATCATCACACTGTGCCGCTTAGCCATCACACTGTGCTCCTTCACCATCATACAGTGCCCTTCTTCATCACAATGTGCCATTCATAATTACACTGTGCCCCTTCACCATCACACTGTGTCCCTTCACCATCACACTCTGCCCCTTCACCATCACACTGTGCCCCATCATAAGCAAACTGTGCCCCTTCATCATCACACTGTGTCCGTCTTCATGCTTTTTCCCTTTGACAATAGTGTTTCCCCTTCACTATCACACTGTGCCCCTTCACCATCGCACTGTGCCCCTTCATCATCACACTGTGCCCCTTCATCATCACACTGTGCCCCTTCATCATCACATTGTGCCCCTTTACCATCACACTGTGCCCCTTCATCATCACACTGTGCCCCTGCTATATCATACTGTGCCCCTTCACCATCACACTGTGCCCCTTCACCATCACACTGCGCCCCTTCACCATCACACTGTGCCCCCTCACCATCACACTGTGCCCCTTCATCATCACATTGTGCCCCTTCACCAATTCATGACAGTGTTTCCCCGTTGTTCCTTTCCTTACCTTTTATTTGGCCTTCTTTCTTCTGTTTTCTTTGTTCAGGGTCCCCTCTGCACCGCTTCCCACTGATAATGTCTGATGTGATGGCACCACTCCCGACAGTCAGTGAGAGGGAAATAGGGAGGAGTGAGGAGGATGCCGGGTATTGGTAAGTTTTTTGTTTGTTTTTTCTCTTGGCCGGACAGTTGACAAGTGGAGGATGGCAGCGCGATGGAAGAGCCGCTCAGTCTTGATGCCCCCCCCTTCCTTGCTTACCCCCCTTACCGCTGGCCCTGGCCGCGGCACACCTGAGAGAACGCTGCAGCACCCCTGGAAGCCACAGTGCACAGTTTGGGAACCACTGGGTCAGCCGCTTATTATTACATTCAGTTTTTGCACATTTACATAGTTCTTCCAGTACTGTCTGGTTAAGGTAGGCAGTTTCAGATTATCCCTGATATTCACTGGGCTTCTGTAATATTTGAGACTATGCCAGGAACATTTTCATATGATGCCATTAGACGTTCCTTTAATAAAATAAAAGCATGTAGTGTAAGAATTACAGAACCAAAAACATGGTTCCTGACCTTAACAATGGACTTCAAGGTTGTCATAGACAAAGTATCAGGAATCAGTAAACAAAATATGTATCACAAGCACATCCTCATGTTGGCAGATGACCTCACAGACATAGCAATAACGGAAACCGTCCAGTTCATTGTCAGCCATCTTTGATGGGAATCTTTCTATATTTCATTTATATACCATATACATTGCACTTTTGGCCCACTCCCACCAGAGTACCATTTGCCCAAATCATTGGGACTGAAATCTTAAGTGTGAATAGCTTTGCAATCTGGGGATCTGAATTCCCAAGGGATTGAGTAAACGATTGAGTTGTGGGGATCCGCCATTTGTGGGACATACCATATTTCGATGAGGAATAGAGGAATTTTGTAAAGTTATTTAACGGCTAGATATAACTATGAGAGGAGTATATCTGACCATGTAAAGAACATAGGTTCGGGCTTCTGTAAACAAATATGAACATTACACTGGCCCAGTGGCGGATCCAGGGGGGGGGGGGCGATTGGGGCAATCGCCCCCCCTAGCAGAGACTTGCTGCCGGCGGCTGCACAGTATGTGCAGGTCCGCTCAGCAGTGACAGGCAGGGACAGTGTGCTGCCCGGCTGCTCTGATTGTGTTTTTACATAGTGTGCAGCCGCCGGCAGCCTTAGGTGTCAGAAAGGGGGCGGGGCCTAGATCGGCCCCCCTAAATCGCCCTGGGTACAGCAGTTTTCTAGATCCACCCCTGCACTGGCCGCACACTCTGCAGATTGGCAGTGAAATTAGCTTGATCTTGAGTTTCAGAACATCTATTATCATTTGGAAAAATAATAAACTTCTGTTTTGTCCACCATCTCCTGCCTTGAAAAGACTTGTTTCATGTGAAATCCTATGTTAGCTTTATCCAAAATTTGTTGTCTGGAACTTAAATTACAGTGGAGCAAATTTTGCTATTTGTAATATGCTATCAAATAAATTAAATATCTTTAACTCCATCATTTTTTTTTATTTGCAGACAAAGCAAACTATAATGTGCTCTCAAACATAACATATTATAGTGTATTAGAGAGTCAGAAGAGCTGCAAAAAAAGCTGGTCTGCAGACCCATCAAATGTATACTATAGGCTGGAATCAGGTTGCCAAGTGATATAAAGTTGTGTATTACACGATCAACACTTGTTCCCCATATAGGTAACTATAAATAAAAAAAACAAAGCAAAAACAAATAGCCATTTAGGTAGTTATAAAGCAATAACAGGAGGTTGTCCACTTTTGGACATTTCCTTTACATTTGATAGTACATCTGCCACATCTCAGAAGGGGTGCCTGCTTGCTAGCATCATTTACCAGGCAAAACGTACATGACTCATACAGCACCTGATTGGCCGATGGTACATTCACTACATACATTCCATCTACAGCACAGAACTCTGCTTTGACTGCAGCTGGAGTTAACTACAGGGGCCTGTGGGAAGGACCCTCAGCAGCGCACTAATTGAAGGGGGCTCCAATGGAAATTGTCCAAAAGCGCACAACACTCTTGATTTCACTGGAAAATAAAAATAATTTAAAGTTTAAACCTTTAGTTGGTAACTTGTAATATGCCTTGAAACTTGCAATGATTTGCACTATAGTAAGTTAATAGAGATCAGTGACATTTTAAAAGCTGTTCCTTGAAATTATCACCTCATTCTGGTCTTTGTAATGTATAGAGGCCAGTATAATATTCTCTATGTTGTTTAGAGAGCAATAGAATCCTCTCTGTAATATATATAGAATGTTCTTTGTATAGAGGTCATTCAAGGGACCTCTGCACTGTATAACCGTGACTTGAATGCTCTTGTATTTTATAGAGGTCACAAGAATGTTCTTTTATTGTATAGATGACACTAGATTGATCTCTATATTGTATATTTTTATTAAGATGCTCTCTGTTTCGTATATCGGTCATAAAGGTGCTGTCTTTATTGTAAATTGGCCAATAGAATGTTCTCTCATTTGTATATCAGTCAATAGAATGATATTTCTGTTGTATACAGGTCACTAGAATGCTCTCTGTGTCATATAGAGGGCTCTAGAATTATCTCTCTATCGTATAGAGGTGGTAGAATGTTCTATGTGTATTTTATAGGAGCCACGAGAACCTCTCTGTATTGTATATAGCCCACTAGAATATTCTCTGAGTTTTGAAGAGGTCGCTAGACTGCTCTCTGCTTTGTGTAGGATGCACTCTGTGTTGTGTAGAGATCACTAGAATGCTCTCTACATTGTGTTGAGATAACTAGAATGTACTCTGCATTTTGTAGAGGTAACTAGAATACTCTATGTATTGTAAAGAAGTCATTAGAATGCTCTCTGCTTTGTGGAGAGGTCATTAAATAGTCTCTTTATTGAGTACTATTCAGTTGGGTCTATGTTATATTTGATTATAGCTTTTTAGCATAACATTTTCTATATATTTCATTGATGATATAAAACCACGCCTGCACATTAGACAAACCACGCCTGCACATTTTTTGTCATGCCCATTGTGGCGCATAGATAGAAGTACCTGAGCTACTTGCTTTTGTTTGCCCAACCAGGTCAAATGTTATCCAGCATACCCTTGAGGAAGATCCAATATTGACCTTCCATGTACCATGTACTTACTTCTAATGGAATCCCAGTGACATCATAGTGACATTCCTGGGCCTCATCCACCCTGTACTGAATGTGGAAGGGCTCAGAACTGTATCTTTCATCATTGTCTTCAATGAATCAGTATGATTCTGACAGCTCCCTGGCTGTTTCAGCTGCCACTGACATTCCAGTTCTGTTAATGGCGCCTTATGCTCTGGCGCATGGCTGAAATTACCGCTATGTTGCCACAGTGTATGAGCTGACCGTATGTCGTAGGTACCAGATGGACCTTGTTTTCCATTGTTTTAGGATCTGTTTTAAGCTTTGAAATTGCACAGACACACATACACACCTACGAAAGAAAACAAATAAAATTTTTATGCTCTTTTATTTGTATTAGCAATGTCATGTTGAACTTATCGTAAAACAAATTATATAATGAAATATTAAATGTACACAATAAAGTCATGTGTATATTTGTAGTTTCAGGATTGTATACATCTTCATATCTGTATCAATCTTTCTATCTGTATCTCCCATATAGACGCTAAAGCCACAAGATCCACACCTTTAAAATGTGGTTATACCCGTTCAGGATATAGATATACCTTTCAGTGTGCAAAAAAAGCAGATATCCAGCCTATAGCAGCATCCCTCCTAACAGCGTACAAGTTATCTTGCTGCAAGGCATTTACTTGTGAGCTCTGAACTTCTTGTTGTTGTGTGTTTTTATTTTCATTTTAGTCAAAGAGAGTTATTATTGTGCTTGAATTCATTTACAAAAAAAATCATAAACAGTAGGCAGAGTTTCTAGATGGGAGTGATTTAGTCTTAGGCACAAATATTTATTTTGGCTTACGTTCGCCAGTGAGTGCACCCCTGCAAATCTACCCACGTGGAACACTGCCAAGGACGGCTCGGCATAATTTTCTACCCACGTCAAGTTTTTTTTCTTCTTTGCAAAGTCTCCATTTCCACTCTGATTGTATTTGCCTGATTCATACATGGAAATCTAATATTGGCTATTTAAAAACACGGTTCGGCATTATTTAAGATTAATTGTTTTTCATTACATTTATAAATTTGATTTGTCTAAGTCCATAGTGAAAAATTTGTCAGCTTTTGATTGAACATTTAATATGTTCTTAATTTTAGATTAGTGTTATTAAACATGTGCAAAATGCACAATGCATGTCCACGTGTTCATTTTAGCAGCTATTTCGCTTTTTTTAAAACAGAAGCTAGATTTAATCTTAGTGACAGCTAGCCATTGAACTTGTGTACGATGACAGAATTCTGGCTAAGAGTGGACAAAATGTATATGTGTAAAGCTAAAAGTACAATACAAAGCTAAAAGTAAATAATATAAATATGGAACACCGAGTTAGATACATTGGTTCGACCCACATTCTAATTATATTTCATATTTAACAAGAACATGTACATATGGATTTATGTTTTAATTTTTTATTCATGATTCATGGAAATGGGGATCGTAAATGGGTACATATTGTGAACACGAAAATCTTACATTTCTAGGAATTCATTCCAACATCCAACCAAGTTAGAATTTAATATTTGACAAAAAACACCTGCATATTTTGTAACATGTCTCCTTACTTGATTGAGCATCCACCAAGCTAGAGGAAAGCTTATGCCTTTGATAAATCATCCCATAGGTATATTTGTAAGGTAAGAACTCTTTCACAGCTCACACAGCAAAAATTCACCTACCCAGTGCACGCAATGCAGCGCTGGGGTCAAGGTTCGATTCCGACCAAGGTGTATATTTACTAAACTGCGGGTTTGAAAAAGTGGAGATGTTGCCTATAGCAACCAATCAGATTCTAGCTGTCATTTTGTAGAATGTACTAAATAAATGAAAGCTAGAATGTGATTGGTTGCTATAGGCAACATCTCTACTTTTTCAAAGCTGCAGTTTAGTAAATATACCCCCAGGGCTCTATTTGTGTAGGGTCTGTGTGGGTTTATTGGCTTCTGACGAAATTAACCCTAGTGCGTGTCCCTGTGTTGTAGGAAATATAGATTGTGAGCTCCACTGGGGCAGGGACTGATGTGAATGATGAAATATTCTCCGTAAAGCGCTAGATAATATGTAAAAGACCTGTTGATAAATAAGGCAGCTGCCACTTCACAGTCCTGGGTGCTGTTCCCTTAGACATGTAAAAAGTGAAGTGGTTGTGAATAATACTGTGGTCCTGGATGAGAACATTGTACATGGAGCTGTCTGTTCAGAGACGAGGTTAGACTTTTGCATGTCCACGGAGCGTGGCTTAGAGGTAATACTGCTGATGGGTGATTGATGGAAGTCTGGTCACAGCAGTGTCATGTTCGTGCATTACACCGTCACATCGTTTAAGCAAATACTATTGTTTTAGAGTACTTTGCATTTTCTTCCAAGCCGTGACTCTAACATTGTTACGGACATGATATTCATATGTGACATGTCTCCCTTCCCATGCAAACACCTTTTCTGAAAAGTGATCCGTGAATGCAAAAAAATCAAGTCATGGAAATAATTTTTTGCTGAGCAGGTCTCATAAGTTTTATCTTCTTCATGCTCCAAGATCCTTAAAATGTCCTTTTGTTCAACATTTTTTTTTACTTACCATATCTTTTTCCATCAGTATTTCATTTGTGTGTATGTTTCCATGTGTGACCTCCGAGTTGTCTTCAGACGGTTTCCTCGGAGCAGTTTTTCTTGTAGTCACTGTCTTGTATAAACCATTAAATCCCCATGTATCTCTCAGTGTCTTAGTTTTTGTCTGAGCAATGCACCCTGTCTTTACACCACAATGATAAATCAGTTTTGTTGGGCCATTAGGGAGAGTCTTACATTTTTGTATGATCCACAGAAACATGTGCTAACACTTTGCAGTGGATACATGCATGCTTAGTGCTCATTATAGAGACCACTGTAATTCATACAGGGAAAAAGAAACAGGCTGCAGAGTGACAGAGATTTTTACCCCGAGGATGCATGTCTTTGGCAGATCCTACAGACAGTAAATACTTTTATACTGTTTTTTTGCTATGTTTTATGTAAAACTTTAGCATTAGCCCAGTGGATTCCAAACTTTTTCAGTTCAAGGCACCCTTAGTAGGGGAAAGCGTAGGATTTGTAGAGAGGAGTTTCCACACCACGCCACCAGTGGACTTGACCAGCATGCATGGGGGCGTGGCTATAATTTTAGACAGTGCTTGGCTGCTCTCCAACTCTTCCTATCCCCATAATATTCATGGGCAATGCTGCATGCACTACTGTTAGCATCTCTCCCTTTTCAAGCAGATCCGTGTGAAGCGTGAGCAGGGTCCAGCCACCTCAATTATACAGTGCCCCGGGCTTGGAGGGGGTTTTCCAGGCACTAGGAACCCCCCCCCCCCCCTTGGTTTGCTTATGCTTAGGGTCTCCAAAATATTTTCAAGGCACCCAAAATATTTACCAAGTAGTCCCCCACCTTGCTTACCACTGGCCCTGGCCGAAGCACCCCTTTGAGATCTCCAAGGCACCCCAGGGAGCTTAGGCGAACAGTTTGGGAACCACTGCATCAGCCCATACTTACCTACTTTTAGGACATCCGTTCCAGGAGATCCTAAGGGGCAAGTTGCGGGGGACGTGATGACATGATACACATCATCATCTCATAATGGGGGGAGGAGTCAGGATGACGTAATCTACCTCACCAGGACCCGCCCACCACTGCATGATTACATGATTTGAGTACTAGCACTGTGCATGCGGGGCCTGATCAAATGAATCGTGCCATCGACTTTTTAATCTACAGCACTTAAACTGTTTTTATCAACTTGAAATGAGGTGAAAGCAACAGGCAGCCAATCAAGTCACTTGGAATCATAACATGCCTCAGTGATGTCACTGTTTCCTAATAAGGCAATACTCTGTGTTCTCATTCTCTTAATATTGGTCTGACCTACAAAATGATTGCCTCTCCTGTGTGTAGGTGACAGGTGTACCTGAAAGAATAGCAGCAGTTTATTAATAGAAAGCATTTTTAGGGCTAGATATCTTCTAAAAAGGGAAAGTGGAGGTGTTGTCCATAGCAACCAATCAGATTCTAGCAATCATTTATCTACTACGTTTATGAAATTGTTAGCTAGAATCTGATTGGTTGCTATGGGTAACACCTCCATTTTCCCTTTATAGAAGGTTTAATAAATCTACCCCTTGGTGTCTATCTCGGCTGTAAAAAAAACGGAGGCTCAAACTAAAAGTGTAGTTGGTGAACACTGAGTATGTTCATGGTACTACCTTAACGTGTGGCCCTCAATGATCATATTTCCCCATATCTAGCGTGTATATTTGTGTGTATACATCTCTTGCCGTTTTGCCTTTAAGACCTCCTCTTCCTCCTGCGATTAGTGAACTTCTTGATATTGATTGTAGCTCTGTTTTGCTGATTGTGATCTATCCAATTTAACCTACATATGATTTGTTGTGCAAATTATTTTGTGTTGTTCTGATTTATATCTTAATTTGATTTCTGTTTACTAGTTTTGTAAGTTTAGGAGAGGAGATTAGTATGTAGACGCTATCTATCAGCTGCATACTATTTTTCTATATTTGATCAGTGTTATGTATAGGTAATACTCTCTGTTCTATTGTCTCATATTGACGATTGTTTTGTTATATTTTATTGTTCTGAAACGCAAATAAAAAGATTTGGAAAAAGTAAAAGAAAAGTGGAGTTGGGGTAGCTCATCCAGCTGGAGACATTGGGCCTGAAGCTGAGTTAGGAGCAAATCAAAAATAAAGGAGCAACTTTGCACCTGGACAAAACCATGTTGCATCGGAGGGGGGTGGGGATAAACAGATTTATAGTTGGGAAAATGCATATTCTAGATCAACTTAAATTTCAGTGTAAGTGCAATAATTTATTTGCACCTCTTACATTATAACATGGTTTGTCCAAGAGTAAGTGTACTCCTTCTTTTTTTCTCAAATAAGTTATAGGACACAGATGCCTTGGGGGGTGACATCTGGCCTGACGGACACAAACTGGACACCCCGAACATATATTCATGAAATGTGTTTCAGATGTTAGATCATAGGGCTTTTTTTTACATGTCAATGCTCAGTGACCTGTTAAATATAATTTCCCAGTGTGTCATACTATTGAACTAGTTTGAATCCTTGGATGCCCTGATTGATCATTTTATAAAGTTCAGTTTAGTCTCTCTGTTGTATTGTTAGGATATACGTAACTCAGTTGTGTTACTTTAACAGCAGGTAAGTCTAACTTGATGGTATATATCAGTGTTGGCTAACCTGTGACACTCCAGGTGTTGTAAAACTACAAGTCCCAGCCTGCCCTTCCAGCAATAAGCTGCTACATATTGGCAAAGCATTCTGGGACATGAAGTTTCACAACACCTGGAGTGTCACAGGTTAGCCAACAATGGTATATATTGTTCCACTCTATCTTGTAGCCTGGTTTGGGCTAAAGCTGGGTATACACTACAGAAAATTACTGCTGATGCGATTTATGTAACAATTTTACCAATGACTGAAAGTCCCGATGAGCATGTGCATTTATGTGTACACACCTGCGAGATTTACCTTCAGATCTGTGCTCTTCATCTCTAATAACCATCGGCTGAAAAGATTGTGACTCTGTGCACTCTATGGAGATCTGCCTACGCCGCTGGTCATGAGTGTGTACTCGCTTCCACATTTGCCAAACATCGTTCCATCGTTAATAGTGATTTTTAGTCAGTTTCTAAAATCAAATCAAATGATACAATGTGCTTTTGTGCGCTAAAACATAATCGTGGGAGCGTACACACTAATGCAATATGGGACCTAACAGTCGTTTACTGTGTGATTGTCACGATAATTGTTTGTAAAACCTGTAGTTTGTACGCAGCTTAACTTAGCTATAGACGGCACTATCTGTAGAATAATGATGATGATGATAATAATAATACAAATGACAATAAGCACTCCCCGTTTGCAGCATTTTGGAAATAACAACCCATTCAGTAAGAGAAGAGTGAACAGCAACAATTGATGCTCTAAAAATAAAGCATTACAAATTGAGATTTTTTTTGTACAAAATTTTATTCGTGCATATGCATCAAAAGGTTAAACATAAATTAAAATTGTACAATATTGATTGCATGGCCTATAATTACGTCCATGCACTTTGTGATATTGTCAATGACATCCGGCAAGTGTCCTCCTACCATAGCATGAATGGCCAGAAAATGCCCACAAAGCCCATTTATGATCCTTTCAAGATCTAATATCATTTCTTGCACTTATGTCTAGTTTTCAAAAACGGGCAATTTGCTAAGTTATTGCTGCTTAAGCTGCTGCAAATAATAACCTTATATACAATCTATAGAATGTGTTTTAAGAAATATTGAATAGTCATAATGATGTTGGTATGAGAGAAGCAGAGGGCAGCAGCAGGGGAGGAACAGTACATGGTCAGGCTCCATAGCAATATCCTGGTAGGGTCCCGGTGATGCCGTTCTCTTCTCCTGGCCCCACTCTGCTCTCTAGGGCTTTGGGGGGAATTGGGCCCCACTACGCCCCGTAGACAACAAAATGACTGCATCCACTGTGGGCAGGTGGTGGGTGCACTTTAAGAATAATTTTAACTGTCCACAAGTATCTTAGTAACATTTATTAATTCAATGAACTTAAAAATTCTCAAGTAATTGATAAAAGTTCCCTGAAGTTTGTTTGTGAGCACTCTTCAGATAGGCATTACTGCTTCTCCATATAGGTATTACTGGCTCACCGCATAGGTATTACTGGCTCACCAGATTGGTATTAATGCCTCTCCACATGGGTAATACTGGCTCACTAGATAGGTGTTACTGACCCTGCTTATAAGTATTACTGACTCTGCTTATAGGTATTACTGACTCTGCTTATAGGTATTACTGACTCTGCTTATAGGTATTACTGGCTCACTAGATAGGTGTTACTGACCCTGCTTATAGGTATTACTGACTCTGCTTATAGGTGTTACTGACCCTGCTTATACGTATTACTGACTCTGCTTATAGGTGTTACTGACCCTGCTTATAGGTATTACTGGCTCACTAGATAGGTGTTACTGACCCTGCTTATAGGTATTACTGACTCTGCTTATAGGTATTACTGACTCTGCTTATAGGTTATACTGGCTCACTAGATAGGTGTTACTGACCCTGCTTATAGGTATTACTGACCCTGCTTATAGGTAATACTAACCCTGCTTATAGGTATTACTGACTCTGCTTATAGGTGTTACTGACCCTGCTTATAGGTATTACTGACTCTGCTTATAGGTATTACTGACTCTCCGGATAGGTATTACTGACTCTCCGAATACGTATTGCTGACCCTGCAGATAGGTATTACCGACTCTGCAGATAGGTATTACTGAGTCTCCTGATAGATATAACTGACTCTGTTTATAGGTGTTACTGACTCTGCGGATATGTATTACTCATACTTACCAACCTTCTGTTCTTCAAATCTGGGAGCCTGCGGAGGAGGTGGGCGTAACGGGGGGTGGGGCTCTAAAATGTGCGTCATTTTGGACCCGCCCCCATGACGTGATGACGCAAAACGTGTCATTTGGGGCCAAACGTCGCGATTCCCTGTGAATCGCGGCGTTTGGGATTTAATTCTGCCCACTTCCCTAGGAAGTGGGCAGAATTATCCAGATGCAGGAGATTGCCACACTCGCCCGGGAGTCCGGGAGACTCTCGAAAATGCGTGAGTCTCCCGGACATTCCGGGAGAGTTGGCAAGTATGGTATTACTAGCTCATTGGTTAGGTATTACTGACTCAGCGGTTAGGTATTACTGAAACTCTGGATAGACATTGTTGACTCTGCGTATAAGTTTTATTGGCTCTGCGGATAGTTATTACTGACTCTTTAGATCGGTATTACTGACTCCTTTGATAGGTATTGCTAACTGCTCAGTACCTAGATATATATAAAAAAAGATTTGAAGTTAGACACAGTGAGCCTGATGCTGAGTTATGAGCAAAGCCAAAAAAGGTGCACATTTGCAAGTTGCATTGGAGAGGGAGGGTAAATTTAAAAAATGGGGAAAGATTTATAGTTGGGATAGAGGCATGTCCTAGATCAACTTAAATTTCAATGTAAAAATTAAGCTACCTACCCTCGTTTTTCTCCCTTCACATACCTTTTCTCCTTTCTTGGTCTTCTCTGCTGCTCTGTGCTCCATTGCTCCAGACTGACTGAATGCTGGGCATGACATGATGACATCACACCCGGCATTCAGGCGGTCTAAGTGGAGCACATAGCAGCAGAGAGGAGGGATGCAGGCTCTGCGATCAGGTGAGTATGTTTTTTCTTTTTTTAAACTAGCCTGCTCTTTACCCATTGTATTGTAACATGGTTTGTCCAAAGGCAAACTTACTCTTATTTTGGCAGTGGTCCTTACTCAGCATCAGTCCCTGTGTAGGCAGAAGTTACATATTAGTGTGCTATTTACAGGCATGTCAAAAACAAAATAAAAATCATCATTGAAGTTGTATAGAGGTTGCAAAGTTGTTCTCCTTCTCTTGGATTGTGCAGCCAATAATGGTAAGTTTTAAACAACACATAATACTCAACTACAATTTTACTTTTCAAATAGAGTTACAAATAAAATTCATATATATTTGTTATGCAAAGCTGGTTACACGCAGTAAATAAATCACGAGCATGCTTCCAATGTTACATCATGAGCAGCGAGGGGCCTGGGGACAAAACGCGTAGGGTAAGAACTTTGGGCTAGATTTACTAAACTGCGGGTTTGAAAAAGTGGAGATGTTGCCTATTGCAACCAATCAGATTCTAGTTGTCATTTATTTAGTGCACTCTACAAAATAACAGCTAGAATCTGATTGGTTGTTATAGGCAACATCTCCACTTTTTCAAACCCGCAGTTTAGTAAATATACCCCTTTGTCTTCTGTATACTTATTTATGTAGCTCTGGCTGCTTCCCCCTATACCTCCAAGGGATTTGGACTCTGATCAAGTCTGATAGAATTTCATACCTGTGTGAGATTGTTGAGCATCTCAATTTAGTAAAAACTACTTTTTCGGTTAAGAATACGGAGAAGATAGAAGAAGAAGCATTACCAAAACCATTAGTCTTGTATGCCAATGACAAATCCTGCAAACCTGTGGCTTTCAGTCTGTTTAAGGCCGACTCCTTGCTAGTACCACTCAAGCCAAATATAAATACATGAATGTAATACGATATCTTCTGAGCAGACGTTACCTGTTGCGTATGTCCCACAATACTGCAGTGTAGTTGACAAAGATACCAGTAATCCTTCTATGTCAAGGACATACAGACTGGACATCCAGCAAACCTGGAATATATCTGGATTATGTCTGGCAAGAGGTTCTGCTCCAGCTGTGACTTTGGTGGTTGAGGTTTATATTTCCTGTTGGCCTAAACTTTTATAATCATGCCAGCTTGGCGTTCTTTGTCCATCCATTATACATTCCAATCAGCCCTTTTCAATATTGACAGTCATGTGCATGAATCATTAATATTGCATTCACATGGAAAACAGAATGGAAAGCTGTACACTGAGGTGCTGAATACAATAGAGGCTTCTGGCTATTTATTGACATATCTACCATGCTAATAAGTTACTATTCTGTGTTAACTGTGTAAATACCAAACTAATTGCAACAACCAGACACCAATAATAAAGTAGTTACTTACACGGCCACTAAACATAAAATAAAATGTGGTAAATATAAAAGTGCACTGGGCAGTGGTTAGCACTTCTGCCTCACAGCACTGGGGTCATGAGTTCAATTCCTGACCATGGCCTTATTTGTGTGGAGTTTGTATGTCCTCCCCGTGTTTGCGTGGGTTTCCTCCGGGTGCTCCGGTTTCCTCCCACACTCCAAAAAACAAACAGATGCTAACAAATTGACCCTAGTCTGTGTGTCTGTCTGTGTGTGTGTTAGGGAATTTAGACTGTAAGCCCCAATGGGGCAGGGACTGATGTGAGTGAGTTCTCTGTACAGCGCTGCGGAATCAGTGGCGCTATATAAAATAAATGGTGATGATGATGGCATGCTTGCCTACTCTCCCAGAATGAGACTCTTGCAAGTTCTGCTTACAAAAGATACCCAAAGGAAAAATATATTGGTTAGGTCACCCTCCAGGATCCCGCCTCCCTCCCTTCATGGCTCCGCCCCCCACTAATTGATGACAAAATCACTGAGTAGTGCAGTGGGAGGATGACGCAAATCACATCACCCACCACCACCACACACGCACACACACACACACACACATGTCCCCTAGATCTCCCCTGTGGGATCTCCCAGAGGGGTCGTCCAAACAGTAGGAAACTATGCTAATAATAACATTCACAAATATATATGCTTACATTTTCAGAGCTTATACAAAGTGAAAAACTTTGAGAACACTTTGATTATTTTTGTGGTAACTGGGCACAACAGACATACTGAAATGAAACATTTTTAATGGCTCTACAAGGACATGAAATGGTTGTTTGCACTGGACTATACAACCAATGTAAATATAGGGACAAACAAAGTTCTGTAAAAGTATGGAAAATCTTCCATATACATGTGTGGATGTTACAAGATGCATTTTCATATTGGATTGAGTTGGATTCCAGATTTAGTGTTTCTTTTACTTTTCAAGTGCTTAAAATGTCTCAGTCTTTCAGATCTTTCCATGTGGTGGAAGGATGTGATAATTTGCAAAGTATGTATCTTAGCAGTGGGTAGCAGTAATACAAGCAATATTCTGTTTTGCACAGTTTTAATCTGTCAACGTATTGTAAAAAAAATTAATAATATATACTGCAGTCAATTTGCAACTCATTTTAGGAGTGGGCTTTCCAAATCAAAATCTGTGTTCTAGATCTGTGTGTTTGTT
Source organism: Mixophyes fleayi (assembly GCF_038048845.1). NCBI lineage: Eukaryota > Metazoa > Chordata > Amphibia > Anura > Limnodynastidae > Mixophyes > Mixophyes fleayi. The sequence continues at coordinate 69,380,748 of NC_134403.1, read as the reverse complement.
TTGGTTGGGAATCATGGTATTTATGGATAATGGTCCTTAGTGACCAAACATGACATAATATATGTTTTGTTAATGTGCATATAACAATAACATAGATAGATATATAAGCTATAAAATATATTATATACCCATAAAAGTGCAAGTAAAGTTGGCAAAGTATGGCCCAAATAAGTAAGGTTTACTAAGGCACGCAGGTAAAACAATTATTTCAATAAAAGATAGCTAGATAGATAAATAGATAGATAGATAGATAGATAGATAGATAGATAGATAGATAGATAGATAGATAGATAGATGAATGACAATATTTGAATACAAGAAGACAGAGCTCGATACATTTATGAGGTGTGGAGTGTATGTTAAGACAATCAGTAAGTATAATTTATGATATGTGATCTACATATCTACATATTTATATAGATAATTATTCAGAATGATGTTTGGGTTAAGGAGTCCCGCTGTTGTATTCTCACTGGTGCCCCTCGGGTCCCATGTGAAACTTATCTATGTTAAGAATGCGAGAGAGCAGACTAACACTAGTCTGTCAGGGTCCTAGTGTGGGTGTAATTATGTGGCTGGGTCCTCTGTGGTACAACAGTAAACAAAAAAATAATGGAATCCCAGCCACATTGAGACGGATCTCTGGCCTTCTGTTCCTCACAGTGAAATTGAGTTAGCTAGGAGGTACAATTTCATCTCAGCTATGAAATAGTAATTTACCATTAGTACGGACTGAAGGATAAATTAGAGCCATTTGGACATTTTTCAGCAAAGTCGTATGATTTGTTTTCTTACTAGCCCCGATTAATCCAATAAATAGTTAAATCATATCCATATATCTTGCCTATACTTGCAAAAGGAGCGCACACGAAAATCATCAGGCGTGTACTCACAAGTGAACATACTAGGAGGAATATTTTGTTGCAATTCATAAAACATTCAATATAAATTTGAAATCCTAATTGCATTACATTATAGAAGGAAATATTGTTTAGATGATCTCCTCAAGTGTACATATAAACCAAGAAAATGTATACTGTAATATTCTCATAATAATGTGAGGATTATCAGTATTTTTATTACTATTTTCACCTAAAGGTAAACCTCATTGAGCATGTTTGTACACGCATTCCAATTAATCAATTCACATGAAAGCATACAAATGTGTTAATAAATAAATATATGTTAGTTCTGAAACGTAGATATCGGGCTTGTCCTCTTCTGTCTTCTACACGCTTTTCTATAAAGTCAAATTTATAGACTTCCGTCCTTTCTGAAGATCTGAACATAAACTAAAAGTTTATGCTGTTTGCTTATCTGTGATTTAAAGCCGTTTAACTTGAACCAGGCAGAAAAAGTTTCTCAAATGCATTTTAAAATATATCGTTTCATAACTGCTACTTTCACAGGGCGCTGTAAAAGTTTAACTACATTACTCCCCAAACGTATCTGAAACATATTGTAACACCTAATAATTTATGCATTCCCACCCACGGTTAAACGGTACCACCAAAATGTGGGGTATTTAAATGAAGCTGGAAAAATGATGCCTTGAAGATTCTATTTACATGAGTTAGCAAAATAAAGAAGGAAAGATTTCCTAAACGAATTAATTAATCATATTAAATAAGCCAGAAAGTTCGTCAAACGCTCAAACCTGAAATCCGGTAATATGTTGAAGTTGATCAGAAAATACTGCAGAAACTGATCAAGCAAGATAGTACCAAGGCTGAATACTAACTTAACATGAAAAGGGCTTAAGGGGGCCATGTGAACTGTCCCTGTCCAGATGATTAATGGGGTTGAATTAGGGGTGAAATCCAACCCCTAGCAGGAAAAAACACACACAGACAACCAAAGTGATTTCAGTAACTTCCAAAATCTCCTTGACTTTAATATAACTTTTATAAGCTAATTTAAATATCACAATCATAATAATAATAATAATGCAGATTTTTTTAAATTTTCTTTAATGTATCAAATGGTTAATTCAAGTTCGACTAAAAATACAGACAACTCAGTTCGATAAATCGCTTTAAAGACAGACCGATTTTAAAATAAAAGAAAAAAAACTTAGATCTGACTTTGTAGCGCGTAATAAATTAAACGACACAACCGGCAAGTATAAAAGAAACCAACAAAAATAGGCAGAAAATATCGTAACTAATTTAACGCCAACGCATATAAATATAAGTTTCATTTTTTGTTCTACTAAAAAAAGCAAGATTTAGAAATTACAAAAATTGGAGGTTGGTTTTACATAAATACAGTTTAGAGTATAACTAACTTTTAGGGGCTGGGATTTGGAGACACGTTTAAAGACCTATTACAGTTTAGCCATTAAGACTGACATCTCAGCGTGTCTTACATTCCCTGCTATCTTTCTCAGGCATAATAGTTTATACTATAGGGAGGGAGAGGGATAATTTAGAGAATTGGTTGCTTATGTGACATTACTGTGCTCCATGCATAGTCCCTGTATTGTGCATAGCTTAATAAATACATAGGAGATGTTGGGGGTTGAGGCATACTGTTGGTGGGTTTACATGTAGCATTTTTTTTCCCGTTGTTTAATGGCATAATGGGACAGACTAAATTACCCTTATGTTTCAAAGGGTAGACAATTCTACAGATGTGTCAGTACTGGAGGCTCCTGGGAACATCCCTGAGGCACAGGATGTATGTTTAAGTCTGTGTAGGTGGGATGTGGGTCACACGGTCCAAGATGGTGTTTGCTTGGTGTCTGTGCCGCACAGCTGTAGTCCATGCTATCAGAAGAAGGATGTGGAATATTGAAAATGGAGCAGTTTCCAGGAACATTCTCCAGGTAATTCCCTCCAATATAACTTTGGCTCCCCTGCAAACCAGGGGCGTCATAGCCTCCATCTCCATGCATAGAGGGGAGGTCGTACTCAGAGGTCATGGACTGATTCCCATATCGTTTTTGAGCTGGTGGGTTGTCAAAGATTGGTGCAGAGTAAGCTGTTAAACCATACATGTTTCCCTGGCTCTTGCTGTACTCATTAGCCATAGACACTTCATAGCCACTTTCATCATCTAAGGATAGTGGGTTGGAGTAAGGTATCAGTGAAGGACTTCTACTGGGAGACTGCCCCCCAGGAGACACACCTCCACCTTTCCCCTTGTGGTCCTTCTTGTACTTCATTCTCCTATTCTGGAACCAGATCTTGATCTGCCTCTCGGATAAGTTGAGCAGTTTGGCCATCTCCAGTCTCCTTGGGCGACAAAGATAACGATTAAAATGAAATTCTTTCTCTAATTCCACCAGCTGGGAGTTGGTGTAAGCCGTCCTGGCCCTCTTGGATGCAGAACTAAGGAAACTATTGTCCAAAGAGTTGTCATCTTCTGGAATACAAAAGAAAGAATTGAATTTAGTGTTCCAATGACCAGTCCCAAATTCCAGAGTGATATTTCAATAATAGACTACAATATAGAAAAGTAAACGCTCAGTAAACCTAAACTACAAGCTGCCTTATATACAAATAATTCCCAGACATATATGTAAACCTGTCCATACCTTGACAGAACATGGGATGTTTGGCTTTGTATTTACATTTGGTACAAGCTTATTGGCTCTGTCATCAGCAATTTTCTGGCTAAACAAGAATGACAGCAGTGTCATCCAATAGGTTTATTTAGTATTTGGAAGTCTGAAGTGCACAGGACCCCCCTGGTCATCACAAATATAAGCCAAATATCAGCCATGATCAGCTCCACAAAACGTTGAGGCACATATATAATATTACGTCTACCTTAATGATTAGGAATATTGTAATATTTTGTATGAGTGACTTCTAATCTTGTATTTCGTCTCGGTGGTCGTTTACACGAGACCAGTGGTCTGACGTGTTGTCAGGACAGTGGCTGAGTGATTGCAAGTGACCCAACTGCACATTACAATAACATGCGAAGGATCGGCAACATCACTTATCTGTGACATTACCCATGTGAGCTCTGCCATAAAGTTGTGTCAAAAGACTAAAATATTTTCCAAAACACAGATTGTTACAAAGTCGATGTATTTGAAATGATACAATCAAGTGTTTCGAAATAAACTTTTTAAAATGGAAACAATACATTGTAAATAAATCCGGATGTGTTGATATCTTGCCAACATACCCTGCATATTAGTGATTATTCAGATTAAATATAAATATGGGCTCATAAATTCAGGTCAAACGTATGGTCTGGGATCCTTAACAGCAATCTACCAAGTAATTCAGTCTCTCCATTACTGTCCCTCTCCACCAAGTAAATGCATCGTGTACACTTTATTCATATGACATGCCTAATGCCCTATGCAATGTTTAAAGCCCCAGCTGATATATGGCAGGTAGGCTTGTTGAGGGTGGGGTCGTCTTACTATGTTTACCTGTCGGGGGAGGGGCTTGTTTCTTCTGCTTGGAGTTCTGACGCGTTTCTTTCATCCAGGGGAAGATCTGTTTGGGTAAGTTGCTGCTTTTGCTGCTTTTCTTGGTGCCAGTGCCCTCAGCAGACCCTGGTCCAGTGTTTGGCTGTGAGGGGCAGCCCTGGGTCGCCGTTGATTTTGGGTTAGGGGAGGCTGAGTTTGGTGACTTGGGCTGCTGGGCTTGTTCTGAGACATCAGACAGATGAAAGTTAATGCCCTTAATAGAGAGCTCGCCTTTGTTGCTGGTGGAGCTAGTGGTGCTTTCTGGCTGAAGGCAGTAGGACGGTTCATATTCATTTTCACTGACATAAGTTTGTTGCCCAATGAAGCTCATGTCACTGGTATCTTGGAAGCCACAGCCTGCGAAAGAGCCTGAATGATCGTAGTAAAGTGATTTTTGCATCTTCTCTGTTCCTTTAGTCTTTACAATAGAAATGTGACACCCTGACCAATTACTGATCAGGTATCAGAGATTACCCTCAAGTGACCTTTGCAGATGATCCTGGCGTATCAAGCACAGGATAAATAGTGGTGCAGCATCCTAGTTCTGGACCCAAACCATGTCTTCTTGCAGCCCCAATACTCAGCAAAGAGGCCTCAGACCTGCTGATATACAGAAAAAAAAGTCAGTGCAAGAACAAATAAATGAAATGGATGAGCAGAGGCCAAAAAAGCTGTGGGAACCACCTTCTGACGTCACCTGGTGTTGTACCTACACGTATATTTTGGCTACCTTAAATAAATAGCTTTTTTTTCCAAGTTCGTCTGTTGTAACAAAGGAGCTTTGGATATAAAGACACACTAAAGCTTTTTAAAACACGATCCTCTGTGGTAGGTCTTAAATATCTGTCTGCTCCTACAGTCTGGAAGCTGCCACTTTAAGTGATCCCTGGGTGGAGAGAGAGTGAAAGAGAGAGAGAGAGGGAGAGAGAAAGAGAGAAGGGCTTTTTCTAATATGTATGTATTACTTTTCAATGTCATTTAAGTGCAAACTGTGCTATATGCGTTTATTTCAGTGCTGCACATATGGGGCTTACAATACAAAGAGGCTTCAATGGATGTTGTCATCAGTTAAATATGTTTAGTTAATAAGAATTTGCTAGACTCCAAACTTAAACGATAAGACAATATCACTGTATTTGATAATTCTCAAAATGATCATTACTATCTAATATACAAATAAGTGTTGGATATTTTGGAATAATGGGTTTGGTCGGAACTTTTTTCGTTAAAAATGACGCAAGCCTTTTGAGAGACAAAGGCGACGTGAGGGCAATTAACATACAAAGAACAAAAAGCTGAATCAAACGTTTAATATATTTAATAAATTAAAGGTTTAATTTAAAAAAAATGCGAGCTTTTTAATGGATACTGAGTAATAATGTAATAATCGGGCACGCTTGTGGAAAATAATGTATCATATAGTAGCATTTGCTATATTATTCTGTAATGTAGAAGGATTTACTAAAAAAAAAAAACAGAAATATGTTAATAATAAAAGGAGCACATGATAAGTGCTGAGTTTTATGCTAAAAACTTTTCAAACTTTTCCAACTTTCTCAGCAACAATTGACCAACCCAGTTTAGTGAGACATTAAATCAATTTATTCTGTAATAATACTATGAATATGCCAGATATTATTGCTGCATTGTGTATTGTATACTCAATGTATATCCAGCGGTTAAAACCCTATATTCCAGCTTTGTTGTATAAACTGTAAAATGACAGATGAAATCTATGACAGCTGGATTTATGTACTGGAAGTGCCGTAGGAAGTTATAAAAATGATTAACAGTAATGAGATGACTGCTTATATCTGGAAGACTATAGTTTAAGTTTAATGTTGGTTGTGTGTTTCCACGTGACTGCCTTCCAGAAGGGTTATCCTCCTGCTTGTGGTATAAACACTACAGGTTATACCTGGCATGATGGATGGATTTAGGAAAGGTGAACAATAGTTATTATCTGATCTAGCTTTCCACCACAGCCCAGACTTCCACAGCTCTCCTCACCACACAAATCAAACTGACCAACAGCACAATCTAGTTAGCAATGCATGAAAAGATAGAAGTTAGATAAGGAGCGTGAAAACAGAGATCCAGGGCATGTGTTAAGAATATATATGCATTAACCTATAGACACTTTGTTTTCCTAAGCTACCAATAACTACTTGATAATAGTAAATATTAATTTGTACCCAAGGCTTAAATATTTTTACAAAGTCAGAATTTAATTATCTATGTTTGTTCTATAGATTGATTCATTTATTTATCAAATAGTAAAGTCATTTGTTTAAATTCTTTCTCCACGTCTAGCACTCTTCATTCGTTACATTCTTTGTATTATTTGTATAGTGATGATGACCCACTTTTTCTTACGTATTGTTTTGAGGTTCTGTAATTTCTTTCACAGTGTATCTCACAGATATGAGTGTACTTTCTATTTCTCAACCATCGTGTCTGTAATTATTTTCCTAGCTATGCACTATAAATTATCTCTGTCTATCTCGCACCCATATAGACAGATAGCCACTCACTCACAGACACACGGACACTAATCAGGACTGTCTCTCATACTTGAATGGGGGGGGGGGGGGGTTCCTCTTTACTATCTGTGCTGTACTTCTCCCAGTATTGTAAAGGGGCCCTCTGTGTCCATTTAGCCCTGTGACTCAGCTGCATGCACATTCCCCTCATATTTACCGTTCAAACTTTCTCTAACATTTCCAACTGTTTACAGAGGGCTCAGGAATTTGACTCACATGGAGCCAAGAGAAATAATAACAGAAAGTGTTCCACTTGGCAGAGTTCCTTCAGCAAGATCCCCAGTAACTAGCAGGACTTGTTCTGTCCATGGCTGAGTCTCCATTGCACCCCCACCGCTCCCCAGCACCTCAGCCTTTGTTACAACCAGGTATCTAGGGCCGAATCCTATGGCGCCGTACAGCCTTAAGTCCCATTGTTACGATATGGACCAAAGCACCAATCCTTTGTTCTGAATCCCCTATCCGTTCAGCACTTTATAGCTAGAACAGATACTACCCACTTCCATATACAGCGTTATACTATAAGAACATCTCATATATTATATTGAAATTACTGTTTATTTAATAGCCAGAGCACCCAGCCCCTCTATAAATATGATTTGTGCATCCCCCTTTCTGATTTAAATCAGCCTGGCTTCAGAATGTGTGCGAAACATTTATCAAAAACGAATTATCATTTTAGCTACTGGCTTACTGCACCCACCAAAGATATCCAGGAAGAGGTTGTAAATAAAATCAAATGTGTTGGGAGTTTAATTTAACTGGGAGCTACGAAAACAACTAATTAAATCTGCCTTTGCAGTTATTGCTGGCGATACCAGCAATATCTATGGCACAATGAAACACTTATTTAAATTGATAGTAAAGTATTAAAAAAAAAATAGATGTAAGGATGTTGATATGCTCACTGCGGTTGAAATTTGCTATGGTGGTTTAGAAATTATACCGTATTTATTTTAGTAAGTGCTTATCTGGCCTTAAATCAACGAAAATTCAAAGTAATACGGGGATATTCGGTAACACATCGATCATTCGATTTATTTTTAAGAATATAATGTATATACAGCGAATACTCCATTGCCTATATATATATATATATATATATATATATATATATATATATATATATATATATATATATATATTCAAGGTTCTAGCACTGACATTGTTGTGATTACAAATTAACTATCAAATTGCCATTTGAATCCTTCATATTTAGGGTCACGGACAGAAAGTAATTGTCCCAAGCATCCTTTCAAAAATATATCTGTTCTGCATATACAGCAAGTCCCCAAACCTGGGAGTTTAAAAGGAAAGGGATTTTAATGGTAGCCTAGTAGTGTGAAGTCAGCCCAATCTCCTAGCCTTCAGCAGTAGCAAATTCATGTGAACTCTGTTTGAACCAAGAATCAGACTATAAATCATGTATACAAAAGCCTGCTGTTTGCTTGGAGTGAAAATATCTTACCTTTAACACTTTCATAGGCGAAGAGGGAGCAGTTGAACAGGCTGCAGTGTATATTCAGTCACAGAATAAGAGGGCTGAGCAGGGATGTTGGGGAGGCGTTTGCGAAGGGAATTCTGGAGGGCCCTTTTTGGGGAGGGTGGGGGGTGGAAGAGAGAAATGGTGTTGTGTGGGGTATTGCCAATGCAGATTATGATTGTTTAGTGGTCTTTAAGAGGGGTTGTCAACCCAAGCACTGAACCTAGCCCTGCGTCACTGCAACCACAGATACAATCAGACCAGTGGCAGAAATTTGCATTGATTACTGGAAGAGAATAGGCGTCATAATGGATGTCTGAAAAACAAGAAAGGTTTCTGATCATTAAAGAGAGCAAAATGTAGATAACCAGCACAAAATAGCCACCCTAAGCAATTGCTATAAAATTTAATTGCCTTTTATTCAAATATCTCTCATTTTTATAAAAATATATCACAATATATTACAGCTGGCATGCATTACTTTTTATTTTGCTTTTCTTAACATTTATTGATCTATTTTTATTTGCTTATGGATGACACCATGCCAGATTTCCTCATCTCCATACAGTAACCCCTTGAACTTTGCTGTATCCCCCTATTTTTGCCTCTTGCACCCCTACTATTGAAAACACGTCCTCCTGTCCTATCAGTTTCACACGCTCCTTGCTCTGTCTGCTTATCAAACACATCAAGTCATTTAACATAGATCTTTCCACCAAAAACTTTCCCTGACCTCTGATTTATGACTTTTATGCAAACAGCCCCAGACTTAAAATTAACACAATGGCTGGAGCTTAAGACCACGAAAAGGGAGGGTACTAATCTTGCTCAGCTAATTTAATATGACAAAAAATCAAATGATAAATTTGGTTTATGTTAATTCACAATGCCTTTTTTTTTTTTTTTTTACCTCTTCCAGAATTTAACTGTAAGTTAATGTACCCCAACAACTTGAGTCCTACACAGGCTTGTTAATGGGTTTAGATATTAGCTGTTCCTAGCCATGCATACACAATTTCCTCTTGTCTCTGTGGGCTTTCCAAAAGATTTATGGGCCCTTTGCCTTCTGTAGTTATAAACAAGGAGAAAAGGGGAACCCAGCGCTGAGATACTCTGTAACTCGAGGAATCTGTGTAACAACAGAAAGCCGGTTGTAGTAGGCAGAAGATTTAGCGATTTTAGCTAACATGGCAAGTTTATGTCAGCCCCCGCTTCCATCACAGGACACAGGAAAATACATTGAATTCTTCAAAGGAACATCCAGGAAATAGGGATTTCCCACCAAGAATACAGAGAGAAAAAGGCACCATCATAGCTGCTGATCTTCACAAATAACCTATCCATAAGGGACAATCAGGGACGGTGTTGAAGGTGAGATTTTCATTCTTTTCTTTCCAAGTGAAATTGTTATTATTAATTGTTATGTATTTGGACAATTCTATATACCAATTATACAATATATACATATAAAACATTACTCATGGGTTCTATTGTAATTATTCATGGTGGTGCTTGGGGTTGGGGGGGGAGGGGGGGCAATCACAATGGACTACAAACAATGCGTTTGCTATTTTGTTATTTGTTTTGATTCTCGTTTACTTTTTATATAAGCTACAATGTTGCATTACATCCAACACGTATGAAAACAGAAGTGCTGCAATTATTTAGAAGAGCGGAGCTATAATTTATTAAAGTGTGACCTGTGGGATTTACATCGTAGTTACCGTTGCTGTAAATTTCTCATCTTTTTGAGTTACGCTTTTTATTTTTTATTTTTTCTTTAGGAGGAATTTGTCGTGTTTTTTTTTTTATTATTTGACTCCTTACACGATTTATGGGCGAGAAATCTCGTAATTTTCTAAACACCTTAACCCATTGCCCGCTGGTGGCCTGTGATTTAGTTTATGGATTATATTGTTACCGTGTCTTTATTTAAATGCTTATACGCGGGTGTGTTTCTTACCATTAAAATATATGGGATTCATAAAAAAAACAGGTCGTTTATCATTTTATTGATGGAGTACTAGATACATATTCCCAGTGAAAGACCGTAGCAGCAGCTATAAAAATCACATTACGAATGCCGGGAGTATATTCTCCCATTTTAGGGCAGGTTATAAATCACTGAGTCCACGGGGCTGAAGCCAGTGCTCTGAAATCACATGGGCCAACCTTAACTTCTCTTCCACGCTTTTATATTATATAAAACTCTGTATTTCTTTATGTTTTTGTGTTTTTTTTTGCAAATCTGCACGTTAAAAAATTAACTCAGAATATTTATGATTCGATGACTCGCTCCTTTTAGCTTTGAGATGCATCAAAAAAGTTATTGTCCTCAAAGTATATGTTACATTAATATATAAAACATATATAATTTTCAGTTAGTCTAATCTATTTTTGTCTCTTAAGAGAATATTAACAATACTATAATAATAATAATAATAATAATCTCGTAACACACAGCTCATGGAAGCAGCAGCCTCAGAGGAGGAAGGGGGGGGGGGGGGGCGCTTGGGGTGAGCTTATTTTTATATTGTGTGATCTTGAGTCAAGATCTCTATTTATTACCGAGGTATAATTCAACATTGTCGAGTATTAATAAGCCAATAATGATAATCTTTATAGGGAAAGAGTACTGGTTCTTCTAGTTTTATTGCTGTACTTATCCATTGTAATGACCTTTGGCTCAACAAAGCCATAATTCAACACAAAGGAATCCACGCACGGCCTCAAATGTTTCCTTATCTTAACTAGTGAGCTGCCACTTCTCACTGCCAGACGTAGAAGTTACACATGACTAAAACATGTATGTCTATTTGCTTTGCTTGTTTGTTTCACTTATTTGTTTCTTGGTTGTTTGTTTCTCTTATTGTTTCTTTGTTGTTTGTTTCACTTATTTGTTTCTTTGTGTACCTAAAAAGTGCAACTTGTTTATAATAACTCCTGAAATAAACATCATACCTTTGTTTCATATTTTGACTATAGATTTCTATCATTCAAACATACAAGTGTTTTAATTTATTTCTTTGCTGTTTTATTCTAGGTGATATTTCCCCCACGTGGATCCTATTCAGGTAAAACCTGAGGGAAGATACTGTTATAAACAATAAATATTGTTTAAGTTCATCACAATTAACTTTTATTTACAAGATGGAGTTGTGTGCAAATAGGTAATTAGAGGTCACGTATTATTGCTGTTTTATGCCTTCTAGTTATACCACGTGATCGAGTTTTTACATCTTATTTGCAGTCCGTCAAGATCTTTTTTTGCATTGCTAAATGTTTCACATCCTCAGCTACTCTGCCCATTTGTTTATGTAATTACTTGTAATTGTACATTGCTACAGATCTGTCATGCCCAGGGGAACTATTGTAATAAAAAAAAAATGATAATAAAATATTTTGTGTTTGTTTTTGTTCCTCCTCCCCCTATGAAAGCTCTGTGCTTTGTGTAAACGGTCTTAAAGACAGCGTGAAAAGGCAAATATAGTAGAGCAGGTAAAACCTGCTATGGAGGGAGGGACATTTGAATTCAACTAGCAAAAAAACAAAACAAAAACTCTAGTCCTGTTGCCTGTGAGGTCTTAGGAAATCTGTAACTGCGTTGGACCTATAAGCTTCAGAATATCCTGACTGCCATTGGGTGGAAGGGCATGCTGGGACTTGTAGTAACATAGCAGCTGGAGATCAACAGGTTGCGCTCTCTGTGGGTCATGTACAGTTCATCATCATCATCAATTTATATAGCGCCACTAATTCCACAGCGCTGTACAGAGAACTCACGTCAGTCCCTGCCCCATTGGAGCTTACAGTCTAAATTCCCTAATATAGACACACACTCAGACAGACAGACAGACAGACAGAGAGGGACTAGGGTCAATTTTTGATAGCAGCCAACTAACCTACCAGTATGTTTTTGGAGTGTGGGAGGAAACCGGAGCACCTGGAGGCAACCCACGCAAACACGGCGAGAACATACAAACTCCTCACAGATAAGGCCATGGTCGGGAATTGAACTCATGACCCCAGCAATGTGAGGCAGAAGTGCTAACCACTAGGCCACTGTGCTGCCCTGTACACTGTACAGTTGGATGCAAAATGTGGTTTGCTGGTATAATGCGCTTTTTACTTGCACTAGTGATGGTTGCAGCAATATAAAGTCGGAGTCCCATCTTACGCCTACGACTGCTTCTGGCCCCTTATGATTGAAGAGGCAGAAAGGGAGAAGGAGGAGGATAGGTGTAACAATACCCAAAATACATTATGGGTGTATTGGCGCAAATGAGACTTCTGTAGACTGAGACTCAGACGCACATGCGTGTTTCAGGAGGCTGGAAGCTTGCAGATGCTAGACCACTGGTGTAAGTTGCAAACTGATAATGATGACCATCAACTGAGATCCATCTGGCTCAACATACCTGTATAAAATGTGTTTTTAGTTGGATGCAATTTATATCTATGTTTAAATTGCATCCAAATCTATATGGGTCCCTCTGTGCTTTACCCTGGATTCTGTTCAAAGTACTTCTTGGTTAGTGGAAGTAGTGTGTCGCTTTCAGTAAATCAACATGAAGTGAGCAATATTCATAATTTTTGAGGGTTATGTTCCAATAAAGACACAGACTTGATATGGGTTACAGTGCAGTAACCCATATCAACTAATCAGCAATTAGCTTTGATTGCTCTAGTCAAGGAAGACTAATCCCATAGATTGTAAGCTTGCGAGCCGGGCACTCTTACCTCTCTGTCTGTCTGTATGTATTACCCAGTATTGTTTTATTACTGTGCTTCTTCCAAATTGTAAAGCGCTATGGAATTTGCCGGCGCTACATAAATAAATGCTGATGAAGCATTACATGGGGGGAATTCAATTGGGCCGCGTTATTCCTAGAATAACGCATCCCCCACACAGTATTACCGTTACTACGGTAAGATTAAGGCAGATTTTTGCTCGCAGCTCACTTGGCTGTGAGCAAAAATCAGAGTTAAACTTACAGTACTAACGGTAATACTGCACACTATTACCACAGTAAAGGTAATAGTGCACAGGACACCTTATTCTCCAAAATAAGGCGGCCAATTGAATCAGGTCCCATGAATGATCTGATTGGTTGGTATGGTCTGTTAGTAAATACCCCCCCCTTGTTTGGCATTATTTCCCGGACCAGTAGTGTAGCTGCAGTACATTCACCTGTTTGATTAAATCACATCTTTTTGATTCTTCAAAACATTTAAAATGTAACTTTACTATTTGGTAGTGCTTTAATGAATAATATAATCAGTTCTAGATAGTATTCTATTCAATGTAATGTTATTCATGTACTTTGTTCACAATTATCTAGCACTGAGAAGTATGCTGGCGCTATATAAATAAATGTTAATAGTGATAATAATAACAATAAATAATAATAACGCACTTGTCATTTAGTCAAGTTCTGCAGTGACATAATTGTTTGTGTCAACGCATATATTCTCATGAGACAAAAGTTCCTTGTCTTAAATAAATCACTTTCACAAGTGTTAGCCGTACACTTCACAGATTAACAACACGGGATGTTTTTTTATCACAAGTGCTACACAAATGAACTGTCTGATATTTGAACTTTCTGTATAAGGTGGATACACTGATGGTAACCAGACTGCCGTGGTGCACTAATATCCCAATAATAGCTGGCACACTTCCACTTCAGTCATCTCTAAATGGTGTTTATTTTGTTTTTACAAAAGGAATGTTAGCTCAATAATTGTTTTATTGCTATTGTATAGGAAATTGCACAGGAAATGTTCACAGTTACAGCTATTAAAATTATTCTTGAAGTCACCCTTAAACCCCTGAATAGCCTGCATTCATTTTCAAGGCCAGACAAAGTATTTGGTGTTAAAATCATATTATCTGGTAATAAACGGTGGTTTCCATCTTCTGAAAAAAATACACATAATTGAGCTAAAGAAATGTTCTTTGTAAAAAAAAATATAGTGTGCACACCGAAGCCAATACATTTTTAATGTATGAACATTTTCTTCCTACTCATATATATGAAGTCATTGCTTTCCACAAGAGCAGTCATTGCTTGTTTTTCACAAGTATAATCATTGCTTGCTTTCCACAAGTCCAGTCATGGCTAACTTTCCACAAGTGCAGTCATTGCTTGCTTTCCACAAGTGTAGACATTGCTTGCTTTCTACAAGTGCAGTCATTGCTTGCTTTCCACAAGTGCAGTCATTGCTTGCTTTCCACAAGTGTAGACATTGCTTGCTTTCCACAAGTGCAGTCATTGATTGCTTTCCACAAGTGTAGACATTGCTTGCTTTCCATAAGTGTAGACATTGCTTGCTTTCCACAAGTGCAGTCATTGCTTGCTTTTCAAAAGTCCAGTCATGGCTTACTTTACACATTTGCAGTCATTGCTTGCTTTCCACAAGTGCAGTTATTGCTTACTGTCCACATATGGTCATTGCTTGCTTTCCACAAGTGCAGTCATTGCTTGCTTTTCAAAAGTCCAGTCATGGCTTACTTTACACATTTGCAGTCATTGCTTGCTTTCCACAAGTGCAGTTATTGCTTACTGTCCACATATGGTCATTGCTTGCTTTTCACAAGTGCAGTCATTGCTTGCTTTCCAAAACTACAGTCATTGCTTACTTTACACATATTTAGTCATTGCTTGCTTTCCACAAGTGCAGTCATTGCTTGCTTTCCACGTATGCAGTCATTACTTGCTTTCCAAATATGCAATTGTTGCTTATTTTCTATGTATGCAGCCATTGCTTGCTTTTCACAAGTGCCGTTATTGCTTGCTTTCCACAAGTCCAGTCAAGGCTTGCTTTCCACAAGTCCAGTCACGGCTTGCTTTCCACAAGTCCAGTCACGGCTTGCTTTCCACAAGTCCAGTCACGGCTTGCTTTCCATAAGTGCAGTCATGGCTTGCTTTCCACAAGTCCAGTCATTATTATTATTATTATTATTATTAATTTTTATTTATAAGGCGCCACAAGGCGTCCACAGCGCCGTACAGAGACAAACAAAATTACAATACAATGGGAGACAGCAAAGTACAGTAAACACAGCAACTCAGTAAACTCAATGCACAGCTAGAGAGGGCGGGGAAGGGGGAGGGAGGATCCGCAAACGACGGGGCCCAAGAAGGAGGGCGCAGAAGACGGGGAGACCCCCAGGGGGGAGGAGGGAGCGAGAGTAGTCATGGCTTGCTTTCCACAAGTCCAGTCACGGCTTGCTTTCCACAAGTCCAGTCACGGCTTGCTTTTCACAAGTATTACAATACAATTTATAACGGATCTACCATTCTCAAAAAAAAAACAACCTAAAAACCTACATTTAATGGAAAAGCAACACTAAATCTGCGACATGGGTCTTCTCTAAAATTTGTTTTGTGTCCGGTTAATGTGGGAGCTAAGGGGAGATTAGATGCGAAAAATGGTCATCTGCATCTTGCACCTTTTTTTAACCACCATTTCTTGTGTGTAGTGAATTATATCATAGAAACCATTTTAGGACACTAAATAACATTTGAATAATACATGTATGTAAAAAACATGATTGTTTATTACGGACTGCAGAATGTATTGCACAATACATATAACATACTCTTGGTTAATGTCCTTTATTGACCCAAGTCAATAATTATTGTGAACCTAATTCAATTACCATTCAGTAGAAATGTAGCATTCTTAATGTATTTAGGTGGCATTAGCCTCTGTATCTGGGTAGTGCAGCTGGTCTCTGTAATCCCTTTTATTATTTTGTGCATTTTGCAAATATGTTCCCCAGCATTGCACAATCAGAGAATATGAATACCAAACAATAGCTCCTGTCCCAGAGCTTACAATCTACCTCGCCTACCACAGGTACACAAAGGCGCACACCATTGCTTATGTGATCTGAAGCCAATTAACGTAACACCCAGAGCATTACAAACTCCATACAGAGCGTACCCCGCATGTAATCAGCCCTCAGGCCCCAGCGCTGTGTGACAGCAATGTTAACCAATCTCCAGTACATGTATGCAGAGCGAGCGTTCTGGTCAATACACTTATAGGCATACTCCTGGTGTAGAATTCACATCTGTTTTTATAAATAAAGGAATGTCAGATGACCTCCCATATACCCTGCAGCTGCATCAGTTACTTTATACTGCTCACGTAACCTGCCTATTACAAACCAAAAGGTTGCTATGAAGTGAAAACAATTATCACGGTGCATTTCTTTGATCAGTCTTCAGAATATTTAGTGACAACAATATTTTTGGCTGTAACCTAGTCTGCGGAATACTGAAAAGACGAGTTCATTATAATAAAATGATTGCAAACTTAACATGTTAAAAACAGAAAACTTATAGAAAAGATATTTTGCTAAATCGGTCATATGTGATAAAGAACTATTCATGTCATTAGTGCTGAAAGTAGCCTAACCAAGGCAGGGTAACGAATACTGAATGCATCAAACAATCAAGGACCTTCCCGGAATTTGATCTAATGCATGATATTTTAACAGTACAATTCTCATTTAATGACATGGCACAATGTTCACACATGTGACCTTATTCATAGCAACCAATCAGATTTGAACTGTCAGTTTTGCTGCACAGGTTATAAAATGAAATTAAACATCTGTTCAGTTACTGTGAGTAAATAAGCCCTTGGGGCTAGATTTACTAAGCTGCGGGTTTGAAAAAGTGGGGATGTTGCCTATAGCAACCAATCAGATTCTAGCTTTCATTTATTTAGTACCTTCTACAAAAGGACAGCTAGAATCTGATTGGTTGCTACAGGCAACATCCCCACTTTTTTAAACCCGCAGCTTAGTAAATAAGCCCAAATGTGCTCTTTGAGGGAATAATTTACTTATGTGTTCCGACTGGGAAATAATGTAAAGATAGCCGGACACTCATACATTTTTATTGTTTCCAAATGAACAATTGCATTATTGTACACAACAATGTACAAATGAGGCACACACATGTTACAATCTGATCTGATTATGTAGATCATTTTTAGAGTACGTGTACATACGTTTTCAGCCCACACCGCTCTTCCACTTGAGTTGCATTCTTGAAATCCTTCTTCTCTGAGGAAAGATATTTTAGAAACAATCAAATATTTTTAAGTTTGTCACAATGAACTTTCACTGATAATGGTGTGCCAGTAAGTCGCAAGCTACGTCTGTGATCCATCAAACACTCGCCCTGCGTTGTCCAGAATGGTTGTGTAATTGGCGACCAACGTAGGGAGTTATGATCCCTTCTTAAAGTTCCATTTCAGCTGCTCTCTGTTCCATTCAATGCATCTTTACTAGAACACAGCTCAAGCTGAGCAGTCTTGTGCATTCCCCCTTAATCTGATCGTTACTCTAAAGAATGAATGATTGCTTCACAGAAGTTCACACACACATCACAGTTTTGATTTAACAGAGCAGAAACATATTATTTATATAGTGCCTACATTCTACACAGCATTTACAGAAAATATATAATCATTCACATCAGTCTCTGCCCCTGTGGAGATTACAATCTATATTCCCTACCACACAGACACACTAGGGTTAGTTTGGTCAGAAATCAATTAATCTACCAGTATATCTTTGGTGCACCTGAAGACATCTCCAGAAACATGGGTAGAACATAAAGGACCTTATTTAAAGTCGGACGCAAAGTCCGTTTAAGAAGTGTAGGAGTGGGAGTGTGCCGCAGCCGCAGCTTGGTAGGGTATTACGAGCGGCAAGCAACCCCAGTTGCATCCCACTCTTAATACCCTATCGAGCTGTGAGCAGTTCCTGCAGCTAGCTAATGCTTGTGCCACCTACTTTTTGCCGCACAGCTTTAGCCCTGTTTTGACGTGTGTTGCGTCTGCGCCTCACTGCGACTAGGATGTATTTACATGCAGGGCCATCTTAACAACATTATGGGCCCCGGGCAAAGCAGTGCACCGGGGCCTCTAGATATAGATATATAGATGTATACAGATACAGATATATAGAAATAGAGATAGATAGATAGATGTACTTGCTCAGTGACCCTTGTAGGGTTTTTTTGCAGGTTTTTTTTTGCAGGTTTTTTTATTTTGCAGAATTATTTGTTCTCATTAAGAGCCATGCCTATGGGGCCCCCTTGCCTGTGGGGCCCCCAGGCAGCTGCCCATCGTGCCCAAGGGAAAAGATGGCCCTGTTTACATGGTCACACCTTCACAATTCCGCGCTCCTCCCATTCTCTCGTAGTAAGCCGCAAGCTGTCGCAAGTGTTAATTGCGTCCAAGATGCAGGCGGATTTGGGGCTTTCTGCACATGCGTGGTAGTGTTTTTTGCTTAGATGCGCATAAAACGGACTTTGCGTCCGACTCTAAATGAGGTCCAAAAACTCTGCACAGATAAGGGCCCTAGTCAGAAACAAACCCATGAACCCAGCTCTGTGAGGTAGCAATGCTAACCGCTGTGCCGTCAAACTGCCCGTCACGAAATGATCGCATGCATCTGTTCTCTTTTGCATTGCATATGCAATGTAGGACAGTTGTGGGATCGCTAAGATGGTTTTACATGTTAACATACAATTTTAAGATTGAGTCATTTGTAATTTAATTGCAATAAAATCAAAATTTGTGGGTGACAATTGAGTAAATATGATCGGGTGCATGGATCGATCGGGAATGGTTGAAATTTTTAGTGTGAATAGTGTGTTTTCTAATCATGCAACAAAAGTCTAACAATGTTAGAAAGCATTGACATGAAGTGAAGTTATCGTTCATTGATAAGTAGTCTTTAAAAAAAATATCTGCGATCAGAACATTTGTGCCATAATAGAAGATCTGAAAAATTAATGATATCTAAAGCCAAGTGTTCCTTGTAAAATGTAAAACTGTTGTGTTTATGTCCAATTACACACACCTCAAGAAGCTTTGACCTGATCCTTTTGGATGAAAAGTTTCCACTTAATCTGATTGGATTACTGACTGATTTGGGTGTCTACATGTCATTGTATTGAATCTATTGTCATATGTCAGTTCTTTAAAAATTCAATAAAGAATTATTAGATTGAATGATTGGATTGTAATTTGTGTGGCCATTTAAGGCTCTTTGGAAACTCCACAATCACATATTCTGAGCTAATATCACAACTGTACGCATTGTTTGTATTCTGCTACTTAAATATCTACAAATTGCTTGCACTCTGCTGTCAAATATATTAAATTATATCAGGGTGTGGGAACATTTTCCCAAATATTTCCATAATGTCATAACACATTCATTCATGTTTATATTATGTCTATCTGTGAACAGCAAGCAATAGCTGCTGCTCACTTCACATTTAACAAACTTACACTTGCATAAATAATTATAAACTATACCAGAGAATTTAGAACTGAAGGAGTAGCCCAGTGTCTTCATGTGACTAATGTGACTGTAGGGTTCTTTGTTCCTTCACTCATATAAGCCTATTGTCTTCTGATTGTAAGCTCTTTCGGGTAAAGGAAGTTGGTTTAATTAGAGACGAATGCAAATCACTGCTGTGCATTCTGTCAAACAGGAAAGAAAACTATTTCATTTAAGTGTGTGAGAAACTAGTTTGCTTTGGAGGCTATACTGCATTCCAAAAATATCAGCCAGACCTAGTTAAATTTACGTCTCTTAGTTCCTCCTGTCAGTATATTGATATGTTCACTGCATACCTGCCGAGGTTCTTAAGTCAGCATCCGGGAGCTGCATTGGGAAGGTGGGCGTTTCGGGGCCAGGGCTATGTAAATCACGCCATTTGAACTAGGAAGTGGGCAGATGCGGGAGGCTGCCATACTCTCCCAGAGACCTACCCGATATCCGGGAGTCTCCCGGACATTCCCTGAGAGTATGGCAAGTATGGTTCACTGGCAATGTTGCATGTCAAACCCTTACTGTTACCAGTGCTGGTGACCATTATGTCTGACTTCATTATAAAAGTATTGTCTATGCAGTCAAATGATTTTCAAAATTCATGTATATTCCAGTTGTAACACAAATTTGAACTCCTACGGCACTTCTCCTATACAGAAATATGTCCTCGGCCGTGTCCAGGAACCTATAAGGTGCCACCAAACCTCCAATAACACAATATACACAGAAAGGTTCTGACAATGGTACTGACTTAGTATAACAAGCGGTCGAAGTGCAACTTTAGAAATGGCGGTATGTAAATTTAGTAGTAGCGGTATGGAAAATGTGATGGGAATGTAAGTGAATGGAATGTGCTAGTTTTACAGCTGAAGCAGTAGGAGAAGTGGCGGTATGGCACACCACCGTCTACCAGCCCACTTGCACCACTGAGTATAACCAGAAAATGTCCCAGAAAAAGAAATTCTATTCATTTTAGGTGTAAGTGCAAATTGCATCCTGTATTTTCCGTAGGGATTCCGAGTTGCACCGGAATAGTGTGTAAATTGCATGCACTTAGTAAGACACACCTTTCTGTCTGCCTTATGAGGCTATTGTGCCTGATACACTTTTAGTGTATCAGTCACAGTGGCACGGTAAGGCAGATAGAGAAATAAATAATATTAAATTAAATAGCATAGCCCCCCTTTCCCCAACCTCCCAACAAACAGTTAAACCAACCCTAGGCCGATGCTATCAAAATGGGGGGAGGACAAAAAGTGTATGGTTCCCCCGAATTTGCTATTACCAGCACTAGGCTTTGCGGCCCCTTGGATCTTCTCTCAGAGGTGACACAACATAAGGAAGATATCACCGACTGTAATAGACCTTCTGTTGATGCCTTTGTTCTGATGTGTGTGCTCAACGTGACAGGAAGAGAGAACAGACAACAACCAGAAAGGTTCAGTCCACTACTTTTTATTTATCCAAATTAAAATATCTAGGAATACCACTTACAATATCAAAATTGCTCTGAACACATCTAAAAACATCATGTCACCTCCGTAAGATACAAATGAGCATTCGTACTAGATCCTTGGTTATTAGGTATCACACATCTACATAGGAAAGCTGTGTGTCCTTTGTTGTAAAAAGTGCCCAATTCTTCCAGTAGGCAGCCCATCAGTCCCTCAGTCCCTCAGTCCATCAGTCCCTCAGTCCATCAGTCCATCAGTCCCTCACAAGTTTGCTGGATCTGGATGAGTAGGAGATGAAGATTAATAACAGAAAGTGCACTGACCCCAGTCAAATACACATGAAAAATATTATCACATGTGAAAATAATATACTGTATGGATTGTTATATGCCATCACATTTAGGGCCTCAGTTACGAGCAAAGAAAAAAAAGTGCAAATTTGCTCCCGAGCAAATCAAGGGGTGCAGCATTGTTTTGCATGTAGTGAAAATACTGTCTACTTTTGTATGTTTCACACACATGCGGACAGCTTTACTTTTACACTGAAATCTAAAGTTGACCTAGGACATGCCTCCTCCCAATTATACATCTGACCGCACAATTTAAATTTGCCCCCTTGCAGTGTGGCATGGTTTTGGCTTTTCTGCTAACTCTAAACGAAGCCCTTGGGATGGTAATATGGCGGTCCTTAATAGCACTACTATTTTAATTTAAAAAAATAGTTAAAAGTAAACTAAACCAAAATAGATCCTCCATTAACATCTTATAGTATACAAAAGGTTTGGCTAAAATGTGAACCTCTAGCTGTTCTAGAACTACAAATCCAAGCTTGTCAGCCTGAACTTGTGGCTAGAAGGTCATAAGTTACCTACTTGTGGTTCAGATACATCTACAGTGTAGGGGTGGATCTAAAGTTTTATTTATCTCTATCTATCTATCTGTCTATCTACAGTCAGGTCCATAAATATTGGGACATAGACATAATTCTCATATTTTGGGCTCTATACACCACCACAATGGATTTGAAATGAAACAAACAAGATGTGCTTTAACTGCAAACTTTCAGTTTTAATTTGAGGGAATTTACATCCAAATCAGGTGAACAGTGTAGGAATTACAACGGTTTCTATATGTGTCTCCCACTTTTTAAGGGACCAAAAGTAATGGGACAAACTTAACAATCCTACATCAAACTTTCACTTTTTAATACTTTGTTGCAAATCCTTTGCAGTCAATTACAGCCTGAAGTCTGGAAGGCATAGACATCACCAGACGCTGGGTTTCATCCCTGGTGATGCTCTTCCAGGCCTCTACTGCAAATGTCTTCAGTTCCTGCTTGTTCTTGGGGCATTTTCCCTTAAGTTTTGTCTTCATCAAGTGAAATACATGCTCAATCGGATTCAGGTTAGGTGATTGACCTGGCCATTGCATAACATTCCACTTTTTAGCCTTAAAACCTCTTTGGTTGCCTTTGCATAATGCTTCGGGTCATTGTCCATCTGCACTGTGAAGCGACCATCCAATGAGTTCTGAAGAATTTTACTGAATATGAGCAGATAATATTGCCCAAAACACTTCAGAATTCATCCTGCTTCTCTTGTCAGCAGTCACATCATCAATAAATACAAGGGAACCAGTTCCATTGGCATCCATACATGCCCACACCATGACACTACCACCACCATGCTTCACTGATGAGGTGGTATGTTTTGGATCATGAGCACTTACTTTCCTTTTCCATACTCTTCTCTTCCCATCAATCTGGTACAAGTTGATCTTTGTCTCATCTGTCCATAGGATGTTGTTCCAGAACTGTATGGCTTTTTTAGATGTTGTTTGCCAAACTCTAATCTGGTCTTCCTGTTTTTGTGGCTCACCAATGGATTACATCTTGTGGTGAACCCTCTATATTCACTCTTCTGAAGTCTTCTCTTGATTGTTGACTTTAACACATATACACCTACCTCCTGGAGAGTGTTCTTGATTTGACCAACTGTTGTGAAGGGGTTTTTCTTCGCCAGGGAAAAAATTATTTCTGTCATCCACCACAATTGTTTTCCGTGGTCTTCCGGGTCTTTTGGTGTTGCTGAGCTCTCCGGTGCGTTCTTTCTTTTTAAAAATGTTCCAAACAGTTGATTTGGCCACACCTAATGTTTTTGCTATCTCTCTGATGGGTTTGTTTTGTTTTTTTCAGCCTAATGATGGCTTTATTCACTGATAGTGACAGCTCTTTGGATCTCATATTGAGAGTCGACAGCAACAGATTCCAAATGCAAATGTCACATCTGGAATCAACTGCAGACCTTTTACCTGCTTAATTGATGATGAAATAACAAGGGAATAGCCCACACATGTCCATGAGATAGCTTTTGAGTCGTTTGTCCCATTACTTTTGGTCCCTTAAAAAGTGGGAGGCACATATAGAAACCGTTGTAATTCCTACACCGTTCACCTGATTTGGATGTAAATTCCCTCAAATTAAAGCTGAAAGTCTGAAGTTAAAGCACATCTTGTTTGTTTCATTTCAAATCCATTGTGGTGGTGTATAGAGCCCAAAATATGAGAATTGTGTCGATGTCCCAATATTTATGGACTTGACTGTATCTATCTATCTATCTATCTATCTATCATTTTTTTCAATAATTGTTTTACCTGCATGCCTTAGTAAACCATACTTATTTGGGCCATACTTTGCCAACTTTACTTTTATTTTTATGGGTATATAATATCTTTTATAGCTTATATATAAGATACGGGTTATCTTAGTGTGTAAATTACAGGAAGGACATTTTTAAATTACCTTTTCATCCTTATTTCCAATACTGTGTGTTCAGGAAATCTATTGTATTATACTACACTGCCAGCTGAATATTATAATTCAGAATTAACAGACAGACGGTATGAGGACCTTGCTGGCGAGATATGAGTTTCATACATGAGAGTAAGTGCCACATATTGGTCCAGCCAGACTACAATGGGAATACGAGCTTAGTATGGCTATGTGATCCATTCAGAAGGCCTAAAGAATACTTAGCTACTTTATTCTTCTCCCTACTGGGGGAGGGGGGGCAACACATAATTCCCCCCTGTAATAGCATTGATGTACCATTGGGCGGGCCAATATTACACAACTTCCTGTAAATCGCATCATTGAGGCTACCATTCCGCCCACTTTACTGGGTAGTGATCAGGATACAGGAGGAGGGCCTGTTCTCTCATGTGCCTGGGAACACAAGTATGGCCTAAAAAGATGAGTTTTTTGGGAGCACTTAAAGGTTTGGAGGCAAAGGGAGAAGGGGGAAGCCTTGTTGTGCAAGGGAGGGCATTACACAGAATACAAAAGTCTGAAAAAAGTCCTGTAAAGAGTGTGAATGAGAGGGGCAAATTTTTGGCAGAGTGGAGCAGTCTAGCTGGGATGTTTTAATAAATAAAACCTTTATTTTGCATCCATAAATAATATAATTATTAAAAACATATGTTTGAAATAAACACATAACCCATCCTGAAAAATACACATGGGGGTAAATGTATGAAGCTCCGGGTTCTTCAACACCCGCGAGTTCGGCGTCTTCAGCGCTTAAATTTAAAGCGGCGCTGCCTTGTAAAGGGAAACTTCCCTTTACAAGGCAGCGCCACTTTAAATTTAAGCGCTGAAGACGCCGAACTCACGGGTGTTGAAGAACCCGGAGCTTCATACATTTACCCCCTGGTCTCAAATTCTAACAGATGTGGGTTTTGTGTGTTTAGAGAAACAAATTACTGTAAACTGCTAGAATCAAACTACAACAAAAAAATAACAAGTGGAAAGTACTATCCAAGATAAAAACATAGAGCTAGAACACAAAATTTGAGAGCAAAAAGGGAAATATATTCATCTTGTTTGTCCATTTCAAGTTTAATTTAATTTAGCCTCTTTTCATGTCTTTCTATCCATTACATTGATTTTTGACTGGCTTTTGCTGTTTGCCCACCTAAAATATCTGCTGAACTTCGCTATATATGCATAGTGCCTGATGTAGAGTCTGACGCAAATCCAACTGATCAGCGCCAAAAGCATTTTTAGCCAAGGATCCGTCTAAGGTTGCACTCTGACTGAGACTTATCTCCCCCCTGCACCTCTCTGCGCTTAGAGAGGAGGAATGGGGAAGGTAGTGGGCGAGCCTAGCAATGTAAAGACGTGTTCACGCACTTTACATGCTAAGCTGAGTTGGAAGCAGCCACCGATAGGTCTCTAGGAGACGTATCTATTGTGGGTGCTTTCTGCAGAAGTAAAAAAATAATTACATTTAAATAAAATGTGTGCAGATGGGGGCAACATTTTTTTTTTTACATTAATTATTCATTTATCTGCTTTACAGCATACTTGCCAACTTTTTCCCGTTGGCTTTAGGGAGATCCCGGGGGAGGTGGGCGAGCGGGGCTTGATGATCGCATCATTTTGGCCCCACTTCCTAAACGATTGTCACAATTTTGGCCAATTACAGAAGGGGGAGGGGCTAAGATGATGCAATATTTGCGTCATTAAGCCCCGTCACTTATCTATTGCAGGGGCGAGAACCGGGACGTTGCCCTGCTCTCCTGGGAGGTCTCCCAGAAATACGGGAGTCTCCCGGACATTCCGAGAGAGTAAGCAACTATGCGTTATAGAAATGAATCTCTAGAGACTGAAGTGTCTTTTACATTTCTGTCTCCATTACTGAAGTCATGTTGTCTTATCTGTCAGTCTTTGATTAAATCTTGGTCTCCATGAAAATGGCCACCTCCATAGGCATCAATACATGGACATAGGACACAATTTCTGAACTGTGTCATCATGACACAGATGGCGACGCCAACCACGTCTTGTACTGGCTGAGCATCAGGGAGAATGCCAGACTCTTCAGGGAGTGAGGGAGATCACCCCTATTTCAGGGAGTCTCCCTGACATTCAGGGAGAGTTGGCAAGTATGCTTTACAGGGCTGCTGTGACTGATACACTTAAGTGTACCATGCACACCGGCATATAAGGCAGATAAAGAGGTGTGTTTGTGCAATTTGCATAGTATTCTGAGTCGCGTGGATCTAAAGATTCGTGTTACTAGGAATCCTATGTAAATTATGGGATGTAATTTACACTTTCAGTGTAAATTGTGTCCCACTCTACATCAGGCCCTTAGTGTATTAGTCCAATCCAGATTTGTAGATACTGCAAGGTTTTCTTCCACTTGGTGTCACAGTGCTGTTAGATATCCTGCCTGCAACTGTTATGAGAGATGTGATTATAATTTATTTATATTGCATTAGACAGATTGCTGAATTATGTGTAACTGAGAAGAAACCACATTTCCCTATTGTCTCCCCTTGCTCTGTTTTTGTTCTAATCTTTTCTAATTGTCCTTGTATGTGCTGTGTATAACCCTCTGGGAGGTATTGCTACAATACAAAATGTTATTAACTAATAATAATAATAATAATAATAATAATAATAATACTAACAACAGATAGTGGCATATAGTGTAATATTTATCATTAGGTCCTGGGTCCCGGTGATAAGCAGGAATATTATTGGCTTGCACATGCTCAGTGGAGATGAAAGTCCGGATATGGACTTCAGATCAACTAGTAGAAAAAAAAAATACTTCAAAAATAGATACAGTTGGTTTAAAAATGAAATAATTTTAAACAGTGTCACAAAAATGCTTTATTCTAGGACTAAAATATTTTTATCATTACTTTTAGTCTTCTGTCGCTATCCAGTGATCCTGGTGGTACTAGATAAAATGGTATAGTGGTGGTATAGTGGCGGTATAGAGGAAGTATAGTGGTTGTATAGTGGCGGTATAGTGGTGGTATAGTGGCAGTATAGTGGTGGTATAGTGGCGGTATAGTGGTGGTATAGAGGAAGTATAGTGGTTGTATAGTGGCGGTATAGTGGTGGTATAGTGGCAGTATAGCGGTGGTATAGTGGCAGTATAGTGGCGGTATAGTGGTGGTATAGTGGCAGTATAGCGGTGGTATAGTGGCAGTATAGTGGCGGTATAGTGGTGGTATAGTGGCGGTATAGCGGTGGTATAGTGGCAGTATAGCGGTGGTATAGTGGTGGTATAGTGGCAGTATAGTGGCGGTATAGTGGTGGTATAGTGGCAGTATAGCGGTGGTATAGTGGCAGTATAGCGGTGGTATAGTGGCAGTATAGTGGTGGTATAGTGGTGGTATAGTGGAAGTACAGTGGCAGTATAGTGGCAGTATAGTGGCAGTATAGCGGTGGTATAGTGGCAGTATAGCGGTGGTATAGTGGCGGTATAGTGGCAGTATAGTGGCAGTATAGTGGCGGTATAGCGGTGGTATAGTGGCAGTATAGCGGTGGTATAGTGGCAGTATAGCGGTGGTATAGTGGCGGTATAGCGGTGGTATAGTGGTGGTATAGTGGCGGTATAGTGGCAGTATAGCGGTGGTATAGTGGCGGTATAGCGGTGGTATAGTGGCGGTATAGCGGTGGTATAGTGGCAGTATAGTGGCGGTATAGTGGCAGTATAGCGGTGGTATAGTGGTGGTATAGTGGAAGTACAGTGGCAGTATAGTGGCAGTATAGTGGTGGTATAGTGGAAGTATAGTGGTGGTATAGTGGCGATCATCATCAGTTATTTATATAGCGACACTAATTCTGCATATATATGTATAGGGTAAAATGCTTAATGACACACCTATATAACATAGCCTTGTCCAGTCATGCACTCTTTACAAAATATGTTTTGCTGCATTGTGCATAATCACAATGAAAACTGTTAACATGGTTATAATGAGGATCATGTAGCGTTGGACTTTGTATATGCAGTATATACTTTGGCTCCTAAGCCACAGATATATTAAGATATGTTTGAGTTGGGAAAGAGGCGTATCTGTGGCTAATTTGGGAGTAAAGAGCCTTTACTGTACTATGGCTACGCCTGGCCGCCTACTACCTTCCCCATTCCGCCTCCCTAAGCACAGAGACATAGAAGCTCTAAAAGTAGACTGAGATGTAAGACACCTCCGATCGTACATGACCCCCAATAGGTGCAGTTGTTGTAATTCTCTGGGAAGCGCCGGTGCAAGCCCTGGGTGCACCATAGCAACCCCCCCCCCAACACACACACACACACAATCAGAAGCAGCATCCCCCCCCACACACACACAATCAGAAGCAGCATCCCGCCCACACACACACACAATCAGAAGCAGCACCCCCCCCCCCCACACACACACACAATCAGAAGCAGCACCCCCCCCCACACACACACACACACACAATCAGAAGCAGCATCCCGCCCACACACACACACAATCAGAAGCAGCACCCCCCCCACACACACACACACAATCAGAAGCAGCACCCCCCCCCCACACACGCACACAATCAGAAGCAGCATCCCCCCCCACACACACACACAATCAGAAGCAGCATCCCGCCCACACACACACACACACACACAATCAGAAGCAGCACCCACACACACACACAATCAGAAGCAGCATCCCGCCCACACACACACACAATCAGAAGCAGCACCCCCCCCCCACACACACACACAATCAGAAGCAGCATCCCGCCCACACACACACACAATCAGAAGCAGCATCCCCCCCCCACACACACACACACAATCAGAAGCAGCATCCCCCCCACACACACACAATCAGAAGCAGCATCCCCCCCACACACACAATCAGAAGCAGCACCCACACACACACACAATCAGAAGCAGCATCCCCCCCACACACACAATCAGAAGCAGCACCCACACACACACACAATCAGAAGCAGCACCCCCCCCCCACACACACACACAATCAGAAGCAGCATCCCGCCCACACACACACACACACAATCAGAAGCAGCACCCACACACACACACAATCAGAAGCAGCATCCCGCTCCCCACACACACACAATCAGAAGCAGCATCCCGCCCACACACACACACAATCAGAAGCAGCACCCCCCCCCCACACACACACACACAATCAGAAGCAGCATCCCGCCCACACACACACAATCAGAAGCAGCATCCCCCCCACACACACAATCAGAAGCAGCACCCACACACACACACACAATCAGAAGCAGCACCCCCCCCCACACACTCACAATCAGAAGCAGCATCCCCCCCACACACACACACAATCAGAAGCAGCACCCACACACACTCACAATCAGAAGCAGCATCCCCCCCACACACACACACACAATCAGAAGCAGCACCCCCCTCTTCCCCCCCCAGTGTAGTCCAAGCGTAACACTGACACAATATAAAAAGGTGCTGCCTGCTGCTCCTTCATGGCAGCATCGGGCACTCTGTGTGGGGACACTGCAGGGGCATTAACAACACTGGATGAATGACTTTATGTGTTTTAGGTGCCCCTTTAACCATTGACACCCTAAGCAACCGCCTAAATTTGTCTAATTGTAGCTCTGGCCCTGTCTGTGGGGTATTTATTATGTAGTCCAGACCAACTTCCTGCATTATCAGCTGTATCGCTAACCCATGCAGCTTAGCTTTCACAAGCTGGCCCATAGGACAATACAAACACCTATCTATGAGGGCACTTTAATAGACTCCCTGTTTCTAGTCATTTTTATTATTAACCTTTATCTATGTAGCTCCAACATATTACACATTGCTTTACAGAGAGTGTTAAATTATTAATGATCAGTCCCTGCGCCAGTGGAGCTTACAGTCTAAAATGTCTTCTACACAAACACAGACTGGTCAATTTCAGCCAAAACCAATTACCTCACCAGTATATTATGGACTGTGGAAGACAACTGGAGAAAACCTATATGAGCATGGGAAGAACATACAAACTAGTGCCCTGTGCCGTGTCTATAGTATGACATACCTCTTTTAATGCACGTCTGCCCACATGCATGTAGTTTGCCAGTTTTGCGACACTCCCCAATAAATACAAGTGATCTAGGTCAATGCAAGGGGCAGGAATGTAATATAACCATTATAAATTCTTGTTATGAAGGAACTTGTCTTAGTGGCCACAGAGCAATGATATCTCAGTGATAGCTCTCTATCTATTGCTGAACTGATTTCAGAGCATGCTGGGGGGTTAATTTTACAATACAAAATAGACAGGTTGACTAATGCTTCTCGATGCCATTGTACCAACATGTCATAGATGTCAGATGTCACCAGAAGCACAAGTAATATGTCATATTCCATTGGTGTAGTAGATGTGGTGCACCGGGCCCCATGGAGATAATGGGGCTCGCTGCACGTGAAACTAGCGAGCTGTGGACCCCGGTTCCCTCCGCCCCTCCTCCCTGCACCAGGGCCTACAGCTCACTAGTTCCGCCTCTGTTCCAGAGTCCATACTTTAGTCACTACATAATATTACCTTGGACACACCTGACCATACCTGCCATAGTGGGTCCTATTTTGCTTGCTTTAAGAGTCCTTTTGCTTTCAACAATATTGTCTCAATGTACTCAGTCCAGATTTCACCCATGAAATGAAACCTGTAACTATTTCTCTGCAATTTAGTAAACTGTTAAAAAGCTTGCGTGTATGAAAACATAAATATTTTTTCTCTGATTTTGTCTCAAAATATTGCCTTATGTTGTCATAGCAGCTGTCCATCAAGCCTATTTAAGGCACATTTGGGTATGCTCACAAGCCAGCCCTTGCTAGATGTAAACCCCTATACCTGGGAGGTGAGTGCATCTGATTTTAACTGCATTTTAATAGTGTTTAAAGCATACAGGTCAGTGTAGGACCTGCATATAATGAGGTGCCCTTGACGCTGGGATGCAGACTTAAATGTTTTGATCAAAATATGAACGAATACCTCATGTTTTCATTTTGCTAGATACACACAGATATGCAGTGCTAGGAATAAGCGCTGACATCAACTGTCTTTGTTTTGTGTACATCATAATGTGCACATTCACAACCTGTCAAAGTTTTTAATGCAGAGCAAACTGCAAAATACAGTATTCAGTATTGTTAATAAACTAGAACGGGAAGTAATATTTGACCCTGATACAGTTTATGTTCCCCTGTGTCCTTTATGGATGTTTGAGGGACCAGTGTTTGAAAATCTTGAAATGTAAAGAGGGAAATGTAAAGTGTGGTATTTTAAGGGTTAAAAAAAATCATCACATAATCAATACTCTGATCTATATGGGCAGCAATTCACAAAGACTGTATTGTGTGTGCTAAAAAGAGGAAGGCAAGAGGTGGGCAGTGGGTGGGGTGGTTAAATGCACACTCAGCACTTTGCTCAGTTCAAACACATAAGAGGAACGGCCTGTGTCAGCTCTTTAAATGTTCCTCTACTTCCCACTCACACCCACTCTGAAATAAAACTGGTGACTCAAACACATTTATAGACAATTCACCTCAACACACAAAGGCAAATTCACTGTTTAATGTGTAACTCATTGGAGGTATATACAGAGAATGGAACACATATAACTTAACATCTGCTGTAATGGTCAAATCACTTGGTTGTCTTTATTCTCAGCATTAGATTAGATTTATCAATAAATATCTGTTCTACAGGTGTTACATTGTGTCATGTAAATGAGGTGCAGAGCTTAATATCTTCATCTAACTGATAAGTATTCACTACTGATCCATGATAATAAGTCAATTATTTCAAGAAAAGAGACAAATACGAAATACAAAAAACGGTGGTCTTACAGCTGCAAGTCATTTTCTCTCTGTATCTATCTGTACCAATCATTAATCATTATTACATTTTTGGCAAAAAAAAGTTCTGACTTTCCAGTCACCACATTTCCACAGCATAGCGGCTATCAGTACCTGTTTATATATGTCCCTACAATATTATTATTATTATTATTACCATTTATTTATACAATAGCTGCAATTAGCAAAAATGAAGAAAGCAGAATACACAAAATAGTGTTTAGGGCATACTTGTCAACTTTTTCTCGTTGGCTTCAGGGAGATCCCGGGGAGGTGGGTGTGTGGGGCGGGGCTTGACAAAGCGCATAATTTTGGCCCCGCCCCTGAATGATTGTCACTATTTTGGACAAAAACAGTAGGGGGCGGGGCCAAGATGATGATCATCATCATCACCATTTATTTATACAGCGCCACTGATTCCGCAGCGCTGTACAGAGAACTCACTCACATCAAGATGATGCAATATTTGCTTTATTAAGCCCCCCACCACTTATTTATTGTGGGGGTGAGAACCGGGAGGTCTCTTAGATATGCGGGAGTCTCCCAGACATTCCGGGGGAGTAGGAAACTATGCGTTAAAGAAAAGCAGCTAATGTATCTCTAGAGACTGAAGTGTCTTTTACATTTCTGTCTCCATTACTGAAGTCATGTTGTCTTACCTGTCATTCTTTGATTAAATCTTGGTCTCCATGAAAATGGCCACCTCCATAAGCATCAATACATAGACATAGGACACAATTTCTGAACTGTGTCATCATGCCACAGATGGCGAAGCCAACCACGTCTTCTACTGGCTCAGCATCAGGGAGAATGCCAGACTCTTCAGGGAGTGAGGGAGATCACCCCTATTTCAGGGAGTATCCCTGACATTCAGGGAGAGTTGGCAAGTATGGTTTAGGGCTGTAAGCTAGTGCCACATACAAAGATCAGTAGCCAGAATTTATTTTAAGAAGTCGTTAAGGAGAGCAAAGCATAAAAATGGAGTAACTTTGCACCTGGGCAAAACCATGTTACATTGGAGGGGGAGGTAAATTTAAAATGTGGTGGCAGATTTATAGTTGGGATAGGGCATGTCCTAGATCAACTGTAAATTTCAGTGTAAAAACAAAGCTATCAACTAATTGTGTGCTACATGAAAAAACAGCCAGTATTTAACCTATGTGCAAAATAATGAACTATTTACACCCCTTGCATTGTAACATGATTTGTCCCGGAGAACATTTACTCCTTTTTTTGCCTTGCTCTCCTTAATGACTCAGGCCCAATGTCTGTAAGTGCACACGGAAATACACATGTTCAGTTATATGTTATTTATTTTGTCTGTTTTGCATATACTATTGTATGTATTATCCGTGGGCTTATTTACGTCAAGCAAACAGTACAGCGCACCCATCGCTTTCATGGAGATTGTCAAGGAAAATAATTTATCCTTTTTATTTTCAAAAACTGCGACAACCGCCAGAGTTTTGTCTCATTATTCTGCTCAGGTGGAGAATGAGATGGCGCATCGCTCATAATTTACACCAACGCACAAATATATTTATATAAGTGTAATGTACACTATGACATATATAAGTGTGTCACTATAAAGCAGAACTTCTCAACATAATATGTATTTAAGGAATGAAACCACGATAACTATTTAATTTTTCACCATAATAATTCAGTAAGTCACACATACATTACTTCACCGTACCGTGCCTACAAACAGCACACTAAGGTCCTCATGTAGAATTGGACACAATTTATGCTTACAGCATTAAAAATTCACACGGTGCCTATCTAAATATATATAGATAATATATATAGATAATAATAATACGTAAATTACGTACACTTAAAACATATCCTACGTTACCAGTGTCTGAGTTCAGGCCGTGGGAATCCCCCAGGTTATATAGATGACTGTACTGCCTGCAGGGCCTGGTTTACGGCAGGAGCTCTTAGTGAGCCAGTACAGCGCCTATTATGAATTTTTTGTTTTGGCAAGCCCAGGATCCACAGATTTATTACAGATGAAGAGCAAGCCATGGCTGCCAGGATAGATCTAGGTCATAGTTGCCAACCTTTAATGATTGGCCTCCGGGAGTCTCGGTGTAGAGGTAGGCGGGAGGGGGCGGGTCTGCAAATCGTGACATGTTGGCCCCACCCCATGTGATATTAGCACGGGGCCGGCCAAAATGATGCGATTCCGAATGCGATTCCGAATCGCATCATGGAGGCTTCAAATTTGCCCACTTCACTAGCAAGTGGGCAGATGCGGCAGAATTGTCAGCTCTCCCGGGAGTCCGGGAGACCTACCCGGAATTCGGGAGTCTCCCAGGCATTCCGGGAGAGTTGGCAAGTATGATCTAGGTGAGCAATAAAAAGGCTGAGTGAGGGATGTGTAGGAGTGTCTTTATTTTTGCATTTTTCACTGGTGCACTACAAGTCCCTGCATGCCCTGTGTATCATGCTGGAACTTGTGGTTCTGCAAGTGCCAGCATGCACAAGCAGTCATGGGTATTCTGGCGCTTGTAGTACTAGTGCCACCATGCCCAAACAATGGCAGACTGAACATGCTGGGACCTGTGGTGCACGAGGGACAAAAAAATGTTTTAATCTATTTTTATACTATTACCCCACATCCACCACACAAGATGTGTGGGATGGGTCCTAGTGTTTTTCAGCATGGAGCTGGTTATAACTGGGGGGCTCCATCTCCCTAGGGAATTCAGCCCTGTACTGACCTAGGGCTGGTTTGGCATTATGGCAGGGGGACCTGCTATGGCGCCCCCAGTCCTGGCTGGCAAAGCCTAGTGCTGGTACTAGTGAATTTGGGGGAACCCCATGCTTTTTGCCTCCCCCATTTTACTAGAACTAGGGCTGGTTAAGCAGTTTGGGAAGGGGGGCATGCTGTTTCTTTGTTTCTATTGTTATTTGTTTATTTCATTTACTTTTACTACTGCAAGGTCTGTGCCTCTCCGTCGGCGCGTTTGTCCGAAATGCGGGAAGGTGGAAGGTATGGTGACCAGGTCACGTGGACACTAGAGGTAGGTAGGTGTCTCTGTTGGCTGCAGCAATGGAGGGGGAGGTAGGTGGTGTTAGGGACGCTGGGCAGCAGTAATTGTCTGGGGCTTATAAATTGCAGAAGTGCAGATATGTTTGTCCCTACCCACAACTGGTACTGCAATATATAAGCAGGACCCCGCCCCCCATTCATTAGATAGTATTTGGATGTGATAGGGAAATAAAAGTTGCGATTACCTCGGGAAAAACTATGACGTGTGTATGGCGACGTGTGAGAAGGGGGAAAAGAACTAAATTTCAGTTGCCCCCTCAGGGACAACTTGTCCCTTTCTGTAACTACAATGTAAGTACAACATATTCTTTTTCATTTAATAAGGAATACAAAATCTGAAGACAGTAAAAATGTGCGCGATAAAACATATCAGGTCTGATTCATTAAGGAACATAAAGCCATTTATGTGGCCTATTTTGTATTTCTGTGCATGCGCGAAACAGAGACATATGCCAAAGACGACAGTTCATGTTCGCGCATAACTGACACATCCGACAGCCTACAATTTGAATGGGGGAAAGGAGAGGGAGCCGGGCAGATGCACGTAGTCAATGTACAGTAGGGGTGTGCCGAGCACAAGCAGTGGCATCTGATTCAAGCTTTGGTCATCTCTAAGGTACATGTTTTTGAGTCGTATCACTTGCTCCAGCTAAAGGTTGGGTGTAAGGTTTGGTACAAACTACAGAAAATATCTCCCGATGTGATATCGTTAACGATTTTGCCAACGACTGAAAGTCCTGACCAGCATGCCGGTTCATATGTACTCACTATACATGTTTTACCTTCAGATCTGTGCTCTCATCTGTTATAAATATCTGCTGAAAAGTCCGTGACTCTGTAAACTCTATGGAGATCTGCCTGCACTGCTGGCCGTGAGTGCGCGCACACTTCAGAATCGCTTCATCGTTCATAATAATTTTTAGTCCCGTTATAAATGCATTGGCAAACCGAGGGGGTGTTTCCTAGTGCCTGGAAACCCCCCTCCAAGCCTGGAGCTCTGTATAATTAAGGTGGCTGGACCCCGCCCCCACTTCACACGGCTCTGCTTGAAAAGGGGAGAGCTGTGTGCACCTAGCAGTAGTGCATGCAGCATTCCTCATGTATATTATAGTGATAGGAAGAGCTGGAGAGCAGCCAAGCACTGTCTAATATTAAAGCCACGCCCCCATGCATACTGATCACGCCCACTGGTGGCGTGGTGTGGAAACCCCCACTCTACAAATCCTGCGTTTGCCCCTGCAATATTGGGCCTCACAGTCGTTTATCGTGTGAGTGTCATGATAATTGGGTGAAAAACCTGTAGAGTGTACCCAGCTTAAGCGCCAAGTGATGTGATGCATTTCCCCAGCTAGAACATGTGTTTGCAATCAGGAGCAACTGTAAAATGCATTTTATGCACAGTAGATATTAATAACATCCTGATAAATGTATTTTCTGTAAAAGAAAAATTATAAATAAAGATTTTTTTAAAATTATTTTTCATTAACAACTACATTATTAACAGGTGACAATAATTGAATATTTTTTCTTATCTTCAGTCTGATCGGATTTTATATTGAACATATGTATTGTACGTATCCTCCAGTGTGATGTTTCTGTCTTAATAAGCCCAGTGCTGTATATGCAGATCAAACCTAGACCCATATTCAACAACGGACGTTTCTTCAGAGCCGCTGGTAGCTGAATACGGATGTACGGAGTAAACCTGGTTTACATGCGTTTGTGAAAAAACATACATCACATTTTTGCCCATTATGTCTGCTAATATATAACTATTTGCATTAACTGGAGCTGCAGTACTTGCCCAACGAACATTATAATTTATGATGTATCATCCATAGACCTTAGTACAACAGTGCCACTTAATCATCAATTTATCATTAAAAACAATGTAATAACTTCTATACAAAGTACCTGTAAGATAATAATCTTCTCCTTTTTTGTTCAATATGAAGCCATTTACCACATATGGTTGTCATACGTAGTATGTTTTAGGGATTTATATGCAGAACACATATAGAGACTGATTCATTAAGGAAAGTAAAACAAATAAAGGAGTAACTTTGCACCTGGGCAAAACCATGTTGCACTGGAGAGGGAGGTAAATTTAAAATGTGGGGACAGATTTATAGTTGGGGTACGGCATGTCCTAGAGCAACTTAAAATGTCAGTGTAAAAATAAAGTTATCAAGTATGTGTGTGCTAGATGAAAAAACATCCAGTATTAACTTATATGCAGTATAATAAACTATTTACACTCCTTGCATTGTACCATGATTTTGTCCAGGAGAAGACTTACTCATTTTTTTGACTTACTGTCCTTAATGAATCAGGCCCATAGACTAAACAGTCATAACCAACTACATCACAAAAACAGCCTTAAATAATATTTGATGGGAAATATAACACTTGCGTACTCCATAAATTTATCAGTCTAGTCCCTTGTCATCTCTAAATCTTCTCTTCCACCCAAGTCCTACCACAGGGTAGGGGGACAGAGGATTAAGGGGGAAATTTCCCAGGCCTCAGACTGGCAAGGGGCCTCAGAATTTTCCAACGTATTATTTTTTGTGTTCTGACTTTTATTTTCAGATATATTTATTTGCTGATTTAGCAGTTTCCAAGTAATAAAAGTTCAAACCTTGAGACTAAACGTGTTAATTGAGAACGGCACTTGTCCTTGCGATGTGCCCGTGTGAGTGACCAGCAACTTTTCAAGGCAATAGGTTGTTTATAATTAGGAGACTGGACTGAGCTGTTTTATGTTGAACGTTTACTCGAGAAATTTCCGAATTGGTGCGTTAGGTAAGTTAATTCCAGCAATTTTTTTTATTACAATGCTCGTGCTTGTATAGATTCAACAGATATTGTTTTAATTAACACATTTAAAATTTTTCTTATGCGACCCTCTGAAAGGGCCTGCACCCACCCCATGTACAGTTGATACATGTTTTACAGCTATAAACCACTAGACACGAGAGACAAACATGACACAACTCCAATACAACCTACACTTGTGTTCTCTCAAGGTAAAGCACAATCAATAACAATCATAGCACCAACAGAACAGCAGGTGATATTCCATATGATTACTTGTCAGGATTATTTTAAACAAATGTGATGCATTTCCCCAAGCAATCGTTTCAAATTGTTCATAAATACATTTTGACATGAATGTTGTCATCTAAGGCTTTTCTTTCCTGAGAACCTCCACAGCCCCTTTTGCAGCTAAATTCAACCAGTGGATCACAAACTGCTAGAAAACTACAATTCCCAGCATGCACTGCCAGCAAGCAGAAAAGTGGCATGTTCTTGTGTCCGATGTTGATATAATAGATTCATTTCATACTAACCTACTTTTTGCTGTCTCCATCCGGGAGATCCCGGAGGAGGGGTGTGATGGGAGGGCGGAAAAGGGCAGGCGGATTGCATAATTTTGGCCCCGCCCCAAGTCAAAATTATAATTTTGTTGTGGGGGGTGGTTTGCCATGAATCGCGTTATTGAGGTCCGTCGGGGACAGGATGCGGGAGAATTGGCTGCTTTCCCGGGAGTCCGGGAGACATAACCAGGAGTCTCATGGACATTCTGGGATAGTAGGTAAGTATGGTTCATTTGTGCTTACAAAATGAGCTGCTCTTCCACATTCTTTGACACATGTGAGATTATAAACTCTATAGGGATCTTTTATAAACTCGAAATAAGATTGTAAAAGCCACTTCTTGTTTTTTGTGACATTATACACATATTTTTGTTTGTATGGACACACACAGGTTAGGGAAATAGCAGGGCATGGATTGTGTGGGGAGCCCCTTCTGCTGCGAGGAACAGGCTCCTGGAGAATGCAGTATAGCAGCTGGTATACATAAATGCAAACTGAGACTTTGTAATATGGGTGAAGATGTTCTAATCAATGTCAAAGGGTGGAGCGTGTGCAGTCCTGAAAGTCTTCCTGTGTTGGTGGCCATCGGCAGAGTCTCTGCAGTTGTACAAAAAAGATTTTTACAGTACCTTGGACGTGACTGTAGTTGGACCTTATACAGAGTACCCCATCTAGGCAGATGTCCTTAATATGTGCACATAAATAAAAAAAAAACTAGATATAGAGTTGTGTTACCTGAAATTAAGGTAGCCGTGATTTGCTCTTACTGTCATTACAAATGTAAGACATAAGTGAGGTCTCAATGAGCAGCATTTATGTGACAAAAGGTTGACAAACAAAGTTCAGTAAATGACACTGTTAAACTAGACATATCCTGCACCAAGTAGGTAGTTTTGGGCCTGAATTGGAGATAAGTGAAATCAGGGTTTTGTGTCTGTTTCACAGAAGTGGGATATTCCGAGGATACAATGTTCCAATCCTGCTTTTGCTTCCGCATTGGTACCGTATTTGTAAATTTTCACTTCACAGAATGTATAGTCTATGAACAGAGCTGGGGTGGTTGTGGTCCGTTCATTCCACTGTATAGTGTGGTTGGGTGTAGGACTGGAAACATTTATGCCCAAATGTGGAATGAGACGAGCTCGCCAATAGAACGGGAACACTGTATTCCCACTAACTCTCTTGCTTATGTAAAGTGTCAGTAAAAAATGTTGTTTGTAAGTATATTTATAAAATCATTAATAAAGAATAGTATCAAGGCTTGGCAACCCTGGTGTAGACAAACACCGAAAAGTAGACAAAGATTGTGTACCGACCTGGCAGACCAATAGGCAAGATAGGCGATCCACATTATTTCTGGTACGTAAATGGTCTTCTGTGAATTTGGAACGTACATGTTGATGTTACTAATGAGGAGGTAAAAATAAAAGTTATTAGTTCATATAAATTGCACATTGTCAACTTGTAAATATATACAATTTACTTTGGCTTCTCTGTTTGTTACTGATCACAGACTAGTAGGGTAGAAAGTACCTTCCAAACCACTGCTCATGTAGTAAGCTGGTCAGGTTTGGTGACGGTATATAAGTAGTACACTGCTATATAAGTAGGGAATCACAGCCATCTTTAATCCCTATGCCACCTGTCACATGAAGATTTCAAGTAATCTGAAACTATCCTTCTACAGCATTGCCAGAAGAGTTGCATTAATGTATATATTATAAAATGCAGAGATGAAAAGTACCACAGCAAACTCATTATCTGAGCAAACATTAAATGAACTTTATCGCCTGTGAGAATTGTTTTCTCTTGACATGAAAGTATTTCTCAAAACCTCCCTTCATCTCTCCCTTTCTAATTTCCTTGTTGTTTTTCCACTCATTGCCTTAGCGTTGTTCCCCCAAATTCTCCCATTTCCTTCCATAGCCTTTATTACATGACCACAGTATTTTAATCGAATCCTGATCACCAGCATGTGGGCATAGCAGATAAGTGTCTTACCACATGAAACGCAGGGACAGCAGTCATGCAGAGTGCTGGTGGTCCTTCTGCTATTCATAGCAAATCATTACCTTGTAGCCCCTGAGAACAGATCAGTCTTAATGATCGAGCCCAACAGAACATAGTGTATAAGGAGACATTCTTGTGCATTCAGGGTCCAGCTTGAAATATTCTGGCTAACATATGAGGTTAACTCGTCAACAAAGAAACTTCCCATACCTCGCTTTACAGGCATTACAAACCATCAATGAATAATAATGTAAAATACTTACAGCTGTTACTAAATTCAACAAGCATTTCCTCTATCCTTTGAACCTCCCCTGGGCAAGGACCAATCAGAAGAAGAGAAAATCATTTTGTCTAAAGAAGATAATGTCAATCATATTTAGTGTTTAGACACACAGCACTGGTGTAACAAACAAGGGAATTGTATTAAATCCAACACCAGGAATCCGATCATAGGTCAAGTGATACAAATTAAGGGCCAGGGAAAAGAAAGGGAAAAAAATAAACAAGGATAAAAACAAGAAGACAAGAAAGCTACTAAATGTTTGGATTAACTGACCTTCCTTATAAAGAGTTTCCCATATGTAAATTATATGAAACTTGCCCAGTGCTGGAAAAATGTATCATTTTATTAATGAATGTATAACTATATTTATTTTTACTATCTGTATGACACAATATTTATAGGCATATATTTATATAAGAATAAAAGTAAGATGTTGGTAACCCTAAGGTGATTTTTTTTCATGTTAGAGACACGGATAATATTTACAAATTTATAAGCAAAATACAAATCAGAAATTTCTGGTACTAAATAGATTTGAGATAATGGTTTGTTCCATGGGGGACAATTTTTTGGATGTATCAGAATTCCTTTGTGCAGTCTGAGAATGCTGCTAAGACCAGCAAGAGATGAATGACATATTGGCGGCATAACTGCCATTATTTTAAGAATAATGATAAACAAAACAAGAAACTAACCTTTGTCTACATGCCTAAATCATTTCCATCAGGATGTTATTTTATATATCTGTTTGTTGCACAGAATTATCAGGATGCTGTTATGTTACGATACGTTCAATGTCCACCTTCATTACTACTGTCTTCCACCTATTTACAAGTGTAGACCTGGACATAGGCACCTATCAAGAACAGTATCTGGGCTGCAGGTGGTCTAGTGCCGATGATGATGATGATCAGCGCAGATGCAAAATAAAAGGTTTAAGAAATAATTGTTATTAAAAAC
This sequence comes from Mixophyes fleayi, assembly GCF_038048845.1. Lineage (NCBI taxonomy): Eukaryota > Metazoa > Chordata > Amphibia > Anura > Limnodynastidae > Mixophyes > Mixophyes fleayi. The sequence continues at coordinate 69,339,086 of NC_134403.1, read as the reverse complement.
TATGCACACCCCCAAAAGTGCTTCCATCACCAGCACTCACAGCAATGCGGGGGGGAAGGGGGGAGCTGCAACCAGCACTCACAGCATTGCAGGGGGGGGGAGGATGCATCCAGCACACTAGACGATGACCAGGGGCAGGCTGGGAAGGTTGCCCCTGGCATCTGCCCCCCTGGACCAGTCCCATAGTGGGCTACCTTGGGCTGGGCTACCGGGCAAACTGCATTTTTGTCATTTAGAATGTTCCTAATAGGCGGCTGAGTTGAATCTTGCCCCCCGGGCAAAAAAATTGCCATCCCTTCCTTGGCTATGACAGTCTGGACTGGTGACAATGTGACAGGGGCAGCGGGTTCCCCTGCTATAATGTCTGCATATTAAAATTAATTAGGAGAATCAAAAAAATCACATATGGTCTTTGCTTTTCATATTAGTCTAAACCCTGAAACTGATCCTGAAACTGCTGCATCCCTTCTAATAAAATTGCAGATGAGGAAGATTGAGATTAACCAACCTAGTCCATGCACATAGGCAATGTACAGTAAGGGCGTGCCAAGGCTGAGTACACGCCCATCCGTCCCATTCAACCTCTGGGCATCTCTGAGGCACATGATTGTTGGCCACATCACTTGCACCAGTTGTAGGACAGTGTAAGTGCTTATTGATACTTGTGCAAGTAAGAGCAACTGTAAATATGCATACAGTAGGCATTAATAAAACCTGATATATGTATTTCATGTTAAAAAAAATAAAAATATTTTTGTTAATGATTATATTATGAGCAGGTGATAATCTATTTAATATATTTTTCTTTCTCTGTACATTCTGATGTGTATATATAAGCATTGTGTGTATCCTGCAGTGTGTTCTGTCTGTACTTGAACATAGCCATATCTGCCTACAATTAACGTCCAATTTAAAAAGCTCCAATTGCGCTCACTTTCCATTCCTTAGTAAATCAGGCCCTCTGTGTCTTTTAGTGCATAGAAAATAATAGGTTAGCACTACAACTACATTTATTTTTCTCTGGAAAATGTACAAGAGTAGGCTTGAAAAGAATAAAATGGTTGTATTTAGCAATGTCTCCAAGTACCACAGCATTTCAATCACTGTGTGCATGTAATCAATATACAGCAGGAATCATTGCTTCCTGTGAGAGCACACACCAGCTCTCATATACACTACAGGACAAATATTGTGAATCTTCCCTGTATCTGTGTCACTGAAAGCAAAGTACATTTTTGATGTATTTTGATGTATAGAGCACAATAATTCCATGTTTTGCTTGTGAAGGGGGTAAGACACATTAATCAATTATACCTGATGGCTTATTCTATATTATGTAATACACTTTCCAATTAATGGATTACAATACCTAACAGTTTTTCACACACTGAAAGTTACATTGTTAATTACATCCTCTGTGCTGGTTAGCACTTCTGCCTCACAGCGCTGGGGTCATGAGTTTAATTCCCGACCATGACCTTATCTGTGAGGAGTTTGTATGTTCTCCCCGTGTTTGCATGGGTTTCCTCCGGGTTCTCCGGTTTCCTCCCACACTCCAAAAACATACTGGTAGCTTAATTGGCTGCTATCAAAATTGACCTTAGTGTCTCTCTCTGTCTGTGTGTGTGTTAGGGAATTTAGACTGTAAGCTCCAAAGGGGCAGGGACTGATGTGAGTGAGTTCTCTGTACAACGCTGCGGAATCAGTGGCGCTATATAAATAAATGATGATGATGATCAAACTAACTCTGTACTGTGTACAATAGCTGAGACAATGTCATAAAGCATTGGATGGAAGGATGATTACCCCAAGGCAACATTGAGATTTTTTTTTACTAAAACAAAAATGGTGCTTGCTGAGTTTATATAAGATTTTGCAACTCTGGTTCAGAGGATAAGCAAAGCATGCTTCACGAAGCACTGTGCTAAACGTGCAAGTAAGATCAGCAGGAAGAGCTACTGAGCATTTATTAATGTAACAACACATTCCTCTCTAACTGCAATGGAGAAGAAACAGAATTAAAAAAAATAGCTAAAATATATGGGGAGAAATGTTCTGTAGGCAACCGTAGGTCTGTGCTATGAGGAATTTGTTCAATGGGATTGTATAATGTAGCTGGAAATTAGATCTACACACTTACAATTTGGGCTATTTAATATACTTGGCAATAGGCAGCATTGTGTAACATTGGTTAGCATTTCTACCTCACAGCACTGAGGCCATAAGTTTTCCACAAGAAGACCTACCTGGGTATGTGAGACATGTGGGTGTGAAAGGGTTATTGAAATGAAAACCACCTGGTCAGGTTAAAAATGACTAAAGTCCTGCAAAATTATATCTCACTCTCACTGTTAAACATAAAAGTCCAGCCACCACGAACATTTAGTTTAAGAGCTGACACTCTTAGGAAATCTTTAGTTTCTCCCTGACTGAACCCAAAAGAGACAATTCATCAGTAGAAGACTGATGCCAAAAAACTGACAATTTCTAAGATAATATAATCACTTTTAAAATATTGTGCTTTCTTGCCCAAACCCTTCTGTGACATCACAGCAATAGCTGGCATGGGTTCTACAAATATATTATTATTAACTCTCTTCTAGAACATAGCAGAGAAATAGCATTAATTCCACTAAACATGTTATGATTTTCCACACATATGTATATGAAACATGATTATGGTATATTAATTCCTTGGGGACATACAATCTCCATAGGTTCCTCATAGGTTTCTGTATATGTCTTTGACATGATTCCAGTGGTTACAAATTTATACAGAGGCCTTCTCAAAAGTGGATTAGTACATTTCCCATAAGGATTATACCAAGAACTTTGAGTGATCCAAATATAGTCCTTTCTAGCCAAAAGAGTTTAGCCAATCATTTAAGATCTGTGTCACTTGTAATCGGGGAATAAACAAAAAGGTTGACTGCCCATCTGTAACACCAGGCAGCTCTGGATAAACAATCAACACCAGGTGATATAGAGCAGAATTCTGAAGCATACATCAAAGTACATTAATTCCTGCTTCTATGATGGAACCATTGGCTGCCAAAATATAAAGGAATCAAAATATAATAGGAATCCGAGGCTCGCATGATTATAAAATTCTCTCTGTGCAGATTATGTTATATTCATTTTAAGATCACTTCCTTCATTATTTGAAGAAATATGCCAGTATGGAGAATTAAAAAAAAACTTAAAATAAACTCAGGTAAGTCCAAAGAATTATATTTAAACCTTCTACCCCAAAAGCAACAGCTCATCCAACAAAATTATAACTTTAGATGGCAGACCCACAAAATTAAATATTTAGGTGTTTTCCTCACTACAAATTATCACCAACTCTAAATGCAAATTTGCCAATCCTATTTGAATCCATAAACAAAATCTAACAGACTGGGATAAACTGATTGTAGCTGGATCACTTATAAATATCTTATTTGTGGCTGGATCACGTAGTACTGACTTATTGTAGATATTTATTTTAATTAGAAGTGCAGTGCACCTCTGTATATCATTGCAAATTTACTTATCTTTTTATATTGGTATGTGTGGAAATGTATTGACTTCTAAGACAATATGTCATGTTTGGGTTTTGCAATCTTTCTGGAGACATGTAATCTCATGTTAATTAGACGTTTCCTCGCTGAGTGACCAAAATGTCTGTGAAGCCCAAAAGCGAGGAGGAGATAATTATACTTGCTGGTAGACTCCCTATGCAAGTGATCACAGATTAATGTTAATTTTGCAAGTTAAATTGCGTTCAAAGCAAGATTAGAGAAATGTTATATCCTGATGGTAAGCATTCAATAGAAAACCTTGGATGTAGTGGTGCTGCTAGCAGTAATGTAAAAAGGTGGTTAACCCCTCCAGGCTGATTTATGGGCAGGCTGCATGAAGCACCTGGATTAGTTAGAAGGGCTGGAGGCTGGATTACCTCCTGCCAAGGTATCTGTGTAAATCTGTGTAAATCTGTATAAAAAGCACACTGTTTGACCATGGATTAGTATTATTCCATCTGTACTATCTGGATATCACTAGTACCTCAAACTAGTATGTAACTGTCCTTTTTAGGACTTCCTGAGCTAATACACATCACTGGTTACGGAACCTGCTTTGACGCCTACTTACCTGCTATAATTCCTGTGACTTTTTCTTGCTGCTCAACAAAGTCTCTGCTCTTCCACTCTAACCCATGCTAGACTATGGATAGATGTTGAGGCTGACCTAATGGGAATCTACTCAACATACTCTCTACTCTGGATCTCTCTCAAGGAGAGACCCCACTCCTGAAACTTCTACCTACAACCCACTTTACTTTGACCATATGGGATTACAATATTCGAGCATATCAATTGATACATTTATGCCACACTAGAATAATTTAGCTTTTCTTCCCCCACAAGAACATAGATCCTTTGAACCTTGGACTAGATATAATATCAGGTTTATGTCTAATATAGCCACCCTACATTTCTATAGAACTTCAAGATTGCTTGAATCTCCCTAGAGATCACTTCTCCCAGTTCCTACAATTCCGACACTTATATAACTCAACCCAACATTGAGAACAATGACACAACCAACTACTCTGGAATCATTTTGTCCTGCTAAATTTAACACTAAGAGCTTGATATCCACATTTTGCCTCCTCCTAACCACACATAGTCAATCTGAGAAGGATCCTCATATGGGATGAAGACATGGGGAGACCTTAGAGATAGAGGAATAGACCAAATTCAGAGAAAGAATTGGCAAGAATTCAATCTGCGTAAGAATGAAAGAAAATGCTTATAAGATCTTTTATCTGGTTCCCGCCTGCCTACTCTCGATCTACCCCAACTCTTCTAGAGACTGTTGGAGAGTTTGTGGAGCTAACGGTACCATGGCATGCATATGGCGTTGTTGCCCTAGGATAATGTGTTTTTGTCAGGATATCCACATGCTCCTTTGAACAATTACAGGTGTTATGTGTGTTACTTGCCCCTCTTACTTCGTTTTGCATTGCCGCCCTCTGTGGACTCCCTAATAGACAGCATTTCAAATTTAAACTGTGTAAACAGATATAGAGTTGGGAAGAGTCAAGGCATTCTAGCTCAACTCTAAAAAACACAGTACTAAGATAAATCTGCCCTGTATTTGTGTTCTGTGTATTTGTATTTGTGTTTGTGTATTTGTACATGCAAAAGCAGGCAGTAATTATCCTGTATGCAAAATAAAATTGCATTTGTACCCCTTGCATTGTAATATGATTTGTCCAGTGTTTTTCACCCTTTAGCTGGATTTTCTCCTCACTCTAAATCATCATCATCACCATTTATTTATATAGCGCCACTAATTCCGCAGCGCTGTACAAAGAACTCGCTCACATCAGTCCCTGCCCCATTAGGGCTAACAGTCTAAAGTCCCTAATACATACACAAACAGACAGACACACAGACTAGGGTCAATTTGTTAGCAGCCAATTAACCTATCAGTATGTTTTTGGAATGTGGGAGGAAACCGGAGCACCTGGGGGAAACCCACACAAACATGGGGAGAACATACAAACTGCTCACAGATAAGGCCATGGTTGGGAATTGAACTCATGACCCCAGTGCTGTAGGGCAGAAGTGCTAACCACTAAGCCACCGTACTGCCCAAATGATGTACTGTACCTTTAAGATCAAGCTCAGCTTTAACATTAGTTCTGAGGTTTTGTAGTTGTTTTTTTTTGGGTGAGCAAAATTTATTGCCCAAATCTTATGTCTGTAACTGACTTCCATACAAAAAAAATGTTTTCTGTACATACCAGCAAACAAGAAAAGCTGTGAGCCTGTGCATTTCAAATCCAAGGTATAAAGATAAAAATCCCATCTACACTGTATTTTTCCAAGAGCTACTCGCAATCTTTTACATTGAAATGTGTGTCTCCTGTGTGTGCTTAAGTTCCCATTCTTCTAAGCACGTGCAGCAGTGCGGGGTGATGAGAACACCTGTGCCTCCTTCATATACCAGTGCACAAAGGAGTGCGCAACACCGAACAAACAGCACGCAACACACAAAGGCTGCAAGATGCATATTTTCATCTCCCTAGGCAGCTGAGAAAACATGAGAAAGAAACACACGCACATATCAAATTCCAATACAATGGCAAGCTGCCTCCCCAGGTTAATGTTTGACCACATTATTTGAAAATTTTATAAGCAGAGAGATGCAGGAGGAACTGGTTTCCAATATTAACAGAGTGCAATGCAACCACCTCCCTTCTGTCTGTGCATAGAGTCATATGCACTGCAACAGCAAACATGATAGTATAGATCAAAGACAACATTTTGCTTTACAGCCGTTGTTCTCGAACTACGATTAGAATGTTGCGGAAAAATTTCAGAATGATGTCCTACCGAGAGCTTATTAATGATGTACATATGGACAGACAGATGGAACTGTACAATTATATTGTTTTTAATTGCTTTAGTCAAACACACCTAAAACAAACAGAACCACTATACAAAGACCGAGGGCTGGATTTCCAGATAGGTACACTTGACATGTGTCAGGTTGAACCTAGATTAGGGGACTGGTTTGATTTGTCTATGCCTGTTCTGTACACAAGATCAGATCATTTTGTACTTAGCTGGAGTCCATTTGCTGATCATCCTAGTCCTATCCATCTGACAGTTAATTCTAACAATTACATGAACAACTCTTCCCACAGGAGACTGCTATGGTGATTTGCTCAGAGAAGCATTTTGACCCTGTAAATCCCTATGCTTGATGCATGAAAGAGTTTGGCTATTTGTCAAGCTGAAAAAAATTCCTCCACAGCGTGATACCATATACAGTTGCTTAATCATATCTCCCAACATTTTTAATTCGAAAAATTAGAAACTAGTGTCCATCATCATCATCAACAACAGTTATTTAGCAAATTCCGTAGCTCTGTATAACTGGGGACAAACAGTAATAAACAATACTGGGTAAAACAGATGTAGAGGTAAGAGAGCCCTGCTCGCAAGCTTACAATCTATAGCTCAATGGGAGTCAGATACATGATGTTAAATCTACATATTGCATATTGGTGCTGCTAGATTGCAAAAGTAAAAAGTGATTCGTATGCTATATGATCTATGCACACAGCAATGTTGGTCAGGGGGTCAAAGAATTGTTGTCTTGTGTGAATTGTGTAAAGGATGGTATTAGGGTAACCTAGTGAGGTTAAGAGGGGGAGTTGAGGAATATTATAAGCTTGCCTGAAAAGGTGGGATTTCAGAGAACGCTTGAAAGTTTGTAGACCAGAGGGAAGGAATTCCACAGAGTGGGTGCAGCTCGAAAAAAAGTAATGTAACCAGGAATGGGAGAATGTAATGAGAGGATGAGACGCAGATCTTGTGCAGAATGGAGTTGTCGAGTTGGAAGATATTTTGAGACAAGTGAGGAGATGTATGTTGGTGTAGTTTTGTTGATGGCCTTATATGTTAGTAGAAGAATTTTATATTGGATTCAGTAAAATACAGGCAACCAATGTAGTGACTGACAGAGTGGCTCAGCTAAGGAATAACAATTTTCAAGTGAAATCAATCTGGCCGCTGCGTGCAAAATATATTATAGGGGTTTGAGCCTGTTTAGGGGAAGAATTGCAATAGTCAATGCGATAAGTGATGAATGTATGAATTAACGTTTTTGCAGTGTCTTGTGTAAGATATGTGCATATTTTGGAAATGTTTTTTAGATGTATATAACATGATTTAGATATAGAGTCGATGTGGGGAACAAAGGATAGTTCTGAGTCAAGGATCACACCTAGGCAGCGAGCTTGTGGGGTGGGATTTATGGTCATGTTGTCAACAGAAATAGAAATATCAGGTATGCTTCTGTTGGTGAGTGGGAATATTATTAACTCTGTTTTTGAAAGATTGAGTTTGAGTCGGCAAGAGGAAATCCAAGATGAAATGGCAGAAATACAGTCAGTAACGCGGGACATCACAGATGGCGAGAGATCAGGAGAGGACAGATAAATTTGGGTATCATCTGCAGAGAGATGATACTAAAATCCAATGGAGCTTATTAGTTTTCCAAGAGAAAGGTATAGATAGAGAACAGCAGAGGACCTAGTATAAATAAATAGAGATGATGATGATGATGATGATGATGATGAGCCTTGTGGGACTCCTACTGATAAAGGAAGTGGAGCAGAGGTAGATCCAGAGAAATTGACACTGAAAGAGCAATTAGATACATAGGATGAGAACCAGGATAGGACAGTGTCTGCAAGACCTAGGGATTGTAGCATTCGTATGAGAAGAGAGTGGTCAACAGTGCAAGCAGCAGAGAGATCCAGGAGAACTAGAATAGAGTAATGGCCTTTAGTTTTAGCAGTGATCAAATCATTGACAACCTTAGTCAATGCAGTCTCTGTGCAGTGTTGAGAGCGAAAGCCAGACTGAAAAGGATCCAATATGTTGTTTGCAGAAAGGAAGCGTGTGAGGCGAGTGTAGGCAAGTCTCTCTAGAAGCTTGGAGGGGCACGGGAGCTGAGAGAGGGGATGGTAATTTAAGAGAGAGTTTGGGTCAGAATTTTGCTTATTCAGAATAGGAGTAACCACTGCATGCTAATGATGGGAAGATACCAGTAGAGAGAGATAGATTACAGATTTTAGTTAGAGATGGACTGAGCACAGGAGACAGCGATCTACCTATTTGTATAGGATCAAGAAGACAGGAGGTAGAGTAGGAAGATAAGAAGAGTGTAGATACTTCATCTTCATTTGTGAGGAATTGAGTTGATTGCTTGTCAAGAAAGACAATACCATTTCTAGCCGGATCTTATCAATGTTGGAAAGCAAGATCCTGGGCACTGATAGTAGTCGGCCGGTTTGGGGTGGGAGGATTAGGAAGAGAAGTCCTTCCTCCGCCTAGGCCACAACTAGTCCTGTCAAGTCTATACTGTGATAATGGGACAGTTGTGGACAGTGGTGGAACTACCAAGGGTGGAGGGGTGCGGCCCCTTTGATACCCAGAGGTATAGGGGCACGAGACCTCTAAAACCTGGGCCATCACATCACCCCCTGTGGCTACAACTCTTCTCTGCAGAGAGCATACTGCTGACGGGTCCATGTGCAGGACGTCTATGCACTTCTCAAAAGAGAATTCTGTAGTGGGAGCCCAGCATGTTACAGCTGAATAGTGTTGGCCCCTGGTTGGGGGTATGCTCAGGCTAATATCAGATTTATAAAAAGAGTGTAACTAAATGCACACAGTTCTTGTGGACTCTTTTGTAAATAAATTCTGAAAATGCAGTGATGGTCAGCAAAAAAAAATATTAGTGTTTTGCTTGTACTATTGCCCTGATAAATACTAGCTTGATATTTTTTTCTAATATTTAATGGCGAGGTAAAAGAGCAGAATCCGATGCAACTCTGCCCCTAGAGGACATTTTAAAAATGGTTCAACTATGTGAAGCAAAATAGATTAGAAGAAAATATTTTTGCGACATGGGATGAATAATATTTCAGTACAGTATACATTGTGCCATTTTATTTTAAACATGCGTATGGTTTTAGATTGTTTTACATTCTATAACTGTGTATGTTTTATATTGTTAACATTTACTTATATAGCACTAGCTTAGTGCTTTGGGGAGAATGTGGACCCAGTGCTGCGAGGCAGCAATGCTAACAACTGTGCCACAAAGCTGCTTATTGCCAGCAATGTTTCATAGCCCATTTGTCATTGACATTGCACAGATCTCATTTCCAGCTACACTATACAGATTTCAACAGTGGTGAGACAGCAATACTAACCACCGTGCCACGTGGTGTGGACAAAAGGAAATGTAGTTAGGTATTAGGTGGTATATTTCTGCATATAATCTGCATCCTTTTAGAGATTATTTTTTTTCCAATGTAAGTCAAACATATAATCAGCATTTTGATATATCTCCAGGTTAGTTGCACTTTAATATATATGCTGAGAGTAGAGAAGGACCTGCCAAGTCCACTCCAATGCTTAAAGACTAACCCCCATATACCATGATGTTTACCGAATATCCCACTTCTTAATAGCAGAACCATGAGGATCCCATATCAGGGCCTCTTGCAGTTTGGGAGTACTCACCCCTCCCAGCACCACAACAGTTCTTGTCCTCCTATTGAAAACCAGTGAAAGTGAAGGAAGAAATACTACTGTGTTCTAACACATACAGGATATAAGAACCACTGGAACCTGTCCACGTGGCTCCTATGTGGCCCTGTGGTGCGGAAGTGCCCTGCAATATGTTTCCATCCGCCCTGGATGCCCCCACTCTGCTCTACTGAGCACGTGTGGGGGCTGACGCATGCACAGTGGAGCCCTATTTGAGCATTCAACTCCACAGTGGCAATGATGGGGGGGGGGGGGGGGGATCTGCGGTACAGTGTACATACACATCACTATCTCCCCCTCAAATGTTGTTATGATTGACTGACGCCCCTGAACACAGACGCTGCCTATGGAGAGTCATGGCACTGTCCAATCAGCACCAGTGGGCATGCTGAGTTTTAATGTAGTGTCCTATGTCTGCATAGTGTGACTCTAACAATAGGTGTAGATTGATCTGCCAAACAACCGTGTCCCTGAAAATTGTCTATGAGTGTTGGCAATATGGATGTGTAAAGCAGCTTCTATAGTCAGCTGCCGTCCCTGATCTGTGCTTATAGTATAAATAATATTTTATGCTGGGCCCCAATATAATTTTCTTTCGACAGGTGCCTGTTACTCACTATAATTATCTAAGTCACAATGTTTATTTCAGACTTTTCACCCAAAATAGAAGAGGATAGGTTCCTGAACTTGTTATAATTTTTACATCTCTAAATAGGGTAAATTTTATGTCCTGGGCAAACTTCAGGTCATATAGGTGCCCCAGGTTTTTATTTCCAAATGATCAGAAGGCTAATTTTAAGCCTGTTCGCCTTTACCTTTATATGATGATGATTCCAAGCCACCTACTATATCTGTAACTATATCCAGAATATGATTATAAATGACCTGCCCTGCTCCTGTACCTGCATTCTATGACTTACCTTCTATGATCGTGTCTACTGCTTGACCAGTCACCAGTTACTTACCAGCTGGTCTCAGTCATGGCACATCGTAAACCCTGAATCCTAATGAGTGTGACAACCTTATTGTCATTCCTGCATAATACTCATATATTTCAACCACACAGATGTTGGAAATTCAAATCCTGACTTAAAGTGTGCTTTGCATTTAGTACTCAAAAGCTATCATTAGGCCTTACCAGCCCCAATTCCTGTTTGGTGGTTCTGCGCATATCGATTCGCCCATCTAGACATTCATCAGTGTGTTTGGGTTTGTGGAGTTTGTGTTAGGAGGGGACAGGCTGGGCAAGTGTTTAGTTAGATCAACTTTTATGAATACTAGATTTCACCTGGAAAGGCTGGACGGGTACAAGGTGGGAATATTTATTAAGTGCCCGGCAATTATATGTTCAGGGTAGGGTCACTATCCAGGGGTGGTCAGGAGATGAAAAATAATATGTTCGCTTTCTGGAAGCTCTGTGTTGTTGAGCCTAACCAGTCAATCTTACCAACCAGATTGCAGTTACCAGCTGAGTTCCAATGGAGCCCTGCAGGCAGGGGCGGACCCACACATTTGTCCTACCCGGGGCGATTTTAGGGGGGAACGCTTTAGGCCCCGCCCCCTTTCTGTGTTCTAAGGCTGCCAGCGGCTGCACAGTATGTGCAGGTCCGTTCAGCAGTGAAAGTGTGCTGTCCCGCTGCTCTGATTGTGTTTAAAACAGCCGGGCAGCACACTGTCACTGCTGAACGGACCTGCACAGTGTGCAGCTGTCGGCAGCAAGCCCCTGGTAGGGGGGGCAATCGCCCCGATCGCCCCCCCCCCCCCCCCCCCCCCCTGGATCCGCCACTGCCTGCAGGATGGATTTCTCAGAAATATCCACTATTTAGCAGAGCACATGTCTGTGGTCTGGTAACAGTGAGCCTATAAATAATAAATACCAGCCAATCAGAAAAATTTACATCCACCAGGGATCCCATGGCACTTAACGTTCAGATTATTGCTGATGAATGGTGTACAGATTGATGTTTGAACTTGAGAGAACACTTAATAATCCAGACATTATATAACTATATGCCATAACCTTTACAGAAGGAAGTAAATTAATATACAAATAGCTTTATGGGTACATATTTCATAAGGAAAGTCTACTTATTGTATTATTTTGTCATTATTTGCCACCTGAAAGAAATAGGAACATGATTATATTTAGAAATCAGGTTGCAAAGCTTTAGCGAATGAAGCATAATGTCTGTGTATTAAAAGCTATGTCCACCTTTGCACATGCCATTCATAAATAGTCCACTGTGGCCCATACAACAGTCATGTTCTGATAATATGAAGGGACTGATTTAACTCGGAACGTAACTTGCACATAAATTGCGATTTAAAAAAGAACACAGAACTTGTGTGTTATTCCGACCATATTCAAATCCAACTGTATCTCAGGATATGTTTCCATTTGAATCTGGGTTCAAGCAAGTTCTTCCTAAACCATTAAACCGTACTAGCCGTAAGTAGACACGCAGAATAGACTGCAATATACAAACATGCTTATGTACAATAAAAGTTCACATCAGAACACATAAAAAAAAATCTAACATCAACTCAAACAACAACTTTTAACTCAATACTCATCTATAGAAATATATATTTGATTTTTTTTACATTATTTACATAAATAAAAGATGATTTAAATACATACCGTACATACAATGCATTTTTATAGCCTATCTTAGTTGCATACAGTTGTTCTATGATAGCTACCTTCCCGCATATGTGTACTTTTTAATTCAAAGACTGTGCCGTGATAGTCATCACTATCAGTCGGCAATTACACCTGGACTGTAGTGGGTGCAAATGATACGGGTGAATCGAAGCATGCGTTCAAGAAACCAGAATCAGCTGCATCTGCGTGGGAACGCCATTACTGTATATGGCCGACCTTCCCTCCCCCGTTCCGCCTCTCAAGTGGTAGGGAGTAGTAAGTGTCATTTGTCTTCGGACATAAATGATATGAAATCGTGTTCATTGGTATAAGGTCTGCTTCTGGGCATGTGCAAAGCTATTTCACGCAAGATACGCTATGCTAATGGATGTACATGAACACGAATCAGGTCCTAAATGTACAATATACTGATATAAAAGTAGTATGAAAAATAAAAACATATCAGCATGATGTATTTTGCACAGGACACTTGTATCTCAGTAGATCTACATGTAATATTTATTGCTCTGTATATATATTATACATGGGTATTATACACAGACCTTAACAGAACACTGGGAGGCTCATTAACGAATATCCAAAAGTACAAAACCAAAGTGCAAATGCTATCTTGGGCATATAAGTCTTGCTCTAAATGACTGGTCGCTAAGACTTACTGCACATTTGTGTTTTGTTAGTAACCTCCAATAACATTGAAATTATTCCCTTATTTATAAGAGATAAATTAATGTCCACAAATATTGTCATTAGTGAGTGTGTTGTGCATTAAATATCCATTTTGATGAATATTACTGTTAGAAAAGAGGTGCACACAATCACATCTATTCATTTCCGAATTCCCATTTACTGTTTAAATATAAAAAAAATAATTTTTTTTTTTACTTTTTTGTTCCTTAAAAGTAAAGTTGTAAATTACACAGTGATGAATAAAACTAGAATTGTAAGAAGTAGTGATTAATTGGGAGGCTGTATTGATTAGTTAGGACTATTTGTAATGGCAATTTTAATCAATGTAAGTATCAATCATGGACTGTGAGTATATTGTCGTCATACAGATACTAATGAGAATGTGTTTATCTCAGCAGACACATGTTAGGCTGGATAATGTATGACAAAGACTAGGTTAGTGCAAAAAGTCTTATTTGTCAGCAGGGTTAGGGTTTAAATTTAGGGTCCCATTGCAAAAAATTAAGCGGGGCCCCTAGGCCCTCAGGGGGTGTAGGGCAGGAACGGACCTGCCTGTCAACTAAACACAGTGTAGGCAGCCGTTTTATAGGCTGAAACAATATTTATTTATTTATTTATAATATATCGTTATGGTAATGTAGCTTTACCAATTCACTTAGACCTGAAGACGTCACTGTGTGACAGGGTTGGATATTAGTTGCACCTATACATATTCTTCACATATAATGAGCCAAGTGCTGAAGGAGAACTCTCAATTCCAACATTCAAGGTAAGTACAAAGTCTTCACACACCAGACTTCAGGTGCGAATAAACATTTTATACAGATCTGTGGGTAAAGAGATTATTTGTGCCCAGTGATCTCACTACTCCCAGAGAAATTATAGTTGATGACTGTAATTTATCTACAGACTGTAAAGTATCTACAGATAGCAAATCTAGCATTTGTAATCTTACATTTGCATCAAAGTGCAACCCTAGGGCAGCACAGTGGCTAAGTGGTTAGCACTTCTGCCTCACAGCACTGGGGTCATGAGTTCAATTCCTGACCATGGCCTTATCTGTGTGGAGTTTGTATGTTCTCCCCGTGTTTGCGTGGGTTTCCTCCAGGTGCTCCGGTTTCCTCCCACACTCCAAAAACATACAAGTAGGTTAATTGGCTGCTATCAAAATTGACCCTAGTCTCTCCCTCTCTGTCTGTCTATCGCCCTCTCTGTCTGTGTGAGTGTGTGTCTATATTAGGGAATTTAGACTGTAAGCTCCAATGGGGCGGGGACTGATGTGAATGAGTTCTCTGTACAGTGCTGCAGAATTAGTGGTGCTATATAAATTATTATTATTATTATTATTAATTTTTATTTATAGGGCGCCACAAAGTATCCGTAGCGCCGTACAAGGACAAACAATGGCACAGTACAAGGTGAAACAGCACAGTACAAGTAACAGTAAGCACTATAACTCTGGGAGCTCAGGCACAGCATGAAAGAGAATATATATATATAAATAAATGATGATGATGATGATGATCTACAGATTATTCTGGTTTGGCTTGTTAGCAGTTTTTTACTGTAACAGCGCCACTAGGGACCTGGTCTCTTGTCGAAACCATCCTTATTAAGGGCATAACTGGACATTTTTGACCCCATGGCAATTTTTTGGACTGCCCAATGGTAAAAACTCACATATACACATAGGACTTTGATCGGGAAGGCGGGTGTCCCTCCTCTGTAGGCTCCTTAACAGCTGCTCCTTAACAGCTCCTTAACTACCTATGGTAGTTACACCCTTGATACGTCTGATGGTCCATTACCATGTGTACAATCAAATACAGTACTGCTGATTTTTCTATAGAAGAATAATAGATCTCTGCCTATAATCCACAGGAAAAATCTTCAATTCTGAAGGAAAAGCTGTGTGAAAAACACATTGTTTGTTTTATTGATGAGTTTGTACTACATTGTCCGTGCATCACAAATGAGATTTTTAAAAATAGATTAATGGAGCAAATGATTGGCTGTCTTTCAGTTGCATGCTATGTATAGAACAGTTTATTTTGAAATCCATAGGGGGCAATAGAGAGCACAGATTTCTATGACTGCCATTGAAATGGAAAAAGTCAGATAAGTTAGGACTACGTGTTGGAAGAAGCAATCCGTTGGGCCAATTATGGAATTTCATTTTGAACACGATCAAAAAATATAAAAGGTAAATAAACCTACAAAAAACTAAATATATAAATAAGAAGGTGGACTGAATTAAACTAAAACTGGACAAGAATACACAGAGTTGGAAGAAGCAGCTCTTCCCCCAAAAAAGTGGAGTAGGGTGACTTTGGCTGGACCCTGGTGCTTTCTGTGCTCTGTATATAGCAACCACAGTTATCCAAGGTTTATCTGTTCTTGTGAATAGCATGCAATATAGATGTCACCCTAGCACTGGTGATCTCTGAGGGCAAATGGCATTGACACTGCCACTGATAGGTGCAGGCAGAAAGAGCAGATTAACATCAGGTTCTTGTGACTGCTATATGTAGGGCATAGAATGCGTCAATGTTTTCTCACATTTCTGCCAATGCGGGCAGCACACGCGGCCCAGCAAAGTCATTGATAGGTCTGAATATAGGATAAAATTACATTAAGGCAAAAGGGGGGTTACAATGAGCTGGAATAACCCCAACCTCCTTTGTTAAGGGAAAATAACATGGGGTCTGATTCATTAAGGATCTTAAATGAAGAGGTATCTTATTTCAGTCTCCTGGACAAAACCATGTTACAATGCAAGGGGTGCAAATGAGTGTTCTGTTTTGCCCATAAGTTAAATACTGACTGTTTTTTCATGTAACACACACATATCAACTTTATATTTCAGTGTACAAATAAGCTATCAAGTATTTGTGTGTTACATGAAAAAACAGTCAATATTTAACTTATGGGCAAAACAGAACACTCATTTGCACCCCTTGCATTGTAACATGGATTTGTCCAGGAGACTGAAATAAGATACCTCTTCATTTAAGATCCTTAATTTATCAGGCCCATGATTACTAACTATACACTATCAAGTAACATTTGACTCCTTTCTAGTTGGAAATAAAAATACAATGTAAAGCATTCCTCCCAATATTCAGTTTTTGCCTATTGTTTTGTATTTTTTTAAACTTTTAAATAAAACAATTGCTGGCTTCATACAAACCAATTTAAACATTGGCTTGAAAGGAGGGGTGTAGCTAAAACTAGTAGTTCAAGTAACCTAGATAGAAATGTCTGCAGTAATTTACCCAATATTTCAAAGTAACCTGAACTTCCAGAGACTTCATTTGCCTGTGCACATATATGACACCCAATCCTAGGTAGATTAGCCTCACCCAGGTGGGAGATTTCTTTTCACAGTAACCTTGGCTTAGCCTGTGCTCAGATGGTGCCAAACACACCCTTTACTGGGAGAGAGTACAGGGAGGAAATGAAACTCTACAAGTTCTAGAATACTGGCTTCATGCTGGATACAGTGTGCAGAATGTGAGCCTTCCATCATCTGTTCACGCAGGGATACAGTAATAAATCCATCCGAAATCCTAAGGGCAAATACACTCTAGGCTATAGAAAAGGTTCCTATGATACTCATGTCTCACTAACATGAAAAAAAATCATTACCTTATTGCCAAGTTTACATCCGAGGCAACAAACGATATATTTTGAAAAATGTTAATTTTTTTGTAGCTTTTTCCTTAGTGGGAGCTTTACTAAAGTGTGTTTTTTCCAACAGCAGTTTTTGCACGGTTTGTAAACCACATGATTTACTGAATGCAAAACCCCACATCAAACCAAATGTTTTCAAAACGCCAGTTCTGAACCCGCCTTCCCAATTTGCATGCTGTTGAGTTTTTAGCTTTCAAACCACCAGTTACTAAATCCTGTGGGTTGGAACTTAAAACCGCATGCCATGTATGGCGTTTTGCAAAATGCAAAATTAAAAAATTCCCCCATAAGACTTTGAACATTACAGGCTATTGAAGTTAAGTACATTGTTACATATATTGGTTGATTTTCCTCTACCTCCTCTTTGAGGATTTTCACCCTGAAGTTCGCAAGGGAAAGGGCTACACACAAAACATCAGGAAGTAAATTTATCAAGTCGCGGGTTTGAAAAAGTGGAGATGTTGCCTATAGCAACCAATCAGATTCTAGTTATTTATTTTGTACATTCTACAAAATGACAGCTAGCATCTGGTTGGTTGCTTTAGGCAACATTTCCACTTTTTCAAACCCGTAGCTTGATAAATTTGCCCCCAGGAATCAGTACAGTGGATTAGTGGTTAGCACTTCTGCCTCACAGCACTGGTCATGAGTTCGATTCCCGGCGATGGTCTTATCTGTGTGGAGTTTGTTTGTTCTCCCCGTGTTTGCGTTGGTTTCCTCCGGGTGCTCCGGTTTCCTTCCACACTCCAAAAACATACTAGTAGGTTAATTGGTTGCTATTAAAAATTGCCCTTAGTCTCTCTGTCTGTGTGTGTGTGTATGTTAGGGGATCTAGATTGTAAGCTCCATTGGGGCAGGAACTGATATGAATGAGTTCTCTGTACAGCGCTGTGGAATTAGTGGCGCTATATAAATAAATAGATGATGATGATCAGTTAAAGGGTAAGTGTCTCCCACGTGAAGTGGAAGCAGCCATTTTATTGGCTGAACCAATATTCGTGAGACTGTTTTTTGTTTTTATTTGGCTGTCGAGCTTACACAACTAAAAGCCTTTTGTTTATCGGTTTGCTTTGATATTTTCAGAGAAAAAAAATCCATTCACTGCAGGTGCCATGCGTGTGCCTCATAGGACAGCAATGCCTGATAACGAGCCATTCACATTGACAGGATAGATTGTAAGCTCTCAGGAACAAGGATATCTTTTATCCTGTCTTGTTGGCATTCCCTTCTTCTCAAGATATGCCTTCTTTTATTTGATTCTTGCATATTCTGTATTATATTTTATGCTTGTCCAATCTTTTTGTTATTTAAGTAGTTCACTATTTCCTTACTGTTCAACTAAATACTAGCCGGCCCTATTGACTGCGAGAGTGGTATACTCGCTTGCCCTAAGGGCCCAGTGTGAGCCCAAATTACAAAGTGATCCTATCACTCTGGTCAAGTGGCAGGATCTCTATGTATGTGGCCAGGTTATGGCATTGTAACCATCTGCAGAGCTATCTTAGCTGGAGCAATAATCTGTTACAGGATCAAAAACAAGAAGGTAGTAAGTTCCATCAGCTGTTTTGCATAAGAACATTCTTAGTGGCTATGCTTCAATGTTCTAAATAGATCATTCAATTTCCCTTATTCACTGAAACTGGATGTTTTGGGCTGTGACTGTTCTTGTCCAATAACATTTTTCTTGCACAGGACTGGGTTTTGTGACTCGGTGATATATGACATAACTCATGTAATGTCACAGGTTTGTAAGACCTGCTGGCGTGCATTAGGTTACAGTAAGATACTTCAGCAGTATTTCTTATTAAAGGGTTTCGACAGCTTTATATCTTTAATTATGCAAACATCTTCTCCCAATACTGAAGGAGCTAGGCAACTTCCCGCCATGTTAATAATAATATAATATATAGAACGGGTCTGTGCCTTTGGAACTGATGCTGCTGCCCTCACTCACTGAGTTTTATATCATCGGTAATTAGAAATCCAACGTGGAAGGGAATATATATCTTGTGTTGTACTGTGCTCTGAAACACATCTCAAAGGTCTCAGCCAAGAAAGGTAAGTTGGCTTGACAGGCCATGTGTAATATTATAAAAGTGTTATGCTGGGAAATAGTCACATTACAAATGATTATTCATTGCCTTGGTTTATGGCACACTTGGCAGGTCTCACGTTAACATTCTCACTGCTGGAAGAAATGGAATAAGCTTCTTTGCTCTATGTTTAATATAGATTGCTCCATAGGAAGTGCCACATTGTTAAAACACCTGGGAGCGCCCATGATGAACTTTGCCTTTGAATAGAACCGTTAGTAAATACTAGGGATTGCTTCAGCACTGAGAATCATTATCAGATAGATACAAAGATTTGGAAGGAAGACACACATCCATGAAATTCATACCTTCCTGAATTGTAAGGGCTTGTTCACATATCACAATTAAAGCGTACTGCAGAGACACCGTGTTATAGGGGGCGCAGACATTGGTACCATTGCTCCCAATGTCTGCTCTGCTTCCATTGTTCTCTGCATAAATAGCACTATTGAATATTTGCCATCCTCCTTCCTTCACTGCAGTGATCCAAGGCCCCATCTTCCACCGCATCACATTTGTATCAAATAAAGAAATATACTCTAATACAATTAAGTGAATGGACTGTATCGGCTTCCACATTCCAACCGAAGATATGTATTCAGTAAGAAAGAAAATGAACACAACATATTGAATTGCAAACAACCAATCTAATAGGTAGTCTAGTGCACCAAATATTTGGGCCTTTGTGACCTTACCACAAATCCGGGCTTGCCTAACGGCCTGGAGTGGGTGGTGTACACAACCCAAGCTGGTGCAGTGGAGGCCTGGCAAAAAAAGGCTCAACTATTCCACTGATTACCATTAATTCCACTGAGATCCATGCCGTTACCCACTTATGGATTTTGTAAAGGAAAGTAAATCTTTCTTGTGACAACAATGCTTGGGAACAAATAATACTTAACGTTTATTATGGATAAAGTAGAAAATGGCTAATGATAGTACTGTATCTATATAATGGAGGGCTGCCTAAATAATAGAGATGTTCACTGACCCCTGTGTTTTGGTTTTGGTTTTCAATCTGGATTAACTTCATGTTTTGGTTTTGGCAAAACTGCCCTCGTGTATTTTGGCTTTGGGTTTGGTTTTGGATCTCTACTTTTTTCTAAAATCCCTATTTGTTTGATAAATCACATAATTTGGCTCTTTTTTTATCCCTACATTATTATTAACCTCAATAACATTAATTTCCAGTCATTTCCAGTCAATTTTTGTCAAGTGACAAGAACACTGTTACCCCTGTTTCTGTGTGAGCAATGGCACTGAACAATGGCACTGGAGACTGGAGAGTGACAAGAACACTGCTACCCCTGTTTCTGTGTGAGAAATGGCACTGAGCAATGGCACTGGAGACTGGAGAGTGACAAGAACACTGCTACCCCTGTTTCTGTGTGAGCAATGGCACTGAAGTCTGGAGAGTGACAAGAACACTGCTACCCCTGTTTCTGTGTGAGCAATGGCACTGAACAATGGCACTGGAGACTGGAGAGTGACAAGAACACTGCTACCCCTGTTTCTGTGTGAGCAATGGCACTGAAGTCTGGAGAGTGACAAGAACACTGCTACCCCTGTTTCTGTGTGAGCAATGGCACTGAACAATGGCACTGAAGTCTGGAGAATGACAAGAACACTGCTACCCCATCCTGTTTCTGTGTGAGCAATGTCACTGGAGACTGGAGAGTGACAGGAACACTGCTACCCCTGTTTCTGTGTGAGCAATGGCACTGAACAATGTCACTGGAGAATGGAGAGTGATAAGAACACTGCTACCCCTGTTTCTGTGTGACCAATGGCGCTGGATCTCCTGGGGAGAGAGGTACTTATGGAATCCAAAACCCGTGAGATATGAAAACGCAACAATGACGCTTTGCTTTGTTTCAGATCCGAGGTCGCGCAAAAGTAACAAGCCGGCTCGTGAGCCTATTCGGATCCCCTAAGTTCGGGTGGGTTCAGTTTTCAGAAAAACCGAGCCTGAGCATCTCTACTAAATAACAGTCAGTAATTTACATTTTTGGTTGTAATCTTTGGGCATGCTATCTAGCTAATCTGAATATTGTGCATAACATATCCAACACTCAAAGTATGAACTTTGTTTAACATACACTAGTGTTAGCCTCTACAGATGTTTTAGAATATCAACAGAAATATTAATTCATAGTTACCATTCAGATAACACTTATAGTAGTTATGACTGATCTTTCTCTTACAAAATGGAAAATAGATTTGTCCGGAGGAGATATCTGCTCTTAGTCTCAATGGTTTAGGATATGTAACTATCAACCGCTCAAATTATTGTGCCACCTAAAGATATGTGCAATGTCCACTCTCAGATTTATTAAAATAAAGGCTGGTATTAATAAGTAAGGCAGCATACACAAGCGCTTCTTCAGTCTTAGGTGGCATTCAACTGCTTCATTAATTAATCTTTGTCGTCATGTAAAATAGGGTTAATTCTCCATTATCTCCATGAATAATTACTGGTAAAATAAATCTAAAATACTCCAAGGTAAGCAAATATCTATGAAAGTATTGACAAAGTGTTTTAGTGGTTGCGACAGTGGGAGCTTATTGAGCACGTATTTGTTTATCTGTATTTTCTTACATAAATATCCATAGCACAGCAGATCCAGCATTAAGCAGACAACTGGGCTCCAATGACCAGCATAACATGCAGTGTGTATACTGTCAGACACACAGACACCTATTGTTCAACATACAACCCTTACAACATTATATACACCATCCCACCTGGTAATGAGAGGGATGAGTAAATACATGGTACAGACTTGCAGATAAGGCTTAAATACACTATACAATATGCAATATACACAGTTTAGCCTCATCATGTCAAGAATGTAGAGTATATTACCATAAGGCCAGCAGTATACAGTACAACACCCTCATGCAAACAGTATACAGCACAGCCGCATCATACAGTTAGTATAGAAGGGTCAGCACAAGCCCTGGGTGTGCTCTAGACAGCACCCCCTCCTCAGGCACTGTACCCCCAACCTCGCTGCAGGCCGGAGGTGGGGGCGGCATCTGGGAGTGTTGTACTTGGCTGTAACATCATAGCCAAGTACCACACTGCCAATGTAATACTGTCACGTAGGAACCGCAGCCGACAGCATCAAATGTGGAGAAGTTACTGGATGCTTTTGCTTCAGGTCAGGGGCTAGCTCTGGGGTGCATTAAAAACACTGGATAAGTAACATTATGTTCCTCATTCAGTGTTGCAGGTGCCCCCTAACCATTGACAACCTAGGCAAATGCCAAGGTTCACCTAATGGTAGCGCCACCCTGAATATATTGGCAGCCCCATCATTCCAGTAGTTTATGTTGCAGCTCCATTATGTAGTATAAATAACAAGCACATGATCCCAGTATTATACAGTTCATCCTCTTTAAGCTATAGTATACAGTATACAGTACATCCTCTTTATGCCATAGTATACAGTACATCCTCGTCATGCTATAGTATACAGTATACAGTACATCCTCATCAGGCTATAGTATACAGTATACAGTACATCCTCTTTATGCCATAGTATACAGTACATCCTCGTCATGCTATAGTATACAGTATACAGTACATCCTCGTCATGCTACAGTATACAGTACATCCTCATCATGCTATAGTATACAGTATACAGTGCATCCTCATCAGGCTATAGTATACAGTATACAGTACATCCTCATCAGGCTATAGTATACAGTATACAGTACATCCTCATCATGCTATAGTATACAGTATACAGTACATCCTCATCAGGCTATAGTATACAGTATACAGTACATCCTCTACAGACTATACAGCATATAGCATAGCCCTTATCATCATGATCGTATCCCTCTATAGTATACAGTATACAGTACATCCTCATCAGGCTATAGTATACAGTATACAGCACATCCTCATCAGGCTATAGTATACAGTATACAGTACATCCTCATCTGGCTATATTATACAGTGTACAGCACATCCTCTACAGACTATAGAATACAGCATATAGCATAGCCCTTATCATCATGATCGTATCCCTCCGGAGGAAATCAGAAACAATAGTTGCTGCAAATACCGGTAAGCAGTTTACCTAAACATGTGACAAAATGAACACAGTGGCTGAATTAGTAAGAGCCATTTCTTTGGAATGAATCTTCACCGATAATAGAGTCCATGAGTGGAGAGTTGAGACCAACTACCTATTCCTACAGTCTGATCATATTTTGGGACTCGTGACTCGGATATAGCTATTAATATATGGTGGGGACCAATGTTCTCCTAAAGAGGATTAACCAAAGAGTTCCATATAGGACTGATAAATTATTAATTTCAATTGCATGTTCATGCAGTAGAAAATTCCTGTCGTCTGGATTATATAACAATGAAACTGTATAACATTCCTATAGTTGACTATATACAATTAATGCTGCTGGATCCTCTATAAGACCTGTGATTGGGTATTTTTAATGCTGCTATGTATACGTCAATTGGTTGGATTTTTAACTTTTATCTATAATACATATGTGTGTCTTTATCTTCTTGTAAGTAACCAATTTCTTTTTGAGTTTAAACTCTGATTTGATGAATGTTATTTATTTTAATAAATGTATACTGTATATATATTCGCAATATATATATTTGGCTACCCATGAGGTGGGACAATACTTATTATTATTATTATTATTATTATTATTATTATTATTATTATTATTGTTGTTGTTGTTGTTGTTGTTGTTATTGTTATTATTATTATTATTGTTATTATTATTGTTGTTGTTGTTATTGTTGTTATTATTAATAATAATAAATAATAATAATAATGTATTATCTATTCCACAGCGCTTTTGGTTTATATAGTCTGCCACTGCCATTATCGCTATTGTCTTACCTCCTTTCCATATCCAGGCTGATCCCATTGCCTTTATTCGACCACTTTTCGCCATACTCTTTGTTTTTTTTCCCCATATTCTCACCTCACATCTGCCCTCTCAATGTCACTATCTCAGTCATACGCCTATTTTTACAACCTCTAGTTTATATTTTGCCTTTGTTATGCTTCTCTTGTCCTTCCCTTTATAACCCTACCTTCATCTTCCTATACCTCTTGTCCCATTCCCTTACCTCCCCCTCTTCACGCCTGTTCCTTCCCTCTGTCATTCCTCTCCCGCTGTCTGCCACCTAATATTCTCTCCCTGCTCTCCCTCCACTGCCTCCTCACTCATCCCTCCAAACACTTGTTCCTGCTCTGTGCCCTCCCTCTGTTGTCTCCCTTTCTGTCCTTCTCTCTGCCACCCTCTGCTATTACCTGTCCCTTCCACTTTCTCCCTTTGCAATCCCCCACCTCTCTCTGCCCCCCTCAACACTGCCTTGACCTCTGCCCGATCTAGGCCTTTGAACCATCTGCACTGTTTAGGTACCTTCACCACCTAGGTCCAGACACCATTCTTGAATCTACACTACATGGCCCAGACTCCATATTGGCCTCCGTATCATCTCAGTCTTGCCACCATCCAGGCTTCTATACCACCTAGGTCCAAACACCATCACAGCCTCTGCATCTTCTAGATTCCAGCACCATATTAGCCTCTGTTCTATCCAGGCCCCTGCACCATCGTGGACACTATCATAGCCTCAGTATCTTGCAGACCTCTGCACCATAATGAACTCCACTATGCCTATTGTACCATGTGCTCCTTTTGTCCTTGTTACCCCTGCCTTTAGAATGTAAGCTCTCACTGGCAGGGACCTCTATCCTATATCTCATGCCTGTACCCAAAGTCTCATGTCTGCCCCCTCTCTGTCCTCTTGGCTGTTTGTCTTTTGCTGAAATGTTTATGTATGCCATGCAATTTGCCTTGTTAATAGCACCATGCATTTATGACCTTACCTGAGTGGAGATTGTATATTCTCCCTGTGTTTGAGTGGGTTTCCTCCGGGTGCTCCGGTTTCCTCTCACACTCCAAAAACATACTGGTAGGTTAGTTGGCTGCTATCAAATATTGACCCTGGTCTATCCCTGTCTGTCTGTGTCTTTGTGTGTGTGTGTCTATATTAGGGAATTTAGACTGTAAGCTCCAATGGGGCAGGGACTGATGTGAGTGAGTTCTCTGTACAGCGCTGCGGAATTAGTGGCGCTATATAAATAAATGATGATGATGATGATATTATTCTACTTATCTGTACCCATTTTTCTTATCTGTATGTACATATGCAATCTTATAATATTGTTTTATATTCTAACCCCTATAAACCGTGCTGCAGAAGCCTTGTGGTGTCTTATAAATAATTATAATAATCCTAATACCCTGATAGTGATGAAGAACCCCGATGCCTCTATTACCACCTACCACCACATGTATGGGTTACTGAGATGAATCCCATAGTCATCCAATGTGACATTGTCCATGATGGACTGACTTATGCAAAGCCCACTAGTGGATTTAGTTGCAAGCACCCAATGCCTTTTTTTTAGCATACATATTTTTAAGGTTACCTTCCTTTTTTGGTTTAATTTTCAGTTCAAGCCACGATAAATAACTGGGGCATAACACCATTTTAAACACTGCCTCCCTCAAGAGAGTTGTGCTTAACGGGGGCCTAACTCCAGTTAGTAATTTCCATGCCACTATAATATTCATGTCAAAGTATCTATATCTTTAAACAACAAAAACTGTGTATCTGTATTTAATTTTCTAACGCAGGGAAGGATATCCTGTGGCACTTCAGCCTGTTGCTTAGTTACATCTCTTGTATATTTAATAATTTATTGACAGCAAGAAAGCAATGCATATTTATTTACTGTGCATTTAAATGTAATCTTACTACCACCAGTAGAGGGGAATCAACAAAACAAATTTGATCATTCAGATATGAAATGTTTACATAGGACACAATGATTACATTGTTTAGCAATGACCAAGTAAGTGCAATTTATTACTTCTGCGTGACAAAATAAAAATAAAAAGAATAAGGCTTTTTTCCATCTGCCAGTGATGTGATGCACGTTGGATGGTGCACGTTATCTCAAGCAGACCCAGGCCCAGTGCTCCCATTAGGCAAGGTTAGGCACTTGCCTAGGGCGCTGGGCTCTGGAGGGCGCCACAGAACTGGAAATTAATTTTAAAACTGTGCGGTGACCGCTGACCATACCTGTCACGGCCGCCGCACAGCATTCAGATGCATGGGGAGGGGGGGAAGAGGCTATTGCTCACCACCGCCGCCTCTCTGCTCCGTCTCCTCCCCTCCACTCACTAGTGTCAGTGAGTGGAGGGGAGGAGACGGAGCAGAGAGGCGGCGGTGGTGAGACAAAGTATGAAAAGACGGGGTGAGGGGGGAGGAGGGAGGAGGGCGCCGATTTTTGCGGGGGGGGGGGGGGAGAGGGCGCCGATTTTGCCTGGGGCGCCATGGACCCTAGCACTGGCCCTGAGCAGACCTCAGCATAGTGATCCATTGACCACTATGAGGAATACATTGTCACTCATTGCACATTTATTAAAAACCGTACCGACGAAGCTGGTACAAATTGTAGGACAGACAGAGCATTATTAGTATTGTTTAGCTAGAAGGCACCGCAAAGGGTCTGTGGCCCCCTACAATAATAATCAATAGATCAATATTTTAAAGGTTCACTAAGCTGCATTTAGTGTCTGGTGAAGTCAGCATAGGGCACTGCATCAGAGGCAGGTATAACACTGCTTGTGCGCTCAAACGCATCGCTAAGCTACGTAATGTTCAGTCCCATCACTTGCACCAGCTACAGATCAGCTGCCGAGTACTAGTGATGATGGCTGTGTATGGAACCTAGAACATGTGTATGCAGTCAGGAGCAACGGTAAACTGTATTTTATGCACAGTAGATATTAATAGCATCCTAATGTTTTTTATGCACAGTAGACATTAATAACATCCTAATGTGTTTTATAGGGGAAAAAACATTTTTTCTATTTTTAATGTTTTGTCATTAATGACTATGGGACTGATTTATTAAGGAAAGTTGCTCAAAAAATTGAGTAAGTTTTCTTACTTAACTTTTCTGGACAAAACCATGTTGCAATGTAAGGGGTGCAAATTAGTTTATTATTTTGCACATAAGATAAATACTGACTGTTTTCTCATGTAGCACACAGATATTTTATAGCTTATTTGTACACTGATATGTAAAGTTGATCTAGGACATGCCCTAGCCCAACTATAACTCTGACATCACATTTTAAATTTAGCTCCCCCTCCAATGCAGCATGGTTTTGACTTACTTGCTTACTTTTACTTAACTTTTCTTAATGAATCAGGCCCTATATTATTAACAGGTAACATTAATTGAGTAGTTATTTTCCTTCTCTGCGTTCTTTTGCAACATGACATCCACTTATTTATTGGACATATCCTGCAGTATTTTGTCTGTTAGAGCAGAGTGACCTAGACCCGTATTCATCAGACTTAGGGGCCTATTTATCAAAGCTTTTCCTCCTGTTAAATCCTTGAAAACAACAGTTTTCGGGGAATAACCGCTAAATTGCTATTTATGATTGTATCATCCATGCAGATATCTCAGATATCTGCTGCTTTGCATCTCTTATCGTTTTTCTGAGCACTCCCCATAACAGTGTATGGAGAATGCTCAGTAACGCTATTTACAATGAACGAAATTAACTTTTCAAACATGTTAATGTACGTCAGCTCAAGCTGGCGTACATTAACATAATTGAAGATCATGTGATCCCTTCCTGTCACATGACCCACCATCTTGCTGTCCAGATCTCTATGCACATGTCCAATCATTTCGGTTGGCACATGCGTACAGGGATTCAAAGCATGCCGGAAACCACATTGCAGAGGATCGCAGAGGACTGAAAGTGAAGAGCACGTGAAAAGTAAGTATAAGACTTCATAGGAACAGCCGTTTTTCAGAACGGCTGTTCCTGTGTTGATTTTTTTTTTAAAATACATTTTATTAGTAACAGCTTATCTTGAACAGCATTACAGAATATAAAACTCTTGTACAATATTCACATAGTTTTTACAAAACAAGTTCAGCTTCATATAAACATGGTACCATGAAGATGTTATTTTGTTTTAAATTATACAAATAAAGGGGAAAATAGAAAGAAGAGGGGGGTAGGGGGGAGGGACAGGGCAAAAAGGGCCTGTGTTGATTTTTTAATAAATATGAGCTATCTTTCAATCGTTATCTATTTCAAAAATGCGGCGCCCCTAAAAAAATCTTAATATATAAAGTTTGGAGCAGAGAAGAGAAAGGGGGGACATGATAGAAACTTTCAAATATATCAAGGGTTTTAACATGGTACAGGAGGGAAACATTCTTCAAAGGAAGAAAAATATTAAAGCACGAGGACATGCACTGAAACTGGAGGGAAGTAGGTTCAGAGGAAATTTGATGGAAAACAACTTAACAGAAAGGGTAGTGGATAAGTGGAATAGCCTCCAATCAGAGGTGGTAGAGGCTAATACAGAAGAGCAATTAAACATTCTTGGGACAGACATAAGGATATCCTTACAAAGATTAAACGATCAACTAGGGTTTGAGGTTACCATAGATTAAAAATTGGGCACACTAGATGGGCCAAGCCGTTCTTATCTGCCGTCAAATTCTGTGTTTCTAACAGACCTATCTTCAGATCCGCTCCTTGTTGAATCTGTATGTGTGTGCCTCTTTTAAAAAACCTACAATACGTTTGTTTTGTGTTTCTTGATGAATCAGGCCCATTATGTCGGACTGTACAATTATATGCTTCATAATTAGGTTAGGCTTGTGTATCTACTACAGATAGGTCTCCAAACTCTCAACATAATATAAAGGATGAAAGAAATATCATACAAGGTTTTCCTGCAGTCGTGAACCAACGTACAAATGACTTCATGCTTAAATGCTTGGTAAATGACGGCTATTCATCAAACCTTGGCTCATTTATTAGATTAAAGCATGTTAAAAAGGCATACACATACATAAATTAAACAGACAAATTAGACTGGACTTAAAATGCCAATGTCAAGGAGTTTGGGTCTTTATTTTATCTTAGGATAGTTCTACAAAATTTACATATGGCGTCAATTTGTTCCAGTCAATCTATTCATTGTCTTTGAGCTTCCACAATACAATTTTCTTTAAAAAATATCACAAAAGAAAAGCAACTGATCATTGGAAGTATTTCTGTTTAAAAGTATATGGATTTTTCTGTTGTGCAGAAAAGTATTACATTTTTCATTTTTTCTAACATTAACTCACAGTTATGTCAATAGATCTATTCAAAGTCTTAAAACATTAATACAGCACTGCTTGCTACATCTAACGTCATAACATATTACAATAACAATGACTCCTATTAAAACATTATTATTTTTTTACTTCTGTACCAGTTCATATTCATTGGCTGCTTACAAGGTTTGATTTTTGTTAGTTATTATTTTTGAAGTGTTATGGATTGTTTTCTTTTATGTATTTTATTGTCATTTTTTATATAATGAAAACTACATAGCCTCCAATTTGCCTGAAATCCAGTATTTACAACAACAATCTAGATTAGATATACTGAAACCTCTACTGATTTGTGTTGCTGAAATATTTGGACAGATCAGCAAACATTTCAGTTTTAGCCATTTGTATGACAACCATTTTTGTATCAGAATTCAAACTGACATCACCTCTGTTCCAAGCTATACACAAGTAATCCAAAGTGTTTGTAGTTTGGGGGACTAGAGCAAAATAAATTGAATTTGTTTATTTATTGCTCTATATGCATTTTCCATTTCCTCATTATTTTAGCATATCTGGGAGATCCTGATGATAGTGGAGATCAACATCTGATAGATACTCATCGGAATAATTGGTCTTTTTGGGTCTATACAGAGAATTACCATTACCATTGCAGCTGCAATTTTTGAATGTGTAGTTGTTGTTATTGGCAGAAACCTTTTATCATGGCACTTGTGCTGCTATATGTAATAGGTGTCAGTGGCGTTGGTGGTAGATGTCAAACCAATTTTTTTTTTTTTCAGAACTAGTTGTAACAGATGATATATACATATGAACAATTGCTCACAGTTGATACCGACTGTTCAGACAGGCAGCATGACAAGCTTATGCAGTTAATGTACTTAACACTATTATAGTACATTCATATATGCAGATGGTAATAAGTTTGTATTCTGAGAAATGTCAGAGAACAGTTTGCTCATATATATTTGTGTGCCACTGGTCACTTCTATATCTATATATAAGTAAGAGAACACAAAAAGGATGCAGCTCTAGTTATGACCTCTTTACAGTTCAACTGTCACTGGAAGAACCTGCTGAGAGCTGAAGTTCCTATCTGTGAATGCCTAGTAGAGTAATGTGGATGGCAGGAAGCTGCACACTTCCTGTCTCCATTAGATCACAGGGGACACCACTACCAAGATGGGAGACAGAGCATAGCGCTCCATATTAATTGTTGCCACATACAAGAAGGCCTCAGTTTTTTCTCTGTGACTCTTGTGCTTAGGCAGAAGGTTATCTTCTCCTTACAACTTCAAATGGACTGTATAAATTCGTGTTGACATATTTTTGATTTCTGTCATTCAAAACTGGTTGAGGATTGACACTGATTTTAGCACTCTGATTGAGTAGAAATCTTTCTTCTCTGTGTCTAAATTTCCAGGTCCTTTGAGTTTAAAGATATCTGTTGAAAATAATACTTTGTAATTTATTTTTCCTTCCTTGTGAGCTATGATCAGATCTTCTACATACAGAAAAAGGTACAGCCCTTTTCTATCTTTACAATGTACTGATGGTACCACTCTCTCTCCTTCTTCCATAATTAGATTACTTCATTGGATTTCAATGTCCCATTGCTCATTTTCCTGTTATTGAATGAGCTTCTTATTCAGGCTCAACTGCTTAAGAAATTGACACAGATTCTACATCGTTCCCCTTTATCTATACCTTTGCTTGAGATTTTCACCTCGTATACGTTTCTTTTGGAACATGTACATAGGACTTGCTTTCAAATATTCTAATATGCTGCAGTTTCTTTGTGTTCCACTATAAAGTTTCCTCTGTAGTCTTACTGGTAAATGAGTTTGGAAATACAGTCTATTATGATTGCTTCAAGTCCAATATGCCATTGGCATATTTGCATTGAAGAGCATACTTGTCGGCTTTCACATAAAGTATAGTTCTTTCTCTCTGTTACACCACTATAATTAGTGTTGTATGGTAATGCGGTCTGAAACACTATGCTGTTCTTTTGTGCATAGTATGTTTGGCATCCTGCCATGCTTGTTGCTTACTTTAGCAATACTGTTCCAGTTTCTGCCGATATTTCATACTTGTCGTGAAGCAGGCATACCATTGTGTATCTTGATTAATCATTTATGAGACAATGCTTTTTCCTTCCCGAGGTCCCGGTGCTTATTGGTCCACACATGTCCATGTGTATCAGGTCAAAATGCTGTTCTTTTGGTAAAGGTTTCCTTGTCTTTTTAATTTCAAGCAACTTGTGCATTTCGTCATATGGCTGCACAGATAAATAATGACACTGTTTGTGAGCAGCTTTTTCTCTAGCTCTCTTATTACTTCCGGGTTTATGTGTCCTACGTTGATGCCACATATGGATGCATTTCAGATGCTCCTCCTGCTTGGCACTTCAACTGGTAAAATTCATCAGAGATTGCTCCTTCTGTAAGATTGTGACTCCGTTTTTGGTTGGTGCAGCAGTCATCCCTAAATGCTACAACATCGCTTTGCTTTGTGAGTTTTTCCACTGACAACAGGTTGCTTTCAATCAGGGGCAGACTGGGTTGGGGGGCAGGGGGGCATCTGTCCCCGGGCCAGTCCCATAGTAGGCTACCTTGGGCTGGGTCACTGGGCCACCGGTAATTTTCCCTTTAAAATAGGCTGCTTAGTCAAGTCTTGTCCCACGGACTGTAATTTTCCAGCCAGCCCTCCCCTGTTTCAACACTAGTTACATCTAAACATTACTTACTGGTATCTTTCTGGTAAGTATAGGGGGGCAGGGGGTTTGAAGGTGACCTTTCCCTATTCCATCTGAGGTTCATATACTGTCTATTTCATGCCTGGCCAACCTGTGGAACTACAAGTCCCAGCGTACCCTGCCAGGTATCAGCTGGATATCTACTGGCAAAGCATGCTGGTGCTTGTAGTTTCACAACACTTAGAGAGCCACAGGTTGGCCAGGCCTGGTCTATTAGCTATGTAAATTATTTCCATCTTACTTTTGTCAGTCATGTGACTCTTGGCTCCAGTCAATGTACCGCACTTGCTTTGATTATACATCCACACTGGTGTTAAAGGCTCAATACCCAAACTGTTGTTATCCTCTTTTTTTTATCATTTTTGGCCCTCCGTCAATAACTTTGCTTCATCAGCTGATTCATTCAACCTTTTCAAACTCTGCAGTCAACCTTTATGCAATCAATCTTTAGGTTGTTCTGTTATTGCTATCCTGAGATGGCAATAACAGAACAGGAATTGAGGCAGTACAAGTACTGTTGTAATACTTGTTAATGGCATGACAAAACCCTGGATAGAGAAAGCCTGTGAATCTTACCGCCAGCAGTAAATCTTTACACCCTTTGATAAATGTGCATTTTAGTGCAATCACCTTCAATCCCTGACCGGCATTGTCTCAAAAACCCATTGTGAATCCCAACGTATATATCTAGGTTAAGGCAGAGCTGAAACAGGCTTCACTGGGGCCCATGGAAAAATTTGGGTAGTGACCCAATGATGCCACTCTAGCCATCCGTGCACCCATTCTATTCTCGAAAGAGCAGAGAGGAGTCCTCTTCTAAGCATATGTGGTTCAGTGCATGCATATATGTCAACTCAGAAGATTCCTCTTTTGAGAGC
This sequence comes from Mixophyes fleayi, assembly GCF_038048845.1. Lineage (NCBI taxonomy): Eukaryota > Metazoa > Chordata > Amphibia > Anura > Limnodynastidae > Mixophyes > Mixophyes fleayi. The sequence continues at coordinate 69,305,956 of NC_134403.1, read as the reverse complement.
AGAGTGGAGGTTTTGGGGAAAAAGGGGCCTCGCAGAGGTGAGCAACCTGGTATTTATGGTTCCTCGCTCAACTCCGGGACGTATTGCAACAGCACACCCAACACATCTGTAGAATCTGCTTGTTTTTTTTAGATAACAGATTGTACACAGCGATAATTGTGGTTCCAACACACAAAGAGATTTAATTGCCAAATATAACAAAGTATAACTGATACATTACGCTGCGTACTGGATCCAGTAACAGTCATCAATCCTGAAGCCTTTAAAGAGATTGATACTGTATCAAGTGGCCTATTTTATAGTTTTGAGTTGTAAAAAAAACAGTGATGATGTCAAAATGTACACAAAGAGAACACTAAGATCGCTCTTCATTGGTTCAAGGTTCAGGATAGTTCAGTACAATGCAGGTCATAGGTTCAAACGATGCTTCTCCAAAGGTGGAGCAACTCACTCCAACAGCTGTGTACGTGCTTTGCCTCAGGAAACTGCCGAAAATCCAGTTTAAATGAAACTATTAACATATGCTGTATGGAGTATTATTGAGTTTCAATCTCATACGAATCATAACTTGTGATCGCAATATGCGATCGCCTCTCCATGAATACCGGATTTCTGTTGGTGAAATGTGGATTAATATAAGACCAAACACAATACATTTTTGTCCGGAACCCTAAATAATTTTAATGTAGGTTTACCATATTGCAATAAATCTCTAAATGTGTAGCATTATTATTATTGCAGTACTGTGTTAGCCAGAATAATATTTGTGATGTTAAATACTTTTGGGTCAAAAAATCTCTAAGAGCTTTATATTAATAATAGAATAATGTCAGTTGAAAAGTTTATTTAAGGTGAAATATTTACAAGTGTAAGTGTATTTACTGTGTTTTCCTATGTGATTCCGTAATTAACCTTTGTATGCCGTTTCATACTAATCGCAATCATACAGGAAACTATAACAACCGATATTTATTAATTTAAACGACTTCATCCAATTATTTTATTTTGACATACCCTATAGTATTTACTGATTTTTTGGGAAACAAAATAGGTTAACTTCAAGCTCAGTACCTTGCATGGTGACAGAAGAAAGTTGGAACATACTGGGGAAGGTAAGGCAGTCTGTGGCATTACTTGCTATGTGGAAAGGCACACATTTGCATTTAAAAACGAATTTGCACTAGCAATGATCTAGCAGAAATCGGGGCTCATAATATAATTTGAGAAGTGTATTTGTAGAGGAACTTTTCTTAATTAAATAGAAAAAATAAAAAAGTTTTAAGCAAGCAATAGCACAACATGTAATAAACGCAAACTATTTAAGTAATAAATGAGTTTTAATCGAGCAGTATGTTAGGACAACAGTGGAACAGATTAATCTAATGAAAGGAGTGTTTCTAAAGCAGTAGGAGGTTGGACTTTGATGTGACGTTTACACCTCTTTATATCATTCCACCTTACCACAAACAAGCACACTTCCAGATTGCCACATCTCCTAAGAGTGAGCCAACTATGTGCACCAGCTTAAAACAAAGGTACTTTGTGGGGCACATCCAGTGCATTGGAAATAGGGTGCTCCGAGTGTAAGCTCAAATGAGATCCTAAGTGATAAAAGTCTAATAGCTTATTTTTTGGCCAAATTACTATTAGCAATAAATCAACAGAAGTTGTTACAAAAGTGTAAAAGTGGTATATATGTATGCAAGTCTACATTTAAAATGGTAAGTGCCAATTTGTAGGTTACTAAAATAATGATGTATATGAATATAAGGCCGTGAAATCACACAATGCCTTAAAAAACTTGGGGGGTCCTACCAGGAGAGGGCTGGCAAATTTTAGCCCGGGGGTCAACTCGGTTCAGCAGTCTATTAAGGGGGAAGAAATATAGGTAGCCCAGTGACTTAGCTCAAGGTAGCCCTCTATTGGACCGGCCCAGGGGCAGATGCCTCTTTGTCCCCCAGCCTTGGCAGCCCGTGTATACTACCACATAAAGATGACATCCCAGCCCAATTCATTTCACATTTTTTATTTTTCTCTTAAGCACTGCTTAGCTTAGCTTCATTTATGTTACGACAGATGTATTATTTTGCAGAGTGTTTATAGCAATTTCACATTTCAGAAATGCTTTGAAAGTGTTTTCATTCACTTAGGATTTTATAAAATGATCCTGCTCACCAACACCTGTTACTTTTTTTGTTTTAGAAAACACTAGGTACATGAAAGAAAATGCCTCTAGCACTCTATTAAGCGGAATCACTGCCTATCTGGACGAATCCTTAAGTTCACCGTCAGAGTTAGGGGATATCCAGACTGTGTTGATTGCATGTGTCACTTCTGTGTGCTTCAAAATGTGTAATACATCAGAAATGTCCCTCCCACAAAAGTGCACCTGGAAGCTGCAAAAGAAAGTATAGAATAAGTCCTGATTACCAGCACCTCCTGATTACCCATAAATTCAACTTTTTTTGGGAGCAAAAAATATGTGTCCCCCCCCTACATATGTACTTTCTCCTACTAATTAGATGTCATTTAAATAATTTCATCCGTCAAAACTGAACATTGTTTTTGCCTGTGGGTGCATTAATAGGCCTTGTCCACACTCACCAAGGAGCCTCCCCTATATGCTCAAGTGCTGGAGAGACATGGAGGGGGCTGGTGGTAGTCAGTTTCCTGACATACTTTACACCGACACAACTTACCCCTACAGCGTGGTAACGAACGTGCCATTCCCGACATGTTTATCTCCCCGACTGTTGATAAAGCTGACTTAGAAGAAATTCCATAGAATGAGTGGCCAGCGCACAGGAATGATGTCAGGTGTAAAAACAACACTATTGTTGGCGCTGTTAAAAGGGGGCAATGCCAGTACGAGCCGGCTGGACCGTGCTCTGTACATCATTCCTGTGCGCCGGCCACTCAATCTGTGGAATTTCTTCTGTCCGCTTTTTCAACAGTCGGGGAGATAAACATGTCGGGAATGGCACTTCGTCATCACGTTGTAGGGATAAGTAGTGTCGGTCTCATCAACATCGTTATTTAGTACCCAACCCAAGGGGGCAATGGGAGAAATGTGGATGGGGAAATGGGAGATATTTGGAGGGGGAAATGGTGATTTATGGAGGGGCAATGGAAGATTTATTGGGTATAATGGGAGAGATATGGAGGGCAACAGATATGTAAGGGGCAATGGGAGATATATGGAGGACAATAGATATGTAAGGGGCAATGGGAGATATATGGAGGGGGCAATGGGAGAGATATGGAGGACAGTAGATATGGAGGAGGTAATGGGAGAGATATGGAGGAGGCAATGGGAGAGATATGGAGGACAGTAGATATGGAGGAGGCAATGGGAGAGATATGGAGGACAGTAGATATGGAGGAGGCAATGGGAGAGATATGGAGGACAGTAGATATGGAGGAGGCAATGGGAGAGATATGGAGGACAGTAGATATGGAGGAGGCAATGGGAGAGATATGGAGGACAGTAGATATGGAGGAGGCAATGGGAGAGATATGGAGGACAGTAGATATGGAGGAGGCAATGGGAGAGATATGGAGGACAGTAGATATGGAGGAGGCAATGGGAGATATATAGATGGGTCAATAACACAGTTTTTTTGTCTCTTTTTGTCAATGATGACCTTAATTTTAGATAATAGGGCTCCCCTGTCTTAAGTGTCCTGGGCCCCCCAAAACCTTAATCCAGCCCTGTCAAAGGGGTATGATTAACTTTTGAATGTATATAATTAGTATATTGCTCTTGCAGAGCCCAGTTCCACCTCACACACTCCAAGGAACTGCAAGGATTTATGTGCAACTCAAAATACTGGTGCAAGTTGTGTACATGTGCAGTGTTTTGCTTGATGTGCAATATATATAGATAGAAGTAGAGCGCACTAATTATGGCTGCTGCAGATGTGGACTAAATATCACCTATTAAATCAGAACATATACAAAATAAACATAGTGTCCATATCCAATAGCGCCACAATATAAAACAGAGTCTATATTTAGAAAAAGGCCATTAAAGGCATAGTTCTCATAATTCATAAACGATGTTGTATCCACACGATATATTCGATTTTAATATTTCCATTAGATGTATTCCATATTCATATGGTGTGGGAGAGAAAAGGGAAAAAGAGACAAAAAAGTCTCATAGTGCATTATCTTTTTTAAAAAATATATTTATTTCAATTCTTATAAAACATAAAAGAATATTGTTTGCAACACTTAATAATGCAAGTACTTGATATTTTCTTAAAAATGAGTGTCCTTGAAATGATAAAAAGTGGCTGCTCAACAGAGGTGACTGAAGATCTAAGCTGATGGAAAAAGGGTCTTAGAGTCCAGATCGTTCTCCTTACGGAGTCTCCTTCAATGGTGCCGCAGAAACTTTAAACACATTCAGGATCCACATCAAATCAGACCTACGCGTTTCGACCCTCCGGGGGTCTTTGTCAAGGCATAATTGAACATTGGAAACGGACACTCTTTTTAGTGTCATATTCAGCGCCGTTCCAATGAGAATCACAATCATATAAACAAATAGAAATAAAACAGCGAAATTCTATTACTTATATATGTTCTATCTATTTCAATATATAACTATCTTATACATAGTATTTCAATGAAATAAAAAGTAGGTAATATGAAAAATACGATCCGTGGATCTATGTTGCGGTCACAAGGGTTTTTTTAGCCAATCAGAAAAGAGATGAATCGTCTAACGGTATTCAGCCAATGAAAAAGAGGGCTAAGCGTTGTCTAGGTAACAACACGGACTTACGTATTTCACATACTTCTATATGTCCTAATGGAAGAATTCTATATAACATCTGGCCTTTTTAGAGAAGCGGTGGCTCGAGTGCCATATGCATTCTCAAAAGATCACAAGTCCAAAACATCATTCTCAAGGCTTCAGGCAGCGGAAGTGTGCATGTTGATTTTTCTTATAGTCACATATAAACAATATCTCTAAAACATATAAATGTGATCTCGAGAATTTAGGTATGTTATTCTATAATATCAACACCATACTTTAGATCTTATTGTTATATTAGCAGCATCATAGGACTTGTTGTTTTACGATCCGATCACATGATATTTTAAAACCAATAGGATGGTTCCAAAGTTTCTGCTACAATAAAAGTTTCATTCATAAAAGCCACGATTGTTACCGGGATGGGAGTTTCCCATTCCTTAATACAAATATAGTTCTCCACATATTAAAAAATGGGTAAGTAGAATATAAGGATAGAATCTTGATCTGTTGATATTCATTTGTAACAATTTCATTCATAGAATACAGTAGTGTCATATCATGAATGAAATAAAATTTTATCGATGGAGAAGAGAGTGGGTGATCTACAGGACAAAAAGAAAGGTTCATTCTTAATTGATCAACCCTTTTGATTTTTACTGGTATATAATTAACATAAATAAATGTAAAAATAATCATAAAAACCAATGGAGTTCAAAATCCGCAGTTAAGCCAGTAGGAGCTAAGGTGTTGAGTTTGTGAATCCAAAACATTTCTTTTTTGGCTAATTGCGGAAGATTATTTTTATTCTTCCAATTTGGTTCTACTGTAGAAATACCCATGAAATCTGTGATACCGTTTCCCAAACAATTATGCACATCTTTACAGTGTTTCGAAAGCGGATGAGTCAGCAAGCCTTTTTTAATATTGCAGAGATGTTCTGACATTCGAGTTTTCCAAGGACGGGTAGTCCGTCCTATATAGTATTTGTCGCAAATGCATCTCAAGAAGTATATAACATTTTTACTGTTACAGGTGATAAATTGGTTTATCTTATATTTAACTCCATGGATTTCAAATCTGTATATTTGTTTTTCTTTTCTTTTGAAAATGTATTCTTGCACATCTTGCAGGTACCACATCTATAGAATCCCTTCGATAGATTTCCTCTTTTAGGGTTGGGGAGGGATCCTTTGACGAGTTTTTCTTTTAAATTTTTTGCCTTTCTATAGATGAATGTGGGCAATTCTGGTAGTAAAGGGCCCAAAACGGTATCCTTTTTTAAAAGTCCCCAATGTTTTTTTGAGTATTTTTTCCATCTCTTTATGTTTGTTGTTAAATCTGGTGATGAAGGACCATTGGAATTTTTCGTTATTTATTTTAGATTTCTTCTTTTCCATTAAGTTGTTTCTATTTATTCCGGATATCTTGGTTTTTGCCGAGTTAATATCATTTATAGAGTATCCCTTCTCTAAGAAGTCCGTTGATAGTTTCTCCACTTCTTTCGTATATTCCAAATCCTCTGTGCAGTTTCTCCTTGCACGTACAAATTGACCGTATGGTATACTCTGTAACCATCTTTGATGATGATTGCTTGAATAGGGTATAAGTGAGTTGGAATCCGTTGGTTTCATAAATAATTTGGTATGAATTTTTTTATCTTTAATATATAGTGTCAAATCTAGAAAGTTGACATTGACTGTACTAATTTCAAAAGTGAGATTAATATTCAACAAATTATCATTTAGGGATCTACAGAATACATCCAATTCCTCCTTACTACCCCGCCAGATGAACAGGATATCATCAATAAATCTCATCCAGGATACCAGGTCCGCCCCAAGGTGCTCATGAAGCCCAAAAATCTCCTCTTCCCAATAGGCCATGAACAAATTTGCATAACTTGGAGCGAACCTGGTGCCCATTGCTGTTCTTGTATTCTGTAGATAGAATTTGGAGTTATAGTAGAAATAGTTGTTCTCCAAGATGAATAGCATCCCTTCCTCTAAAAAAATGTTTAAATTAATTGGAATATTATTTTTCGTAAGAAAGTGGTTTACAGCCTCTAATCCATTCTTATGATTAATGATAGTATAAAGGGATTTCACATCCGCAGTACACAAAAAGAACCCCTCCTCATAGTTCAGTAAAGATAATTTTTGTAGAACATCTGACGTGTCTTTAATAAAAGACTTTGTCATCGGTATGAGTGGTTGCAAATAATAATCAATGACTGCTGAGAGGTTTGAAGTAATAGATTCAACACCAGAGACAATGGGTCTCCCCGGTGGATTATGTGTATCTTTGTGTATCTTGGGTAAGATATAGAGGAAAGGAGTGGATGGATTCTCAATGTTGATAAAAGAGAATGTTTCCTCATTAATAACTTCTAGATCTTTATATTTATTGAGTAGTATAATTAGTGCTCATGATGCTTAATTAGTGCTTAGCGCTTATGATGATGCAAATGCACTTCCATCCAACACCAAATCACCCCAATAGTGAGAATAGTAAGGACAGACTATGTTCCTCTACAGTGACCACATGAATTGGGCCTAATTCTCAAGAAAACTTTAAAGGATTATTTATTCTGTGCAATAGCTCAGATTGCGACATTGTCACAGGAAATATACAGGAAATACCAGCCACTCATTCTTGAGTGCAGAAAAGGTCAACTATTGAGTCATCTTCCCTAAGTACAGGTCAGCCAGGACACAAGTACACACAAATTAATTTATCATTATGCTGTGAATCTGGTGATTCGTATACAGTTTAAAGGGAGAAACTCCATCTATGTGACAACATATATCCCATTGTAGCCAATACAGTCCCAATTTTTTTCCTGGAAAATCTTCAACTTTGAAAGTTTAGTTTTTCAAAATTCATTATAGATTTTTCTCACTTAAAGTTACAAGTGAGAAGAGATTCCAAAAGTGATTTACTCCATATTGTATTTGGTGACCTAGGGCCTGACGTAGATTTAAACGTATGCCCATTTCAGTAATGTAAATTGCGTAACTTCTTTTGCGAATGCTCACACTGTCTACCTTCACCTAAAGAGGCATGATGGGGGAGAGAATGGGCACAGGAATTGTAAGCCGATGTAGACCTAAACGTAGATGAAGATGCACCTCTGCCACCTTAATATCTCCACCTGTAGCTAACCACTTCTGATTGACTGATTGCAATGTCACCTCTGCTAGGTGCTTTATTCATTAATCGCGCATAAATTATAGGATTTTGTGTGTGTGTTTAAAAATAATGTATGCTACTGTCATTTGCACACTGGAAGCAAGATTCTATCTTCTATATGAAGCCTAATATATACATATATATATATATACAAGTTAACCCATGCATGATACTCATGCATTCTAGTCAAATCAAGCTACTTAAGGTGTTAAAAAGGTTCTTGTCATGCATTTGGGCCATAGCCCAGGCCTCAACCACCAACCACTCCCCACTGTCACCCCCGGCAACCACCAACCACTCCCAACTGTCACTTTTCCTTCAAGAAATATATATATATTTTTTTAAAATCTTTATAAACACTTTTAACAATTAACAAATTAAATTAACAAATTAAAAACATCTTAGTATACCAAATTTCAGCCCTTTCTGAATTTTTTTCCCCACACACACTAAGAATTTAGTAGGTCAGTGTATAACTCCGCCCAGCAGGTGGCGCTGCAGCTTGGTTTTATTTTTTACACACACACACACACACACACAGACAGACAGACTAACACACGCCACTAGACATTTATATATTAGATAAAGATATATATATATATATATATATATATATATATATATATATATATATATAATCTGAAAAACCCCTGTGTTAAGCTCTGTGTAAAGTCTTAAAATGATAGGTGCTTTTGTCGATGATAGTTTGGTCACTAGAGGCATAGTTTATTTGGAATTTCTGCATGTTATTTAATGACTGTGAGCAAGACGCTTGTTAATAAATCTGATAAGCAGGAAGCTGCGGTTCCCTGTGCTCATTGCTTTTTGCCCATATGTTTACTAAATATCTGCAGAAGAAATATTCTACTTTTTATAAATATTTCCCTTCTAGTTTAACCTATCCTAAAACTGAGAACTCTTATTTTAAAACTATATGTAAGGAGTATCTATTCATTTATGAGAAAATGTATATATGTATATGTGAGCCTGATTCACATTGGACGTCTGCTCATGTAGCGTATGTGGCGTGAAACAGCTCTGCGAATGCCCAGAAATGGACCTTACGCCAATGAACGCAACTGCATGTCAAAAACGCAAATGACACTTACAGATGGTAATGTACACTAAGAGAGCTCTGACACAGATGCGGACAATTCAAGTCCTGGGTTTCTCGTATGATTGGTTTTAGTCGTATCATTTGCATCAGCTACAGGACAGGTGTAAGTGCCGACTGATAGTGATGACTGACATTGCATAGTCTCTGTTTTAAATAATACACTTATGCGTGCCACTAGCTTTTACAGAACATGTGCATGCAATTAAGATAAACTATCAAAACAAATTGTATGTACAGTACACATTAAAACGCAACTTTATGGGGCATATTCAATTAGGTTTCCGGTGAGCAGTTACGCTCATTACTGCGGAATCTGCGCAGTATTGTCTGTAATACGGTACCGCAATAACTCAGATTTTCCTACACAAACCTATGGGGTACACACAAAAATCCACATTATTGCGGTACCGTGGACTGACTTCGCGGCCCGTTCCCACGGACCGGAAACCTAATTGAAAGTAACAAAGTTTTTCTTTTTTTTCGCATACGGTACGTATCGAATAGCCAGAGCGTACTTACTCTCAGATTAAAATAGAAACATATCTTGAGATACACTTGGATCTGAATACATTAGGAACTACGCTCAAGTTCCATGCTCTTCTTTAAAACACAACTTACATGCTTAAAGCTGGCCCTGTGTGTGCATAATTTCATTGTTATAGTTGCAGCTTAAACAAGTATAAGACAAATGTCTTACCTTTATCTCTGATAACAGGGCAGGGATTTGGTTGATCTAAATTAGTAATAGTCATTTACCAACCTCTGCCTATGGGGAAATGCAGCATGTTTACTTTTGCACAACTTGGAGAAAGAAACTATGTGAGTGCCCACTAACCAAGGAATACCTCTATAACTCTTCACTCTCCCTTTGAATCTTATTTAAATATCTTTTCTGAAACAGCAAAATAATTTTTTTGCATTTAAATGAGCAAAATCAGAAAGAATAAAATTAAATGTAATGTACAGTTTTTCCTCATCTATAACGTATAAAAGAAAATATTCTCCTCATACCATATTTAATTGCACAATTTTGCCTTAAATGGTCCTGTTTTGTGTTTTGGATTCGGATTTGCTTGAGGTTTTGGGTTCGGATTTGTTTCGCAAAAAACCTGACGAAAGGTTTTGGTTCGGATCTAAGGTTTTGGATTCAGATTTATTTTGAAAAAAACATAAAAAGTGTTAAAATCAAGTTTTTTGGTTTATTTTCACTCCTACGCTATTATTAACCTCAATAACATTCAATAACAATCATTTCCACTAATTCCCAGTCTATTCTGCAGAATCCGTGAACTTTGTAATATTGCAGTACCACTGGACTTATACTGCTGAATCAGTGAACTTTGTAATATTGCAGTACCAATGGACTTATACTGCATGATTGTTTTTGGATATTTTTTTTTAATTTCTTTTTTTTATAATTATTATTTTTTTTATAACTTTTTTTAAAAATTTTTAGAACTTGGGAATAATGGGGAAATAACAAGGCCCTTAGAAGGACAGAGCACAGGACACAGCACCACTGGACTGAACAGGACACAGCACAGGACCCAGCAGCACCACTGAACTCAGAAGGACAGAGCACAGGACACAGCACCACTGGACTGAGCAGAACACAGCACAGCACAGCACAGAACTGAACAGCACAGCACAGCACAGCACGAGATATAGCAGGACAGAGGACCACCTAACACAACCTCCCTCTACCCTGATCAATGCCCGAGTGAAGATGGCGGCGGCTAGCGGGGAATTTATAGAATACGAGTATTGCGAGATCCGACAGCGGGATTATGACTCAGAGCCTCGGTTTCAGTTTTGCAATTGGCGGGAATACCCGGATCTGTCTCGGATCCGGCTCGGATCGGCAACGTTCGGGTGGGCTCGGATTTCAGATATCCGAGCCAGCTCATCTCTAGTTCCAAGCACATTACATCCTGGGCTGTGCTGCTTTTGGCTTACAATACATACATTTATCTGTTAGCAAAGCATTCTGGGACAAATGGTCTATTTTACGCGTACTACACTCCCATACTATCTTGTAACCATTTAGAAACATAGAATTTTACAAACTGTAAATGCCACACTTTTGACCATTCCTGTAGTCTAAAAATAATAATAATAAATCATTTTGATTACTTCCTTTGGAGTGTCTACCCTGTTGCATATCTTTGTGTCATCTTCAAAAAGTAGGCTAGATACATTCTCTTCTAGAGTGTATCTTGCAACTACTTTGTACCTTGCAACTACCTGTACTGCTGCTTCTCCCATCTTCAGGATGCCAGCAGGGCCGGATTAACCATAGGGCTAACTGGGCAACAGCCAAGGGGCCTATGGCATCCAGGGGGCCCTTGAAACCCTGCTGCTCAGCAGCAGTATTGATCGGTCAGGGGCGGGGGCGCCCCCAGGCCGATCAGTGCTGCTGAGCACTTTCACTGCAGTACTTCCCCGGCGCGCTGTATTCTCCTTACTGAGGAGATCTCGTGAGTCTCACTCTCACGAGATCTCCTCAGTAAAGAGTGTACAGCGCGCCGGGGAAGGAGGAGAAGGAGGAAAGTGCCGGGGGGGAGGGCGGCTCGGATCACGGTGGGGGGGCCCTCATGGGGGAATGGAGGCCCCCTTAGCCCAGGGGCCTCCATTCCCTTAATCCGGCCCTGGATGCCAGGCATATGTAGTCCTCTGTCTATTGTTGGTGTCTCATGAAGATGGAAGATGCTGCAGTACTATTAAGCACTAGATACACTCTATTACAGAAAGCATCTAGCAAGCAATTGCAGATCGTATAGCGGTTATATTTGGAAAGCAGACTATTTCGGTCTATTTTGCAAATACAAACCTGTTGTTTTGAGAGCTTAAATTATGAACAAACTTTTGAGCTACATTCGAACGCATCGGTTGTTTGCTTTACCCATTACAATAAAAATATCATTAAACTTTTATTTTAGTTTTTATTAACTAGACATTGGAATATGACAAACTCATCTCCCAAGGAATGGTGGGTTTGGATAAACAATTGTCATAATTCGTATAGACCACCTGCTTTTAGGGGTCAATCCCCGCTATACAATGAGCACATTTTGTTAAGTTATTATTTTTATTTATTTTCCCATTTTTCTTCTAAAATACTGCTTGTCTCACCCAGATTTACTTTAGTTTAACTCATGAAAGTAAGTATTATACAAATATCTAAACTTCATGTTTTAATTCCTGTTTATTCTATATTAACTTACATCCGGATTTACACATCCTTTTTGGCGGCATATTTTTCCGGTCCAATGTTGAATTTGTGGTATCCAGGAAAATCAGACAAGTCTTCACCTATATGCAAACTGCACCCTTTCCAGCTCATTTAAATATCTTTTTTGTCCCTATCTGTATTCACACCATGCACCTACTTTGTAATAACAAAGAACCACCCAGGAACACCCATCAGAAGGGTCGGGATTTGAACATTCTCTAATTTAGATCATTTGGATGCTTACAGTCCTTAAATGCTGTTTCATGGCGTTATTATGGCATTTTCAGATCCGATGAACTGCAGTTTGCTACATTAATGACCTCCAATATGTGTGCTTCTATTAAGCTACTTAGGAAATAGTGCAGAAATATAGCTTTAAATGGGTTGAACACACCCTGGCTAAACAGCCTTTCTGGCAATTGGCCATAACTGAAGCCACAAGATTCCTGGTAAATGTGTGCAGCACATGATTGGATGTGAGCGCCAAGAGATTGACTCACATCCAATCATGTGACACCCTACTGGCCATGAATGCCTGCTCCTTTAGTCAATACCAGCCTATGATCTTTCTTAAATAATGCGATCATCCATTACTAGTACAACCACCGTTAATAGTACAACCACTTTAGCGTAATGTAAAACCGTTATTCTTTCTAGGCTCAAGAACTGTTACCTATAAGCCCTATAACACTGTTCACAGATATAACATAATAAAACGTTACCTGCACCTTTGCCTATATAGAACCTTCTAGTTAAAAAGAATTTTGTAAAATGTAAATGGAAAAACGGAACACATTCCAATAATAAAAATGAATGAAAACGTGTTCATATACCAGTATAGTGCCAGGCATTCCTGGTGTGGTTTGAAAGCATATTAAGTTCTGGAAGCCCAACTGTAACTGCATGCTAAGCATACATGATCCATCATCTATGTGTATTAGTCACGTCAATGGTATTGCAGCAAGCACATAAACTAATGAAGTTCGGCTATCTTTGCATTTGTACCTCATGGTTGATTGACTTATTAACTGAATTATACAAAGATTTTCTAGGATCTCTGACTTCATTGACGATAATTAATGCAATAGAGATTTGGCAGCTCTGCCTTAGGGTGTGCAAATTCTTTATGATGGCATTGAGACAGCAGCCAACCGAGATGTACAGCTTGATCTTTTCATACAATGTTTGATAGGGATGCTGCTGCTTGTATCGTCTTTACCCCTTGGCGACCTGGGGCCCGGGGTCATCTGCAGTGTGATGAGGAATTTTTATCATTCTGGAGGGGGGAGGCCGTACCAGACAAGAGAATTGAATATGAGAATTTAATAAGTTAATGTTTAACAGAATTTGAATGATCGCAATATCAAACTACTAAATGTTTATTCTGAAAATATTGTGGAATTACATATTACAATTCTATTAGTGAAACTTTTGATGGATGTGTTTATTGTTAAGGAATTATTTATATGGAGATGTGCAGACAAAATATTTTACTGAATGTGTTACTATTTCTGTTCTGCTCCAATATTTACATGATGTTACTTCTCATTGTACAGCTTACATTTAATGTGAACCAACGCCACCATCTATTAGGTGCATAAAGCATACTTGCCGACTCTCCCGGAATTCCCGGGAGGCTCACGAATTTCGGGGAGTCCTCCGGGAATCCCGAAAGAGTAGGCAAAGCTCCCGCATTTGCCAAAATTCACGGCAGTGAATAGAGGGGGGGCTCAATTACGTCATTAAGCTCCACCCCTCCATTCAATGGCGTGACTCTCTGCCTTTTATAGTGGGGTCGGGGCTATGGTGACGCGATAATGTCACCACACAAATCTTAAAAGTTGGCATGTATGGCATAAAGTGTGATATTGATTGTGTGGTCTATAAAAATCACAATTTACTGAGCACAGGGGGACAGAGATTGCAGGTGTCCGGAAACCCTTTCTTCCAGACCAGAACTAAATGAAGAAAGCTGAAACGCTGCCATCTTTACTTGCCTACTCTCACGGAATTCCGGGAGGCTTTGGAATGTCAGGAAGAGTATACCACCCTTCCGGATCCCGCCCAGTATTCTTACAGGGTTAGCAGATTGTGATAATGCAACTCACTGCAAAATATGGCAGCATAACCCCCCTCCCCTGGACAAGGACTATAATAGTAGCATTACGCAGCAGGTGGTGGGGCCGTGATAATGTGAATTGCCCCCTGCTCTTGCCCCTTAGACCTGTAAAAATTAGGCGAGTATGTTTTAAGCTCCATAACCTGCACTGCTTTTTTGTGTGCAGATTATTATAATTTGCAGACTTTTGCAGAAAAGGACATATATGATTTATATAATATAATGTAAATGTAGTATGTACTCTGTGTGTAATATGCATAGACATATTACAGAAGTGTGTAATGACAACAGGAGACTACACTTTAAGGAGTGAAACTAGAACCAATTACTCAGTGAGAAGTAAAATAACAGAAGGAACAACAGGAAACAGAACCTCCCACAATGCACTGGATGACAGGTGTCACTTCCTTCTAGCCCCAGCAGCTCAGATATTTACAAATATCATATGTAGTTTTTTAAGAAAAGCAAATATAGATCCTCCCCATCACCCCTGGTGAAAAGCCTGTGCTTGTACCTGTTTTGCTTTTTGTACAGATCCAAATGAGGTAGCATACTAACAATCTCCAATTTAATTTCTTTTTTTTTCATGGAGTACTAATACTAATAAAAATAGATTTATTACAGCAAGATGAAATATTGTTTCTCTCTGGCCACTATTTAACAACATAAGTGGAAAAATATATTAATTTTACTACTACAAACTCTTATATTCAGCCAGGGCCGGATTAACCCGAGGTCTAACTGGGCTACAGCCCAGGGGCCTCGGGCATCCGTGGGGCCCTTTCTTGAAAGTATTTGTTTTTTTTTATGTTGAGCTGTAGCGAGCCGCCGGCCACGCTACAGCCTGTACCGCGGTCGGCAACTCAGAGTCCTGAATGATGGTGACGTCACGTCACTCACCTCCATTGACAGGCTGCAGGCAATGGTCCGTCCGCGGCGTGCACCTATCTCCTTACTAAGGAGATCTCGTGAGAGTGAGATCACTCTCACGAGATCTCCTCAGGAAGGAGATAGGTGCACGCCGCGGAACGGACACTACAGGCAGCAGGGACAGGGTGTGAGCTGACAGAAGAGAAGACCAGCGATGAAGACCGAGGTAAGCTCGCTCTTGGGGGCTGGCTGGCTCAGACAACTGTACATTGTATTTTTGGGTAACAAGATGAGGTACAGGGCTCAAAAGTATGTGCCTAAAGCTGAAATTTATTCTATTATGTGTACATAAATGCAAATAAACATGTTCTGGCCAGAACAAAGACATATAAACAATAAAATGTGCACAATGCAGAGCACGGTATGAGATAATTGCACTGGGCAATACAGTAAACAGTATACTGAATAAGCAAAGAAATGTCCAAATGTAAAAAGGGCAAACTGATCAGGAGTATGAAAAACGACTAAACAGTCTATGAAAAAATGATATAAAATAGATTAAAAAAAAAAAAAATGGAAAAGAAAAAATGAAAAACAAAAAAAAAAAAAAAGAGTCCAAACACACATGAGTTGGGGCCAAAACCCATAAAATTAAAAGTAAGTAGCTGTTCAATGCACGATACTACCGAAAGTTTGCCCTTTTTACATTTGGACATTTCTTTGCTTATTCAGTATATCCAGCTTTAGGCACATACTTTTGCGCCCTGAACCTCATCTTGTTACCCATCTTTATTTGGGAGGGTGGGGATTTCCCTCCGTATACCACGGGTTCTATTTTGTGGCTGCATCCTCACATATAAGGAAGTGCGGCCCCTTCCCACTACCATTTTCTTATTGTATTTTTGGTGCAGAGAATTACAAGGGGGGGGCTGGCTGGCACGCATATTGTGCTTTTGGGGGAGATTATTGCAGGGCGGGGTTTGGGGGCTGGCTGGCAAAGTGTGTACTTTTGAGGGAGACATTTGCAGGGGGGGGGGTTTGGGGGCTGGCTGGCACAGTGTGCACTTTTGGGGGAGATATTTGCAGGGCGGGGTTTGGGGGCTGGCTGGCAAAGTGTGCATTTTGAGAATACTGATTTAGTATATTAAAAGGAACACAGCTCAAACTACTTATGCCCAATCCGATATTACTAGGGAGCCCCCAATAATATCGGATTAGGCATAAGTCGCTTGAAAAATGGGGGCCTCACAGTACCCCTAGCCCAGGGGCCTACAGTGTCTTAATCCGGCCCTGTATTCAGCACACAGCACATCTAGCTTTGTAATTCTGATGAAGCAGTTATTGGTGTGAAATCTATATATGATTAGGTTTTACTATGCAGGAGATGATCCAGTAGTAAACAGGTGCCTGAATATACTACAGGCATCAACAGGTTCTCCTGAGCTAAAGCCACTGCTCAAGTCATAAAAGACCTTTATTATCCAAACTTTAAAAACTTGTGTGACAAGAATAACAATACCTGCCTGATACACATGCATACAGGGCACTGATCATGTGGTTATAATAATTAGGTAAGCATATTACATAGTTGCCTACCCTCCCGGAGTCTCGGCAGAGCAGTGCAACCTCCAAGATCCTGTCAACTTACATAAGTGGCGAAGGTGGGGCTTAGAATGCAAATCACATGTCATCATGGCCCTGCCCCCTGCTCTTATAGGCCAAAAATGGTTTTGCCCATTTAGGGGGTGGGGCCAAATGATACCATTCACATAACTCCACCCACACTTGCCCCTTGGACCTCCCGGAAGACAAATTGCCAAAGTTGCCAAGTATGGCATATTACCAAGAGATGAGTAATCATTTCGAATAGTATCGCCTTTTGTGATTTCTAACAATCCAGATGACTAGCATGCATGCAATTACATATTAGAAGATAATTAGGTATGCAAAAGATAGGAAAGGACTATCATTTCAAATATATGTACAAGAAAAATGCAATTTACTCAAATGGCCATGTACAACGCAATTATAACTCTCATATACAAGGGAAAAATAATTATATCAATGCTAAAAGAGGTGGTGAAATACAAATACAAATGACCATGTCTATTTACAAAGAACATGCATATGTATTGATAGCTATACCCAGTGGAGGGACTGCCGTGGGTGCAGGAGGTGCAGTCGCTACAGGGCCTCGGAAGTGAAGGGTGCCCACCCCCATACACCAGGGGCCCCCATATAACCCACAGAGGCTAGAACGTTACCCATCTAACAAAGACTTGCTGGAGAACCCGGATTAAATCTTGGTGTCAGGTCCTTGTTACCTTGGACAAGTCACAATCTTCCTCGCTTACCAAAAACTGGATTGCAAACTTGATTGTGCTGGGAAACTGTGCCTGGAAAGCTCTGTGTATATAAAATCATATGCACTATATCAAACTTGTACATGATAAAGAAACTGCTTTGCTCATCTCTATTTGCATCATCTCTCAACCTGTTCTAATCTAAATCATTCTCCTTCCCTCTGCCATTGTAATCTCTTTCTTATCTTCCTCTCACGTGATGAATACAATAAAAATATCTTATTCCCTCTGTTTAACTCATCTTACGACCCACTTATTATATGAGACTTGCAATGCATAAAATGTATTTTAAAAAATTGTACATTTTATTCTCCAGTGTTTTCTCCTCTCAATGCAAAAATATTGAAACCTTTAGATTTGTTTTCTTCTATGCAGTATATGATTTTCAGTCCAAATCTACATATAACATGTTTAAAGCACTCTCACTCCTGCACCTTATCATATTTTTAGTCCCTTGGACCATGTTAGCTCCTCCTGTTATATCATATCCAAAATAGGCAATACATACTCATTGCCACTAGGTCATGCCCCCTATATCATACATACACTCATTGCCACTAGGTCATGCCCCCTATATCATACATACACTCATTGCCACTAGGTCATGCCCCCTATATCATACATACACTCATTGCCACTAGGTCATGCTCCCTATATCATACATACACACATTGCCACTAGGTCATGCCCCTATATTATACAAACACACATAGCCACTAGGTCATGCCCCCTATATTATACATACACACATTGCCACTAGGTCATGCCCCCTATATTATACAAACACACATAGCCACTAGGTCATGCCCCCTATATTATACATACACATATTTCCACTAGGTCATGCCCCCTATATTATACAAACACACATTGACACTAGGTCATGCCCCCTATGTCATACATACACACATTGCCAATAGGCCATGGCCCGTATACCATACACACATTGCCACTGGTCATGTCCCCTATATTATATATACATTGCCACTAGACCATGGCCCCTATTCCATACATACACACATTGCCACTAGGTGATACCCCCTATACCACACACACATTGTCATTAGGTCATGCCTCCTATACCATACACACAGGTTGCCACTAGGTCATGCCCCTATACCATACACACAGACATTACCACTGGCTCGTGCCCCTAAATTTAAGAGAAAATTGTTACATTATTATTACCATTTATTTATATAGAGCCACTAATTCCGCAGCGCTGTACAGAGAACTCACTCACATTGGTCCCTGCCACATTGGGGCTTACAGTCTAAATTCCTTAACAGACACACACAAAGACAGGCAGACAGAGACAGACAGACAGACACACAGATTAGGGTCAATTTGTTAGCAGCCAATTAACCTACCAGTATGTTTTTGGAGTGTGGGAGGAAACCGGAGCACCCGGAGGAAACTCATGCAAAAACAGGGAGAACATACAAACTCTTCACAGATAAGGCCATGGTCAGGAATTGAACTTATGACCCCAGTGCTGTTAGCCTACATGGGCCTCATGTAGGCTGGATGTATTTTGTGCCCTAAACATATGCCTAAAATTTCTGTAACATAAATCCGTGTTTCTGTGTGTACGTTGAGTGGCATATATCTCAAGATACATCCAACTTAAAACAAAGTAGTATTTCTGCGTCACGCATATATATGTATACAGTGGTGGAACTACCATTGGTGCAGCAGGTGCGGTGCACCGGGACCCACGGAGATAATGGGGCCTCCCTGATTCCCTGCACTGGGGCCCATGAAGATAATGGGGCCTCCATGATTCCATGCACCAGGACCTATGGAGATAACGGAGCCTCCCTGATTACTTGCACCGGGACTCCTGGAGATCATGGGGCCTCCCTGATTCCCTGCACCAAGGCCCATAGATATAATGGGCCTCCCTGATTCCCTGCACCAGGACCCATGGAGATAATGGGGCCTCCCTGATTCCCTGCATCGGGGCCACAGCTCGCTAGTTCCACCTCTGTATGTATATACTTACATCCAACAATAGTATAGCGATGCAACACGAAAGCGCTATTAATAGATGTAAAAGCAGCATTTCACATATATGAAACCCCACACCCTTTATCAATCCATAGATAATATTTCCTGAAGTAGTCCAAACGAAAACAATAAATAAAAAATCAGAACAGACAGCTGGGACTAATGGTAAATTAAGTACTATCAGTGGGAGGGGGCAATAGGCAAACGGCCAATCAGAAGCTGCTAGATCATGGTGCTGGTGACATCATCACATATCTTTACACCAGTGTCTGCAAAATATTCCTCTGGACACATCCTCTTAAGGATGTGTCCAAGTCTCATTAGGTCGCAATGCTAAGGGAGCGTGCTACACTTGCATGTACATGCCCTGACTATACTCAACTTATAAAAAGTTGAGAGTGATCTCACCCAGCAGAGCCTGCGAACCGCAGGGACAGTATAGAAAGACAGCGGAGGGGATGTTTGAGATTTCTCCTTCCCTGAGGTTCGTGCAATTGGAGGTGCCAGCTCTCCACTGAGATATTGTACCCGCTGTATACCATCTATTTTGGGGTAATGGGCCATCTACATCAGGATGTGCAGATGAATATGTCTATGGATGTTTTATATTATTCATTGTGTTTATGTTTTTACATATTGTGACTTTTAGCATAATGAAAAAATAATTGTTTTAAGAGGTAATGCACTAATAGTGCTTTCTTTACCTATACATCTATGGACACGTTCTGATCAACCTGTTCAGTTAAGGAGAACGGAGTTAAGAATATCAGAGAAGATAATTCATTAAATGTCTGGCATTGGAGAAGCTTTTTGTAAGTGCATACCTATAGGGGGACACGTGTGAAGAAATCACTTGTGGAGGTTTGGGATTGCATGTTAACGACACAAGGAATCTGGATTTAAGAAGCGCATTTATACCAGTCTGCACTATTGTTTCTCCTTTTTCTGTTTTAGTTACATATCATTTTGAGAGAGGGAGAATGTGAACAAAACAGCAGCAGAGACTGACCACTCGAAACTACCCAATACGCTGTGAGGAAGGAAGCACACACTAAAGACACTCTTGATATAAGGACATATTTCTGAACATGTGGTCCATCATATATACTGTATTGTCATATATCAGTCATTAGTGCAGTTCCTATATCCATATTATTTTTCTATATAGTAGTTTTTACTCTTGTGTGGATCAGAGTTTGATCATAGGTGGCTGCTGAAGGACTTAGTTTTGTACGGGTATACCACTTTACATTTTCTTGTATATACCCAACTTATGCTTGTCCACCCATGTTGCTTCTTGCCAGGAGTAAGGGACAAAAGTCTAGAACACATTGAAACCAATATACAGATGCATTTTGGTATGAATGTACAATACAGAAATACATCTATTTCGCCACAATTGCAATACCTCCTACTCTGAATGTGGCCCTACCTAAAATTTCAGTTTCTGAAACGGTGCAATTCAGCTGCACGTCTTAAGTTAGGTGCAACTTCAAATCTAGTAGGTAGATATGTCCTGCGCTACAATGCAGTTGTCATCTTCATGGACTTGGAAACGTGCAGCAGACCTATAGGACATACAAAGACGAGGCGTATCTTATAGACACATGTAAATCAAAATCTGATGTATCTATATAAGCGTAGTTGATTTACGTCTCCACACCCTTACATTACTGAGTGTCCCTGGTCAGTCTCTCCAAGGCCACGTGTAGAAGAAACACTCAAATCAAAATACTGTCATAAATTTTACCCTGGTCACATTTTTATGTGGTGCAAATGGACATACATTCAGCTCCAGATCAGGCTCTAAGTGAGGATACTGAATAAAAATGATCTCCCTCATTCATCATATTCAATTGAAGTCATTTTAAGTCTTATTATTGTTGTACACAGTAGAAACTTCTGTTTTAATCACTGTTTACAGTATATTGAGGAAATAAGAAGGGATTAAAGAGGACCTATTACATAATTGACATAGAAAAAATAAATTAATAAGAAATATTCCCAATAAAGAACAATACATTGTATACACTGGCTTGGTATTATCAAACAAGTTTATTTCACTAAAAAAAAAATATAAAATATATCACGTGTAAATAACACTTTATACAATTTTATTATCTATAACAAATATCCATGCTCTTTACCTAAGAATATCTCAGATAAAAAAATGTATAGATCATATATGTGTATAATGCCTCTTTAGAAAACCACACCCCAAAATAAAAAAAAACATTCAGTAATATAAATTCAAAATATACTAAGGCCGCTTGAATGCGGTAGTGACATCAGCACACTCCAATGAAATAGATCATAGTAGATAGAGGATTTGCCACAATCATAAATATCCACCAGTGAACAAATCAAATTCTTGAATATACCAGATTTTAAACCATTATAATATCACCTTATAACCACTCAATATACCACATCAATACCTCAATATACCAGCCATTCACTACTTAATCTTAGAGATGAGCGGGCTCGGATTCCGCTAACCCGAGCCCACCCGAACAGTGCGGATCCGAACGGGATCCGAGCACTGTTCGGATATTTCCGGCGGGCAAAAAAATGAAAACGAGGCTCTGTCGTCCAAGTCTCGCGTCGAATCTCGCAAGGGGTGGGAGGGAGGGCCCAGAACAATTCCATCTTGTACCTCTTTTTTTGGCATTATGTACTCAAGCTACCTCGGTGCAACCTTTTGGCCTAAAAACAATATTGTGAGGTGTTCAGAATAGACTGGAAATTAGTGGAAATGATTGTTATTGAATGTTATTGAGGTTAATAATAGCGTAGGAGTGAAAAACAAAAACACAAAACTGTTTTTTAGCACTTTTTATGTTTTTTCAAAATAAATCCGAATCCAAAACCTTAAATACGAACCAAAACCTTTCGTCAGGTGTTTTGCGAAACAAATCCGAACCCAAAACCTCAAGCAAATCCGAATCCAAAACACAAAACACGAGACACCAAAAGTGGCCGGTGCACATCCCTACTTAATCTACAACCCTTTGACACCTCATAGATATGAATTTAACTATATATATATATATATATATATATATATATATATATATATATATTATCAGCCTATGTCTTTGAGCCTTTGACCAAATACCAGTCTTGGATCCCTCATGTACCAGTCTTTACCCACCTACTGTATGAGCACTTTCCTTCCTAAATATACTAGCCTTTGACCTTGAATGTACCAGTCCATGACCTCAAATATATTAGTCTTTGAATCTTCACTACAACAGTGTTTGACACTCCACTCAAGTACCAGTCTTCATATACCTGCCATTGTGTCACAAATTGTGCTGCTTGCAATTATTTGCTGGCTCAGTCTGAAAGTGACTGGTCTTCACAAGGGACGTACCTGATGAGGCACCCACAGATTGCAGCCGCCAGGCTCACCCCTCTTGGCAGCTGCTGACATCTGGCGGTTCTGAACACTGAGGCTGACAATCAGAAGCAGTTTAAGAGGAGATATCATGGAAAAAAATTGTAAATTCCTAATTAACATTCAGCAATAGTTTACAAACAGTAATCGCTATATAGCTTTCAGACCAGTGGTTTGAAGCATATATAAATACCTTTTAGTGTCCATTTGGAGTCTGGATTTGGATACATAGTAAACAAGAAATACTGCTTGTGGCTGTTTAAACACACATTCTTCAAGTTTGGTGTATGACGTGTTATTGTGTATGCATTGGAGAATGATTTAACGTGAGAGCGATTTGTAGTCAAGACAGTAAATCAGAATGTCATCTCGACAATCAACTGGTGCAATAAGATGTTTGAAAATGTAATTAATAAAAAAGCTGAAAGACTGCTAGGGAATCGCATAGCCCAAGTGGTATGAGAGGTTATTTACTGTGACTGTCGCAAGTGTTCAAAGTGGTCTTCCACTCATCTCCTTCCTTGGTACAAGTAAGATTATATGCACCTTGCAAGTTGAGTTTTGAAAACACTGTGACTCCTTGGATGTGATCAGAGTGTTCTGAAATCAGGGATATTTTTCAGATGAATGCTTTTTCCAAATTCTCTTTGATGTACTCAAACATTGCTTTAGTTCCTGTTACAGACAGAAGGTACTGACAATCTCTAGGTGGTGTTGAGCCTGGAAACAAATTGCTGGCACAGTTAAATGGTCAGAGATGGTTCTGCTTTGCACTTGCATAAACCATCAGCAAATGAGGAGTATACAGGAGAAAGAGAAAATTGCAGATCAGATGTAGCCAAGAGGTGAAAAGGTATTACTCCATCAAGACAAATATCAAAACACAAAGATACCCAGGAAAGAATTGACACCACTCCAATCGATGACATGGAGATGTTGTTGGAGCCAAGGTACTCTGAGAAGAACCAGATTCTGGGGATTCTGGAATGATATAAATGGAATTTGTTCTTTATGCATGACCCCAATATTGTAAGTTGGGTTAGACAAATTGAGCCTCCTGAAATGGTGCTTCCAACAATAGCAATGGTATACAGAAGATTATCTCAGGAAACAATAGGAATTTGGTACTTTTTAATCAGCAATTGTAAAAAGTTTTGGAACACATGGTCACTACAGAACTTGAAATCTGAAGTAGCAATGGTGTTGTTTTTCTAGCAGGAAAGAAGGAACAGTTCTCTAGGATGGTATCTCCAAACCACCTAGGCTTTTTGTTCTTCGAGCTTCAGAAAGCACTTGCTGACAAAATGCAGATGGTGGTTATGTCCACAGTACATAAACATACCTAGAGACTTCCCTCAGATATATTCCTCTTCAGAGAGAAAAGTATAATTTACCTGCATAGGCTCTTCTGTGGATGAAGCAGCAGTTTCTGTAATTTAAGACTCAAGAAAATCACACTGTATCTTCTAAGTATTCTCCTTGAAGGCATTCCCTGAAATGTATATCTATCTTGTTGCAGAGAAACACGGGAAATCAGAAGTCACATTCTGCTAATTCATCCTTGATTTTGTCTGAGAGTTCCTGCCAGAATATGGCCACATAGACTTTGCTGTTCCAACTGAGCTCTGTGGCCAAGGTCTGGAACTTCGTCATAGAATCCTGATGAAGACGTAGCAATCCCTCTGAAGTAGAGAAGGTTAATCAAAGACCTTCTAGAAATCAGCAATGGAGGCCGGAGCATTGTTTAGGATGCAGCATTCTTTGCCCCAATCATGAGTCCCAGGCTATAGGTTCTCCAGGAAGAACAAACAATTATATATACTACCTTGACTCATTGAGAGGTGACCTTTCCCTGCATCCTGGAGAGTAGTTCAGTGCAATCTATAGCAGGAACTGAATTAACACTTTATACTGTGTTGCTAGAAGGAGGTAATGACTTCAATAGGCATTACAGCACAACAGCAGGGCACAGTAGAAGAAAGTGTAAGCATGGACACATCGATAGTCTGTAACTTGAAGCAGTAGAGGGGAAGTGGTGAAAGACACCGCCAAGAGAAGCATGTTACACATTTACTCCTCAATATCTAACCTATGACCCCTTTGTGATAGGATGAGCTTAATTTGCCACCCCACTCTACCATGTTTTAGGGAATTTTCTCTTTGGTATCGTGAGTAGATCCACATTCCCCAATATGGAAATGGGAAGAAATAACCTTTTTTTATCGGCACAGCATGTCTGGTGTATATTATTGTAAATGCGAAAGTGTATTAATTTGTAAGGTAGTATGCCAACAGCATGGTTGTTTAAAGCATATCTTCATTAGCATCTGGTCTGATGCCAGGTAGGGGTATGGTGTTAGCTTGACCACCACATTCCTTGATTTAAATACACACCATGGGTTCCTGTGTATCTTTGTAAGGAGATAATAGGGAAATGTCCAAATGCTGAAGCATAGCTGTTGCTGGATGACATAGAAATAATTTATTGTAGAAATGTATTTCAAATAATGACGGAGGCGCTAATTTATATCATTGCAAATGTACTGATTTTTAATACTGTGTTATATTTCTGTAGTTGAAATGTACTAATTTCTGAGGAAATAGGCATATGTGTAGAGGAAATGTGTGCTTTCTGAAGTGTCTGAAGGCAGGTAATCTCATATTAATTAGACCTTTTCATCTCAGTGACCAACACATCTTTTTAGCCTGAAATCACAGGAGGGGGTATTTAGACTTGCTCTTATGCTTCCTATCTCTGTGAGACTCAGGATTCAGGTAATTCAGGAAATCACAGATTGATGTGAATTTTGTAAGTTAAATTGCGTTAAATGCAAGATTAGAGAATATTATATTCTGATAGTAAACATTCAATGTACACTCTCAGATGTTACGGTGTCAGCTAAGACAGGGGCTGGGTGACCTCCTGCCAGGCTAGGGCTGCTAAACTGTGTAGAAAGAGTTATGTTTTTCCATTTAATGTATCATTCCATCTGTAACTTCTGGATGATCACCATTATAAGATCATTGCTTGAAGATTCTGCCTGAGACTATTGCCTGCTGTATCCTGCGACCAACAGATAAGAGCTTGCACTCTGTGTCAATGCTCTGCCTGCTACCCAGTAGTCCTGTCCCTTAGTAAATGGTCTGGAAGTACCAGCCAGCCCACACCAAAGAGTGGCTATACCAGCTACCCCAGAAGTTAGCGGTTCTGGGCGCCTGGATCCAGGCCCATTCTACTTTATTCCACTCCCCACTTCTCTTCCTTCCCCTTTCTGGCTCACAAGCATTCTTTATTCATTTTTATCTCTGCCTGGTCTACCCGTACTCAGCCAGGTTGTCAATTCAGTTATACTTTGTTTTGTCTTTGTACTTCCATGTATGCCTTGTTCTGTTTTCTCCTATGCACTATGTAGTGTGCTGCGTACCCTTTGATGCACCATATAAATAAAATATAATAATAATATCATTTATGTAAGAGAGTTATCTGCCTTCATGGTTGACCAGGGGAAAAAATAAGTTAGGTATCAGCATAAACTCCTTGACCATAGGCCTAGTCAAATCTTGTCCTGATTGGTTTGGCTTAATGCAGTCTACTTCCTGCCTAGATAAGTCACCTTGCTCAAACACCCTATAGGAGAGGTGCCATATTTCAATTTTTATTAGAATTTATAGCAGATGTGGAGACTGGTTTTGGCTCTGTATGAAGAACACATGTTGCTTCATTGTGTGTGTACCTTCTTGTACTTGTGGAGGAGTCATCAACCACATACTCATGGCCTTAACTTAAAATTTTAGTGCCTGGAGCAAGAAGGAAAGCTACCGCAAAATGAACCTAAAATATTCATAAACTGCAAAGTTGCACCCTGGTCGTCCCTCTCACACAGCCCTAAGTAAGGTGCCCGTGAAGGAGCTTAGTGGTGGCAGGGACCACTCTCCATCAACTAGGGAGCAGTTGGCACTTGCAGTCAGTGAATGTCTAGTGGGCGAGTAAAACCAGTTGGTGTGGACGTTAATGGCAGGTTACTGCAAGTAAAGGGAACCCCAAGACAAATTGGTAAGACTACAGATAAACTGACAAGAAAAGACAGGGTGGGAGAGTAAGGCCATCATGTCACAGTCAGCAACAAGTCATCACTGCCTACTATTACTGGTGCCACTTGACCAAACCAGTCACTTGCTAATTGAAAGTGTCAATTGTACACTATCATGGTGTCCCCAGTTGTAGTAGAGAACTAGTTGCCATCACCTTGCTCCTTCATATGCACTTGGAACCACTTGTGCTTCTTTTTTAGCTCGTGCTACACCACTTTTCCAGTTGTTCTGACTGAATCTTTCTTGACTGGTTACTATGGATCAGTACTGCTGGGTAGTTGGCAGAGCACCAAGGATACCCCCAACTTAACAAAGGTCAGTTGGGGGATGGATTAAAATGTGCACTTTCATGTATAGGCTGAAGGAACAAGCAGGATCTTAAGAGTAATGCTGTTTACCAGCTCATTTAGCTCTCATAAGAGTTGTTCCTTTAGATACATACAGATACACCACAAGAATGTAGCACTTATACCATTTACATGGGCTACTATACTTTTTTTCTATACACACAGGTCTAAGGTGGGTAAGACCAACCCCTAGTGCCTTTAACCAATCCATGAAGACCACCTTATCTTTACACAATGGCCACCATGGACACTTTGCATTGGATAATGTCTGTGCAGCGGCATTTGTTAATCTGGGCTGTAGAATCTAATTTGTAGATCTCCTATCCAGGCTTACTCCCAGTGCTTTGACCCTAGTGGACAGTGCCATCCAAGAGCTGAATGTGGCTTCAGGAAGTTTGGAGGCAGATCCCAAGGACACAGTTCTTAATGACCTGCAGCCAGAGTTCACTGAGCTCTGCTGCAATGATTTTCTATTTGGTACTCACAGGAGGCAACACTCTTGAAGACACTTGGAGGACATCAAACACATCCACGCTCCAGTCCTTTAACTTAGGATCAGAGGCACACCACTGTGTCCTCTGGAATCTCACTAGATCATTCAGTGAGTATTATATGTATTACACATACGTATTTTTACACATGCAATTATTTTTATTCACAAAGGTACTTAGTGCGCCTGCTATACAGTTATAAAGTTTCCTACAGAATGTGCGGGGAGGGGAAGGGAAACCAAGTCACACCCTCACACACCAGTCTCCACATACAAGGCTCTTTCACATCCTCATCCCATTAATCAAACCTCATATTTGCCTACTCTTCCGGAATGTCCGGGAGGCAATTCTCCCTGATCCTGGCTGGCTATGTAAACTAAACAGAGGGGACGGGACCTAGTGATGTCATGGATGCATCATCGTGGCCCCGCCCCCTGTTTTTATTGGTTCAGTGTAGTGATGTCCTTTTGGCGGCGGGGCTAATGACACAATTCTTTGAGCCCCGCCCCACACACCCACCTGCACCCCGGACCTCCAGGGAATCATCTTGCCCATGTTTACA
Source organism: Mixophyes fleayi (assembly GCF_038048845.1). Lineage (NCBI taxonomy): Eukaryota > Metazoa > Chordata > Amphibia > Anura > Limnodynastidae > Mixophyes > Mixophyes fleayi. The sequence goes on along the minus strand of NC_134403.1, from coordinate 69,277,396 downwards.
AGTATGTCATACCTTTACATAGGCCTCAGGTCCATGGGAGCCTGGTGCTCAGTTGGTGCATTAGACAAGGCATTTCATATCCTGTATCTTCCCAGAAAGCTTTAAGATTATATAATTACCACCACACAACCCTCTCTAGAAATAACGCATGTTTGATTGCTTAACCTAATGCACTGACAGTACTTCTACAGATCTGAGTTCCAAGTAATGATGCAGAGACTTGGAAAGACAGAAGGGTGCAGGAAACCATCAGCCCTCCCACCCCACACCAAAAACTTAATTTGTAAAGATTTTTTTTTAAATGTCAGGCAGTGATTCTTCCCCCCCCCCCCCCCCCCCACAGAAGTTTGTTAGGCCTCATAATGTTGTTTGGCCCCAGCAACTCGCAGTTGTCAGCATCAGCCAGTGAATCGTTAGATAATACTAATTTCCATATCATTGCCATAAAGCTATAGCTGCAGTGGAAACTTGGTAAAATATGTGTGTTTATATCTGGGTACAAATTAAATGAAGCCAGAGTGAAAGATCTTCTAAGCTTAGAACCTATAGTACAATAGGGTTAATATATCAAACCTCTTCAAGATATATTCTAAATTCATGAATTGCCTAAAACATATACAATGTTATATACACACCTCTGTATTTCTGCTGTATCATTGGTCACTATTTTTGTATACCCATCTGAAGTATACATTATTTTATTGAACTAATAAAATACTGCCAAATGGACACAATTTCTCCTTTTTTATTACACTATTATGGGTATCATTATAAAATACTGAGTAGAGGCACTTTCGCCCAATCCAATAAATTTCCATATGTCTAGTAAATGTCCAGCAATTAGGAAAAGTGTGATAAATAAAATGCTATAATGGGGCAGATCCGGTATCACCTACAGCTTTGCATTAAACTCATTATACAAATAATTTGCATATTATAATAAGGTCCCTTTCTTCCCACAGCAGCGATAAATACAGGAAAATGTCCACATTTTAACACAATTAATCACTGGGGCCATGTAAGGGCTATTCATTGTGCTGCATGTGGTTGGATTTGCACAGCTTGATAAATATACTTTGTAGGTTCTGCCCATCTTCTGTCCCACCCCCGTTACCACTGAGGGGTTTACACTGGACCGGTCAGGTGTTGGTTTGATACCACAAGGTGATATTAACGCTAAGAAATTAGAAATAGTACATTTAGGTGTCCCAAATATGGGGAACATAGGAGGTACATAGACAAAAAGGCAACTGGCCCAACCAATTTGTCCTTTCCTACTCTGTAGCACTAACTATTACAGCGTAACAGAGTGTACTGAAGTGTATTACATGATAAAGTGACTTATCTAATATATGACATGCATCAGAATGAGAGTTAATGAAATGGTTTAGAGAAGGAATAGCAGAATTATATGCCAAGATAATAGCGCTTTCTGTAATGAGGAGCCCAGGGGCTGAGATAAAGGCTATGGACAATGCACCTATAATGCAATGATTCACTTGATTAATGTCTGCTCAGACTAGAGCTGGGGGAATCTCACTGCCATATAAAGTCAAGCCTGTAATATTCATGAGAAAAGCGTTGCTGTTTAATGGGGTTTATTTAAGCATCTGTGTAATTCTGGGAAATGATTTTAAACATGAAGCCTGAAAACACAAGTTTGGATCATAAAATTATCAATAAGCAAAGATTTCGCTTTCTTTGCATCAGTATTTGATCACTGAGTCCTGCTTACTTAACAAATAAATCGATAAAAGTACCTCTGCTTTTAAAAAACAAAATTGTGACACAAAAAAACATATTAACCGTAATAACTTTAATAGTGTGATAATCTACTGGACATTATACTGCATTTCTTAACACTTTCTTTTATCTCGTTTTAGCATTTAATAGTCACAAATGCCGGAATTGTACAGAGGAACAATAAATACAGTCATATTAAAATAACATAATACATAAAATACAATTGCTATTGTAAGAATATTCCCTTAAGTGACTGGTAATATAAATATTGCTCTAGAGGCTCCCTCAGCAATAAATGGTAGCAAATATATTGACATAATAGCTGAACAAGGTTAGCCTTTGCTAAATGGGTAAATCACCTTTCTGAGAGAAGGTCGTACTGTGTTGTATATGCTGAGAGCAAAGAAGAAGTCTATTTCATTATAATGTAATGCTATACTACGAGCACGTTGTGTTAAAAATGAGAAAATTAAGCTGCACTCAAATGTAAAACAGGCAAAAACAGTCACATAAATTAGACTAAAATAGACTACTTTTCTTTTCCGACGTGAACCTTTCTGACACAATACGGAACAGCTGTGAAATTTACAGTGCACAAAAATTATATTTATTTGCTTTCCAAAATTTATGGCATTATTTAATGCATATACTTCAAGTGATTACATAATTGTTACAGTGTTATAAATGGTTCTGCTCCCATAGAGTACATACCCACTGGCAGCGGCGAAACTACAGGAGGTGAGGGGGGAAGGGGGGGCCCAACTACTGATTAAGAGAAGGCAGCAGTTTTATGGTGTATTGTGCATTATGAGTTGCCCATAAGTTGAGATACTTGCAACTCAAAATACAGAGGAAGTCTGCTGCCCCGCTCTGAGCACATCTTGATGCAGCCAGAGTAATGATACAACAGTCATCAAGATCGGGCCCCAAATCATGATACTTTTCATACTTCTTTCAATAAATAAATGTAATCACTTTGATCAATAAATTAATGGAAATGTACATCCTTTTGTGTGTTACTTGATTTATTGGGTTCTTATTATTCATTTTTATGACTTCGATGAAGATCTGAACGTATTTCAGGTCACATACATGCAGAAATTCAGAAAGCTCTAAAGGGTTTACAAACTTTCTAGCGCCATGACTTTGTGTCTGTGTATGTGTATAAATGGTGGATGAATGGAATGTAAAGTGTAGATGAATGGAATTTGACAGTTTTACCATCATAGCAGTAGGAAAAGCGACATTATAGCATTCCACCGTACACACACCCACTGTATACCAGCCCACTTCGACCGCTGTATATACTTCTCCCTCCCCCCCTCTCTCTCTCTCTCTCTCTCTCTGTATATATATATATATATATATATATATATATATATATATATATATACATCATATCATCAAAATCATAATCAAATTTTATTTATATAGCCCCAGCAAATTCAACTATACTGGGTGATACAGACAAAGAGGTGAGAAGGCCCTGTTTGCAAGTTGTGGGACAATGGAAGTTTTATACATGACATTAAGTCTACATATCGCATTTCAGTCAAGCCAGGGTGCAAAGATAAAAAGTGATTAGTATGCTATATGATCCAGTCGCACAGCAATGTTGGTCAGGGGGTCAGAGGGTTTCTGTCTTGTGTGAATTGTGTAAAGGGTGGTAATAGGGTAACCTAGTTAGGTAAAGAGGGTGGTTGAGGAATATTATAAGCTTGCCCGAAGAGGTGGTCTTTTGAGAGAACGCTTGAAGGTTTTTAGACCAGAGAAAAGTCTTATTATGCAAGGGGAGGAATTCCATAGAGTGGGAGCAGTTCAAACAAAAGTCCTGTAACCGGGAATGAGAGCATATAATGAGCGTGGATGAGAAACACAGACCTTGTGCAGAACGGAGTTGTCAAGTTGGGAGAGATTTTGAGAGAAGTGAGGAGATGTATATTGGTGCAGTTTTGTTGATGGTCTTGCAGATTAGTAGAAGTATTTTATATCAGATTCAGTGAAAAACAGACAACCATTGTAGAGATTGAGAGAGTGGTTCAGCAGAGGAAGAATGAATTACAAGGAAAATTAATAAAGACGTTGCATGCAAAATAGTTTGTAGGGGTGGGAGTCTGTTTCCAGGAAGACCCAGTAAGGTGGGAATTGCAATAGTCAATGCAGGAGATGATGAGTGCATGAATTAGAGTTTTTGCAGTGTCTTGTGTAAGATATGTCATGGTTGCCTACTCTCCTGGAATGTCCAGGAGACTCCCAAATTCCCTGTTCCCGGCCATTTGATAAGTTAAACGGAGGGGCGGGCTTGTGATGTCATGGCCACACCCCCTGCTGTAATAGGCCAGAACAAGTTATGTCAACTTAGGAGATGGGGCCAAATGACACAATTCGATGAGTCTGCCCCCACACACCCACCTCACTTCTAATCTCCAAGAGGCAATCTTGCCAAAGTTAGCAAGTATGAGATATGTGCATATTCTGGAAATGTTTTTTAAATGTATGCAAAATGATTTAAAGATAGAATTAATGTTGGGAACAAAGGATAGTTCTGAGTCCTGGATCACACCTAGGTAGCAAGCTTGTGGAGTGGGATTTATACTCATGTTGTCAACAGAAATAGAAATGTCAGGTAAATAACTTGTTGGTGGGTGGGAATATTGTTAGCAAGATCTTGGGTACTGATAGTAGGAGGTTAGGGGTGGCAGAGTTGAGAAGATTTAAATGTGCTAAAAAGGTATTTTGTGTTTGATGCCTAAGCAAAGATCAGAGATTCGAGATATGTTTGTTCTACACTGTCCATAGCATTACGATATGAGTGGTAGATATATCAGTATATGTGAGCAAATCAGTAGAGCTATTGGATTTACGCCAATGATTTTTGCTTTAAGAGACATTTTTTGAAGATTCCATGTTACTTTAGTGGGCCACGGTTGACAATGAAGTCGACATGGAATATGAAGAGTCGCTTGAGCCACTTGATCAAGGGCTGTTGCTATGATTTGGTGAAACTGAAGTACTGCCTATCTGGGGAGGAGAATGTAGAAATTGGGGAGAAAAGGTGTTGGAGAGAGGTGAAAAACTATTGAAGGTTAACAGAGTTAAGATTTTTCGGTTATGAGGAGGCTTGGTAGAGTTTTACAGCAGATAGGTTAAAGTACTGTGGGTAAGTGTGTAGCTGATAAGATGATGATCTAAGAGGGGGAAAGGAGTGTTAAGGAAATCAGAAACTGAGCATAGTCTAGAAGTCTAGAGAAAACAAGATCAAGGTAGTGGTTTTCCTGGTGACTAGAGGATTCAACCGAGAGAGGAGGCTGTTGAAATCACCCATGATAATAGTGGGTATGTCGGAAGATAAGAAGTAAGGGAGTCATGTAAAGAAATATACAAGAAATTGTTGGTATGGTCCAGAGGGATGATAGATAAAGAATCGATTAATACTCCAAATAGCATGTTTTCAAAATATTTGAATGTGAGTGACGGGAGTAGTCCAACCCCACCTCCTTGTCTCCCTCCAGGTCTGGGGCTGTGGGTGAAATGGAGACCACCATGTGAAAGGGCTGCAGGTGAGGCAGTGTCTGATTGTGTAGGCCAAGTTTCTGTTATTGCCAGAAGGTTGAGGTTATTTGAGAAGAAGAGGTTGTGTATGGAGGTAAGTTTGTTACAAACAGGATGTACATTCCAAAGGACACATTCAAAGGACTTTGAAAGAGAGGGGGGACAGGTGATGTGTTTGAGGTTTTCTGAATGTCAGTAGTGTTCAGATATATGTGTATGGGAGAGGTGAGGGGGACCTAGATTAGGTAATATATCACCAACTAATAGAAGCAGAGAGAGCGAAAGATAGGAAAGATTATTGTAAAATGTGTCACCTTTTAATTTCTGGCGACAGGATGAGGCTGTTCCAGTTAGTGAATAAAAATAGGATAAAAGTTCATGAGTGTTAAATAGAGGTGAGTGGAGTAATGAAGGGGCAATGTGGACAGAAGTGTGTGTTGCAGGAAGAGTGAAGGATGATATAGTCCTATAGATAATTCCATGAAAGGAGACTATGAAAGGCAATTTGTTAAACATTTGGATTTCAGAGTAAAAGCAAGAAAGATGCAAGAAAGGGAAATAAAAAGAATTACCTAGTTACTATATCCAATGTAGTTAGAAAAGAAGTGCAGAGTCAGGTTGAAAAGTGAAGAAGGGCATAAACACTTGACCTTGCCAGGGCAATATACCTCGGTACATCTCCATGTCTTACAATACTATAGCGATTGAATTACTAACCCCCCCCCCCCCCCCCCTCAAAAAAAAGGCTAATTCTTCCCCAGGATGCAGCATGGGGTCTACATAACATAATATGAAACCAGGCAAAATTCTCTCGAAAAAATGGGAAGGTGGATACCAGGTATAAAATAGATTAAATCCTGTGGTGGAACTTCAAGTACCTGCAAACCCTGAAAGCCATTGACCGCCTGGGCGTGCTGACACCTGTTGAACTATAACCATCAGCATTAGTGGTGGATTAGGATGATCTGGAGGGAACAAGCACGTCTCAACTATATGTGAAACAGATGTGTGGCATGAAGTTGACCTTCAAGTGGCTTTCTGCATGCATCTCTCTACTGGTCCTGAGTCACATTATGCAACCTGATCACCCCTTGCCACTTATGCCCCCCCTCCTCAACCACCAGAACTTTCCCCTTGCCAATCCCATCCTCCCCTGGTCACATATACCCTGACATTCTCCTACCCCTCATCACATATGCCCCCCCCCCCAACCACCAGAACTTTCCCTTGCCATACCCATCCTCCCCTGGTCACATATACCCTGACATTCTCCTACCCCTCATCACATATGCCCCCCCCCCAACCACCAGAACTTTCCCTTGCCATACCCATCCTCCCCTGTTACATATACCCTGACTTTCTCCTACTCCTCAACCCATATGACTCCCACCTCCCTCCCATTGTCACATATCATGCTGTGATCATCAGTAGCACACGTCTTTACACCAGCCCTTAAGGATCCACAAGTAGTATATCTAAAAGATGTATACTGATGTATCTGATTTTTGTAGCCCGCAGTTGGAATTAACGTCATCATCATCATCATCATTTATTTATATAGCGCCACTAATTCCGTCCAACCTTAAATCAGGCCCAATGTGTAAAAATAGAATTTATTTGTCACACAGAATTACCTTAAACCTGCACCTTGTTGTAGGTGTCTGAAATTAGTGTTGTCTATGACATTTTACACTATTTTCTCCATGTAGGAGCAATTACACCACAAGTAGGCAGAATGTGAAATGCATGTGGACATAAACCAATGTATTTAAAAAGTAGATTCAAATCTTGGCACTTTACATATACCCCTTTCACACATAGGTATGGACCTGAGAATAACCCAGGTTGTGTGTCGGTGAGAATGCGGTGACCCCAGGTCCATGACCCTATAGGGGTGCAATACAGGTTGCAACCGTGTTCATTATCCTGTGTCTGACCTAGGATTTTGGTGAGAAAGGGGTAATAGAGGTTTCCCTGCCTAGGTGTTATAAATATATAAGGAGAAAAATTCACTTAGGTTTCTATCTGCATTTCTTCTGGATGCTCTAACCACCAACCAAGGTCCAGAACACATACCGGCAGCTTAACGGGTTTCTGACTAAATCTGCTCTAGTGCGGGTGTGTGCTTGTGGTACGGAAACTAGATAGAGCAGCGACTTAAATGAAACAATAAATATTTCCCTAGAGTACAGAACTGTATTATATATTGGAACCAGTAGTCAAAGTGGAAATTTAGAAGTGGTGGTATGAAAATGTAATGGGAATTTAGGTGAATGGAATTTAATAGATTTACAATGAAGGGAGCAAAAGAAGTGGCAGTATGGCGTACTACTGTATACACTCCCACTTTGACCACAGACGGTAACTATATAAAAACAGGATAGTAATGGAAAGTTTAAAGGATAATAGTGGTACGTCAAATGTGATAGATGTGGTTAGCTGTGATACTTTAACTTGTCATATGCTGTGGAGTTCTACCTTCAAACCATTTCCATGCCCAATTTGAAATGAAAATAAGTATGCCCTGACCATAATAATAGGTGGAATTGTACAATTTAAATTATGTTCTTCATAAACTACCCTCATCATCTTTACATGTAAAAGTATGTACAATAATGTCACAAATTGTCAGACAGATTTTGTCGTTTTGTGGATCCTGTAGTCCATGATTCTGTGTCCAAAGAACAGATGAGGTAGAAGGAAAAGATCAAACCATGAATTTGATCATAAACATGTATTCAGTGCTAGAATAACAATATGAGTTTGTGAGTCGGGGTATCCACAGTGTCCTTTCTGGTTCTGAAAAAAGCAAGGAGTCATTCATTGGATCCTATAGCACAGCATTGGCCACAAGAGTGACATTACAGCAATGAGCATCTCTCTTGGCATAATGCAAGTGTAGTTTTCCTTATGTGTCTGCAGGTAATTTCATCTTCCATTGCGTCAGGTAGAAAAAAAATTGCACTGTAAGCCCTTTAAGGCCAAGCTCATTCCTCCTGTATCCAGAACAGCCCAGACTTTCTAAGTCTATAAATAAAATAGGCATGAAATAGCATTAACATCCATGAAGTTTGAGGGAAGAGGCATATGTTACACTTATCTGCGCTGTGTATGTAAATGATAAATAGGGCGACTGTGGGTATGTAAGTCTGTGGGCTTAGTGGAACATCAGACAATGCAGTGCACATTTGGCTCCTTAAGTCAGGCGTGCATGCAATTCATTACAACAAACCCTTGCTTTCCATATGTAACAAGTCTTCACTAAATTCTCTCCAGACGGAAGAGGGAAATGTTTCGGAGATGGTGAAAAATGATTTCAAGATTTTTTTTTTTTATCTTTCTCCAGATGTTTAAGTAGCTCCCTGGAAAGATAGAAGAAGCAGCCGTATGATTTTAACCCATTCATTGTTACAACGGGCACTATTTCAATGCAGTAGAAGAATGAATTGATCTCAGCTTGTAGATGAGTATGACAAGCACAGGATGTGTTTCCCAGAACACTTCACATGCCGGCAGTAGGGCTATGCTTTGCAGTGATGCATTCCTTCTAGCAGTAAGTAAGACAAGAGCTGGTGGGTGAGATGATACTTAAGCTGTCTTCAGACTTGTTATGGGTGAATACTTGGCAACATTTGAAAATAATTACAAGGGCTATTTCACTGTTGGACAGGTCAATCTGTAAGCAATATCTGTGAAATAGCTTATACCAGTGATGGGCAAACATACACTTCAGGGGCCGCAAGAGCAGCCATCTAATCTTTAAAAGGGCTGTATCGTCGTCGTCATCATCATCAACAACATTTATTTCTATAGCGCCATTTATTATCCTTTATTGATGATGCACCAACATATATATGGCAGCGCTGTCCATTGATGGTACCATGTCTTAATACATAGAATAACATGAAGCAGAGAGAAAAAAGTATTCCAAATGAACTTACAATCTAAGAGGAGTGGGGAACAATTGATGCGCGAGGTAGCGGAATAACAATTGTAACTGTTGGTGGGGAAAGTATGTGAAGAATCAGCATTAACAGCCTCCACTATTAAAGCAGCCATTGGTGACTGGGATTTTGTGCAGCTGCCGTTGGTGTGTTGGAAGGAGGAAAGATGGTGGAAGAAGGAGACATGAAATGGAAACTTATAGCAGGACTTGCTGCCACCAGGGAGGTGTCAGAGATCTCTACGGAGGAGTTATGTGTGGTCTGCTTATCAGAGCACCAAAGATGCACGAATTGGGATTCTGGTGATTGAACTCTGGGAACACCACCCATCGAATGCCCAAAGCTGTATTCTGAGCACAGGTGGTATGCTAGATCACTGGTACATTGGCTGCTCATAGTCAATTGTACCACAGTTTCCTGGACTGTGATAACAATAAACTCATAAACCATGGTATGGATTGACTGGGCCATCAAATATTTAACCACAGCTGATATTTCCCAGGTGACAGCAGGCGGGTACGCTGCCATGAGACCTTAAAATTATGTATGGTGAGATTGGTACAGCTAGTTAGTCAGGATCATCTGTCACCAAATGCTCAGGCTCAGTGGGTTCAGCGGCCAAACAGAGAAGACAGTGGCAATGACAGTTGAGCTCAATGACCTGAAATGATGGTAGGAACCAGGGGCTGGCTGGGCTGGGGGGCATCTGCTGCCTGGGCCAAACCCATATAGGGCTACCTTGTGCTGCGTCATTGGGCCACCTGCATTGTTAAAATGTTCCTAATACGCTGCCGAGACGAGTCTTGCCCCCCAGGCTAAAATTTGACAAACCTCCCATGGTTTGACCCCCAAGTTTTTTAAGTCTGGGCTGCAGGTTATGTGTGATTTCACAGGCCTCATATACATATATATCATTATCATCATCATCACCATTTATTTATATAGCGCCACTGATTCCGCAGCGCTGTACAGAGAACTCGCGCACATCGGTCCCTGCCCCATTGGAGCTTACAGTCTAAATTCCCTAACACAGACAGACAGAGAGACAAGGGTCAATTTTGATAGCAGCCAATTAACTAGTATGTTTTTGGAGTGTGGGAGGAAACCGGAGCACCCGGAATAAAACCCACTAAAACACGGTGAGAACATACAAACTCCACACAGATAAGGCCATGGTCGGGAATTGAACTCATGACCCCAGCGCTGTGAGGCAGAAGTGATAACCACTTAGCCACCGGTTATGTGAGATTTCACGGGCCTCATATACATATATATCATTATTTTAGTAACCTATAAATAGGCACTTACCACTTTAAAAAGAAGACTTGCATACATACATACATACATACATATATAGTGCCTTTTACGTTCATTTACATACCAATAAATAAAAATGATACCTTTCATGATATCACTTTGCACATGGGCCACATACACAGAACGTTTCAGTTTCAAGTCTGACCCTTTTTGCTGAAGCTGTCAATATGTTATGTTTAACTCTGTATTTGTTGTGACGTTTTTTCATAAGCTTCTCCATAATAGTTTTCTTTTTCAGCCTTCTTCATATAAACTAATACGACATAATGGCACACTCTTTTTCAATCATATTTTTCATCATTTCGTAATATTGTTCCTTAACGAAAAATCCGTTTGACATTATAACCTTATAAATAGTCAATCATAGTTAAAAGAAATGAAAATGGAATTGCTGATTTCAAGTAATGCAGAGCCACGATATTCTACAGAAATGACACAAATACAAATATAAATGCATTGATGGTGTTTATAAAACCAAAAATAATTTAAAAACTTACATAACATACATTTTCATTATCTGACTTTGGCAAAAAAAATGAATAAAGAAAATAAGTTTATGAAAATATAAATAATACCAAGTGATAAATTCTGCAATTTTTTTCCAAGAAAACCACTTGACATATGTACATTAACTAAATCCACAAGTGAATACGTTGTTGACTTTGCTCTACAAAATTTCCGATAGATAAGAGGCTGGGAAAAATAAATATTTATACTCTGTGACCACAATACTTTACGGGTTATTGGATGATATCATCCTCAGGTACAGTGGAACAGTACTATAGATTAACAGAACTTGTACTGCATATAGTGTGGGTAGGAGATCTCAGCTAGAGACTCAGAGAGATGGTGTTGCGTGTGTGTTTCTTCCTTTCTCCTCACTTTTATCTATATAACTTCTAAAACGAATCAGAAAGTAAGGAGGAAGAGACACGAGACGTAAAATAAAGTTTATTTCAAAGAAGATTTTGTTGCTCATTCTCATTCTAGAAAATGCTGAAAAATGAGCAGATATTAAATTCAGAAACTAAAATATATCCAGATCATCTACTGCTATTTTGTACAAAGATCGCTGCATTGTTTAAATTGCAACCAAATTTAAAAATACAATAGTGAAGGCATTACAGCCTATACAGCATTAATTGTCTCTCCATATCGCTCTCTCCTCCTCTCTCTATAACGCTCACTCTGGGGACTATTTATGAAGCCCTAAACCATGCAGAAATTTTCCACAAGGTTAAGGCATTTTTAAGTAAAATGTTAATTTCTCCTGCATTAGGCAAATTACTGTATTAAATTGCAATCCCCATAATATTCAGGCTTAGCTTTTCAGAGCTTTACCCCAAACGCCATCCAAAGATGGCAATATCCATTTATTCCTATGGGGAGACCACTGCAGGAGAGGGATATTCGGTTCCCTCTCAGGCAGCGTTGCTGCTCTCCCCTGCGCTGTTTACCGCAAATGGCAAGAGCGCACGCGTGAACCTAGGTCGCATATGCGTAGTAAAGGCTCCGGGTCAGACCCCAGAACCTTCATTAAAAAAGTCATCATCAGGACAGCCACCTATCGGATGTGGTGTCACAACACGACTATTTTATTAAATTGCCACTAAATGTCATCTGTCATTGTTGCAATGACAGATGATAATTATCAGGGATAACACTCGTTAATTAATTACTAGGACCCTCTCTAACTCTAAATAGCAGATATATGAAAGATTTACTATTGCAACTTTTTGCAGTGATAGAAAATCTTCCTTGCTGCTATTTACAATACATTTCACCAGGGCAGCAGACTGGTACTCATCTCCCCAGCAATAATGATTGGCAGCAATAAGGCTAAACTTACCGCTTAACCAGGCCTGTGTGGGAGACTATGGGCATGCATGAACCAGCTAGGAGGACCGGGTGGTTATTGGAAATAGGCTGCCCATGGTAAATACGTTGCCCATGGTTAATCGGCTTTCCCATGTTATGCAAGTAGAAACATCACCAGAGGTCCCCCGGTGAAGACTATCACCGATCTGTGTTTTTCTCAAGTTGATAAATAGACCTCTATGTCTCTATCTATAAGCAAAATCTTTATAAATTTACACAATTGTAATGTTTCATTTCACCACATAGACTTATGACAATTCAATACATAAAAAGTACTTGAGATAAGTTTATATAACTTGTTCATATATATAAAAAAACTATTCCAGAAAACATTGTGCAGCCAGAGGAACTTGTCTAGACACAGATCCACACAATGAACACAAGCCCCCAAAATTATTTATAGACAATTACACATTACAGTAATAACTTGAATTGTATTATTAATAGTAGTTGTAATAGTATTTATATATATATATATATATATATATATATATATATATATATATATTACACCACCATTCTCCATGGTGCTTTACAATTGGGAACAAACAGAGTAATACAATAAGAACAGGTATCAACAGACTGACAAAGAGGTCACAATTACATAGTCACAATGCTAGTGCAGTGTTCAGTTTACTACAGTAGCTGGTATACTACAAGGTGCTCATATGGAAGAGAGATGGAATGCTCCAAAATGACTTTTAGGAGAAAAGCATTGTTTTCTGGTTAGATAGGAGCTGTCCCCCAACAAACTGTTTACATCACCCACAGGTCTTTATCTCCAAATATATCTCCCAACATTCTATATCTTGGGTGGACTGTCTCTATTCTCTGACCAGAGAATGGTCATGGCTTTATGATCATGTAGATATAGGTGTGTGGGTCTTGCTGTGATTTGGGAGCAATGGATCAAGGATTGTGCACATCAGGGAGCTATTTCGGTGGATCGTGTGAGGGTTTATTTTATCCCAATCGTGCTGCCTCTGGTATTGTGCTCTGTGTATAAGCCCGTCTCATGATGAGGCACAGATATTGGCTGAAGACACTCCACTAACCAGAACCAGTTCCCCTTATGTAATTTAAAGGAGTTTAAAAAAAATGAAAGACAAATTCTCTTTCCTATACAAGACATTGGATACATTAGAGACATCATAATAAATAAACAAGTATGGTTTTATAAAATATTTGTCTAGTATGTTATTTGTTATTTCAATACAGTCACCACAAGAAGAAAACTACATCTCACAATAGGGACCTATAGGTGCAGTATAAACAAAGAAATCCTTCTTTTTACAAACCTAGATTATAGGCAGTTTACCTGTAAGAGTCTTCTGTGTATGTGCTTTTCCGGTCCTGCTTTAGAAAGGGTTAAAACTTTACAAAGATTAAGATTAATGACAACATTATGGACATTATAGTGTAACATACATATGCATTGGTCATTCTTTGTAATGCCAGATTAGAAGAAAGGCTGTATGTATGTACGTGCACATGTATATATACATTTTATCACTTATTAAAAAATCCATTATACATATATAATGTACAGAGTGACATTAATATATATGGATCCATTTCATACCTCTAATCTGCTGCATAATAGAACCTCCCTGAACGTTCCTTATTCAACCAGCAAACTCAATAATAGATTCTACCGATCTGTTTACAAACAGCTAGATACAATACAGTCCAATTTGTGCCATCAGGTTAATGTAACTGCAAACTGTAAGAGTTAGGAAACTAGTTATTCAGATTTAAATTAATTATGCCAAAAGATCAGTTACATTTATTTTATGTTTACTTGTTGTTTAAAGGAAGGGTAATCTTACTATATGTCTAAGAGATACTTTGTTAAAAAAAATAATAATCAAGGGATGTATTATAACAAAATAATACATAGTGCTATTTGGTCATTATTTTTTATCACACATGGGAAAATTGATTTTATTAACTCTTATACTGTCTTTAGAATTCTGACTTGGCTGATACTGGTGTCATATACACCAACAACTGCCTAATCAGTATAGTAAAGCTAAGTAAGCTGGGTGGGTCGAGTTCAGGAGTTTATCGCTAAAGATGTCCATAGCAATGGCGGACCCGGGGGGGGGAAAGATCGGTGTGATCGTCCCCCCCAAGCAGGGGCTTGCTGCCGGCGGCTGCACACTATGTGCAGGCCCGTTCGCCAGAGATAGGGAAAGTGTGCTGCCCGGCTGCTTTAATTGTGTTTTAAAAACAATCAGAGTGGCTGGGCAGCCTTAGCTGTCAAAAAGGGGGTGGGGACTAAATAGCCCCCCCTAAATTGTCCCCGGTAAAATTATTTTCTAGATCCACCCCTGGGCCATAGAAACTGATTTTGACAGCCATTTAGAGCATTTCGACCTAACTGGCAGCAAATTGCTAAGTGGGCGGGGCCAAAAAGACCAACAATCTCGACCAACACCTGGTGGCATATTTATCAAGAGGCGCTTATGAAAAGCTGCCGATTCTTAACGGTTTGTCATCATTTTTTTTAAATGGCCATTTTATTACAGACTTTCCATTGTCCTTTTTAAAAATGACGGCAAACTGCGGAGAATCTGCAGTTTTTCATAACCGCCGCTTGATAAATATTCTCCTAATCTGGTTAGACAATGACTGTGCCTGACTGTGTATGTGGTCGCCATCCAGCCATGTTGTTGGTGCCCTGTTAGGTCTCTCTATGTACAGCAGCTCTGCAGTCAGGCCAAGCATCAATGTATTCTTACCTTAAGTCTTATTAATATATTTTCCATTTGTCATATTGGAAAATGACCAAATTATAAAATGTATTATTTGGCTACATTAAATCTATTATTAGATTTACAAACTCATGAAAGATACAGAATTATATTATTTGCATGGATATGTGTACACTGTGGGCCAGTGTTCCATTCAAGTCTATGGTGTTTAACATTTACAGAAAACTTAAGTAAAAAAAATCCAAATAGAATATAATTACCCACTAAGAATGAACATACAAGATTGATTAGAAAAAGGTGAAATAACTGTAAAATAAAAAAAAAACTTGTAACAATGACATTTTCCTTTTGCCCCAGACTGATTGAAGGAAAAATCTGATTGGTTTTGATGCATTTTTTCAATTTGCTTTCCCATCTTTTCTCCTATTTGCACCATTCCAAGCTCTGAACATTGTTATTTCATGAGCCTTAGATCTATAATTAGCTATTTATAATAATATAATGTAACCATGTAACAAATGTTGCCTAAGGTAATTAAATTAATGAAGATTTTATTGATAGATGACATTCCTAGTTAAATGTTATCTTGCACTAATTGTAAATGTTGGGACTATGCATAAATAACACACACAACAGTGACATTTACAATCAGTATTCATGGGACTGTGCATAGGGATTTGTGCATTAACCTCATCAGTCCCTTTCTCATGTTTCCCAGCAGACAACAAGCAAGTACAGTCACGTCTCACCTTTACCTATATTGTTATATGACGGGTATGAATTGCCGCCTGATTGTAGGAGGAGGCAGTATGTTAATAACCATACCTTCAGCCAACCATGCCATAACTCAAATAAGACATATACCGCATTTTCGGTTAAAAATCTTCCACAGCTATTCATTTAAATACAGTTACAAATATACATTTTACACCTATTTATGTTTATCTTTTACTTTTTATATTGCTTAATGCTTCCTTCCTAATCATACACGATGATTTGGTCTTGTATGTGTTTATTAGTTTTGCTTTTATAGGAATAATCATTATTTTCTGTATAGCCTATGTTGATATACAGTCATACGTATAATATAGGTTTTGATGCCTGGTAAGCAGAAGGTTGTGCACAGGGAACAGAGAGTGATGGTTATGTATCAATATTTACTAATACTGTTCAAAGGTTCATGCCTGCTCTAAAGCCATAACAACCAATCAGCAATTAGTTTGTAACTGTGTAGTGAAAGTTAGACAATAAAAGTAAATTAAAGGCAATGCAATTTACAGATATAGAGCATCATGCCAATGCTCTTTCCCTACAGTGCACAGTAACATGGAGTAAGTCTGTACGCAGACTTAGACGTACCTACGTGGAGAGAGGAGAAGCAGGGGAGGGAAAGGGAGGGCTGCCATAGCCGTGAACAGTAAGAGCGCTCCCTGCACTATATGTACTAGGCAGAGGAGGAAGCAGCCACAGATACACCTCTTATTAGGCGTATATGTTGCTGCTTCTTCTCCTGGTGCAAGATACATGCTGATGATGATGATCATGTGCACGAGTCTTGCACTGCTACAGAAAAAATTTGCCCCCCCCCCCCCCCCACAAAAAAAAACAACAAACCAGCTCTAGCACTGCCAGCATAGGCTGATATCAGCAAAATCGGGGGGCAAAAAGTGACGGGTCCACTGAAAATACAGAAAACCTGAGGCACCAGATCCCTGCCATAATGTTCCCCTTGCATTAGGGGTATTCCCACAGCCCTGCGACGTGGGGGGGGGGGGGTAAATAAGCAATATTATAGTGAAGTCAATCATTCTTTCATGGTGCACTACTGATCCCAGGATGCTCTTGTCGCCTTAAAGTGTATGGATATGCTAGTGCTTGTAGTACTACAAGTACCAGGTACCAGGATGCTCTGGCATCCAGGGCCCACTGGGACTTCTACGCCACCTTTTTTCCTAAACGGACACCGTAGGGAAAAAAACATTAATTCTAAATCAATATACCCCACCCGCACATCCCTCTTTAACACCACTACTTGCTCACCTAGTGCCATGTTGGCACCCTGGCATCCGCTGGATCTCTGGCAGCCATTCCAATGGGTACAGAAAATAACAGTTAAGAGTCACGCCACAAATGACTCATAACTAGCATTGCGATTGAATATATAAGATGAGGTCAAAGCATGATCGCAATGCCGGTAACATATCGTTTGGGCAGGATAGCAGTATGCAGAAAAGTCACTAAATAAATTATATTGCTATATTTAGAATATCTACATTAATTACAAGGGAAATTGAGTCAGAATTATAAGATGAATCCATCCATGTTTAAGTAACTGTAGACAATTCACATATACATAGTTTCGAACAGTCCCCAGGGACAGTCCCATATTTTAAAGATTTGCCCGAGGAAATGTCCCTATTTTTCAATATTGACCAACTGTAAAATAAAATTCCTATTTTCTGCACTCTAATTGTAATTCTTGTCATTTGTTGTTATTCTATAGGTCCTATAAGTAATATGTAATGTAGGGGAGTATTTAAAGTGCATTATAATCAAGTTCTGCAGACATAACATGATGGAAATTGTAGATCTGAAAGATCCACTGAGACAGTATTGCGTGTGACGTGCATAGATAGATCCACATACCAGCAATGTGTCCCTGGAAATCATTTTAAAGTGTTGGCATTTATGCAAATATAGTAAGGGTGTGCACCGGCCACTTTTGGTGTTTTGGGTTTTGGGTTTTGGGTTTTGGGTTCTGATTAGCTTGAGGTTTTGGGTTCTGATTTGTTTTGCCAAAACACCCCACAAAAGGTTTTGGTTCTGATTTTGGGTTTTGGGTTCTGATTTTTTTTAAAAAAAAGCATAAAAAGTGCTAAAATCCATATTTTGGTTATTTTTCACTCCTACACTTTTATTAACCTCAATAACATTAATTTCCACTAATTTCCAGTCTATTCTGAACACCTCACACCTCACAATATTGTTTTTAGTCCAAAAGGTTGCACCGAGGTAGCTGGATGTCTAAGCTAAGCGACACAAGTGGGCGGCACAAACACGTGGCCCATCGTAGGTGGCTGTGTAGGCTTGAATGGGCTTTTGCTGCTCCTCCATCCTCTGCAGCATATAGAGGGTGGGGTTCAAGCGCGTCACTGCCTATTGTTTTAGTTGATGGCAGGACAGGTTCATGCTTTTTTGATGTAGCAAGAACAGTGAACGTAGTTTAATATCTGATACTAATATTTCTGCACTGCAGGAACAGTGAACGTATTTTAATATCTGATACTAATATTTCTGCACTGCAGGAACAGTGAACGTACTTTAATATCTGATACTAATATTTCTGCACTGCAGGAACAGTGAACGTAGTAATATAGATTGCAGTACCTATTTTTTGGGACTGCAGAAACAGTGAACGTAGTAATATAGATTGCAGTACCTATTTTTTGGGACTGCAGAAACAGTGAACGTAGTAATATAGATTGCAGTACCTATTTTTTGGGACTGCAGAAACAGTGAACGTTGTAATATAGATTGCAGTTCCTATTTTTTGGAAATGCAGAAACAGTGAACGTAGTAATATAGATTGCAGTTCCTATTTTTTGGACTGCAGAAACAGTGAACATAGTAATATAGATTGCAGTTCCTATTTTTTGGACTGCTTAAACAGTGAACGTAGTAATATAGATTGCAGATCTTATTTTTTTGGGACTGCAGAAACAGTGAACGTAGTAATATAGATTGCAGTTCCTATTTTTGGGAAATGCAGAAAAAGTGAACGTAGTAATATAGATTGCAGTTCCTATTTTTTGGACTGCTTAAACAGTGAACGTAGTAATATAGATTGCAGTTCCTATTTTTGGGAAATGCAGAAAAAGTGAACGTAGTAATATAGATTGCAGTTCCTATTTTTTGGAACTGCAGGAATATATTGCTCTAGAATATTTTTTAGACTTTTTTAATTATTTTTTTATATTTTTTTTAAAAAAAAATTTTTATAATTTTTTTTTTTTTTTACATTTTTAGAAGATTTTATTATAATTATAAAATTACTATGGACTTAGCCCAAAAAAACTCAGGAGAAAAGCACTACTGGACTCAGCAGGACAGACACTGGCCAAAGCACAACTGGAATCAGCAGGACAGAGCACTGGACAAAGTACTACTGGACTCAGCAGGACAGAGCACTGGACAAAGGACCACTTGACTATAGTAAATTAGTATAACAGAGCACAGGATATCAACCTCCCTCGACAGTGATCGCAGGGAGAATGAACATGGCGGCCGTGAGCGGGGCATTTATGACATCCAAGTCTCGCGAGATCTGACGTGAGACTTGGATGTCATAGCCTCGTTTTGGATTCGTTTGGCGGCGGGAAGTACCCGAACAGTGCCCGGATCCCGTCAGATCCGCACTGTTCGGGTGGGCTCGGATTTCGGTAATCCGCTGATCCTTAAAATATAGCATGAAACACACATGATTCCCTGCCGAACCTCAAGCCCAGATCACAGATTGCAATGAAACAGATTCAGTTCTGTTTTGTGTTTCAAGGAAAAATCTGTAATAAGCAGCACAACTTGCTTTATATGTTCAGCTTAATCCTATGCTACATAGTGGAATCGACGGTCGCTGCACAAAATGGTAATAAAAGGGCTCAAGAAGAACTAGTACTAAGCCAGTTGCCCAGAAAAGAAGCATATGTGCCCATGCAGGTGTGCATGATTCTGCAACTTACGCCAGTTTGTGGCTGGACAGAGCAGAACGAGGGCTTTTTAATGTCGATGTAAAGAGTGTTTGTGCAATTACAAAACAGATGCAGACTCATATGCCTAAGAAAGCTGTATTATTTCCAGGTGGACAGGGGCAGGTGCAAATAGCCGATGATGATAATGACGGTCCGCAGCGTTAGCAATACACTTGTGATTAGTTTTTGCTCCACTTACTCTGATTTGCGATTTCTTCATTGCTAGAGTATATATTATTTATTTGTTGCAAAAAAATAAATGGTTAAAAACATTTTTGCAACTGGTATATAAGTGTGATATTTATATAGCGTCAGCAAATTCCCGTAGCGCTTTACAATTGGGAACAAACATTAATAAAACAATACTGGGTAATACAGACAGACAGAGAGATAAGAGAACCCTGCTCGCAAGCTAACAATCTATGGGACAATGGGAGTTTGAAACACAAGGGCATGTGCTACATCATATTGCACACTGGACCAGCTAGAATGCAACGGTAAAAGTACTGAGTGGGCTGTGTGTGTACCAATGTTGGTCAGAGGGTTGTTGTCTTGTGTTAGCTGTGTAGAGTTGGTAATAGGTGAGATTAAGATGGTGGTTGAGGAATATCATAAGCTTGTCGGAAGAGGTGGGTTTTCAGAGAACGCTTGAATCTTACTGTCCGAGGGAGGGAATTCCACAAAGTGGGTGCAGCCCAAAAAAAGTCCTGCAACCGAGAATGGGAGAATGTGATGCACGGTGGCTAAGTGGTTAGCACTTCTGCCTCACAGCGCTGGAGTCATGAGTTCAATTCCTGACCATGGCCTTATCTGTGTGGAGTTTGTATGTTCTCCCTGTGTTTGCGTGGGTTTCCTCCGGGTGCTCCGGTTTCCTCCCACACTCCAAAAACATACTGGTAGGTTAATTGGCTGCTATCAAAATTTACCCTAGTTTCTCTTTCCCTGTGTGTGTGTGTGTTAGAAAATTTAGACTGTAAGCTCCAATGGGGCAGGGACTGATGTGAATGAGTTCTCTGTACAGCTCTGCAGAATCAGTAGCGCTATATAAATAGATGATGATGATGATGATGATGTGAGAGTATGCCTGGTGTAAAATGGGGCATATACTACCGCTACCGACTGACACATATCATAGGATAGGTGACACTTTTGAGGCCATAATTGAGGAATTTTTAATGAACGTAGATCACACCTGGGATTCGCAATGCAATTGCGGCTAAATCTACAACATGCCCAAAGAGTGTAGTGCACCAATGACAGCACCTCATGTAAAGACAAACATGGACTACTTTCTCGGTTTATGCCTATGGGAGTGTTTAGTTCTCTGATGGTAACACTAGGGGGTAAATGTATCAAAGTCCGTTTTTTTCATCTCGCGGGAGATCGGAGTCTTTGCAGCTAAAATTTAAAGGGGCGATGGCTTGTAAAGGCAAATTTGCCTTTACAAGCCATCGCCCCTTTAAATTGTAGCTGTAAAGACGCCGATCTCCCGTGAGATGAAAAAACCGGACTTTGATACATTTACCCCTAGGTCTGCATTGTTGCTATGGTACAACATAGGTCTACTTACTAGTGACTGAGAAACAGATTTAGTACATTTGCTGTTCTTGCTACAAAAACCATTGCAGTCCTAATAAGATTGGAGCTGCAGTTCTGTAAGCAGGTAAAGCTTAGAAGCACTACTGCGGAATATAATATATAAATATGAAGTTTGTTTTCACAAAATATATATCTGAAATTAAAGTCATTTAGTGCATGCTTTTCTCAGCAGTAATTAATGTAACACTGCTTGCTGTGTTTCTAGGTCGTATAGTCAATGATCTGTGCCAGGAAAAAGACTGTAGATTAAGAATGGGCAACCTGGGCCCTCAAGCTTCCAAGTACTGACTTGGCATGCTGGGACATGTAGTCCCACAACAGGTAGAAAGCCACATGCTGTCTAAGTCTGTTAGAGAAGATGTAGGTATTTCATATGAACTGTGCTGTATACTGTGAGCAGAGTGGGTCTGGTCACAGACGGCACTTAAGTAAATAGGATGAGCTGCACTATCACTATGGTTACCAAATCCTACATCTATTGCATGAGTCTGATTTAATTTTCTTCCAACGAATGTAAATAAAATCCAGATTTCGAGAACTAACCACAGAATAGACACTAAAGCACATGGCTCCAGATGTTTTTGCAAATGTCAGTCCTGTTTTCTAGTGCACAGTTTTGTTCTATGATATATCTGCACAAAGAGAGACCACCCCCATTGTGAATAGATGGAGACACCACCCTTGCAGGGAGAGCAATGCCACTACCACATATGGTCAGAGAGACTCATAGCTTTGCAGGGCCCTAGACTCTCCATATAGTTACAACTATGTGCATTTATCCTGACTAGATGTTCCAAAGCCACCACTTATCTGTGGTAATCTGCTGCAGCACAGGAAGGGGTATCTAATTGTAAGGGGATGAAGATAAGAAATTAATAAATTTAACATATATTTTTCCTTTAATGAATGAAGTCAAGACACTTATCATTACACCTGTCACACCATTGTGGGGTTTACGCTCAGAACTTCCTCTTTGGGTCCTTGCTGAGCATTGGTAATCTCAAGTCAGACCTCCCTCTTGATTGGATCATGACCGTGGAAAATCAGTTGTGAGTTTGTGTGAGCCTCTACCTCCTCAATGACCTGTTTAAATCCATATTTACCAAATTAGTAGAGACCACTCATTTGGTGGTCGTCTTGCCAGATTAAATAGCATAGGATAATGGTAATGAGTCTGTCACAGAGACCTACACTGCATCCTCCATTTTGTTGCTGACAGAAACTCCTATTGGCGGGAGGCATGTATGCCCCGCGTGCAGTGGGGGGCATGTATTCCCCGTGTGCAGCGGGGGGCATGTATGCCCCGTGTGCAGCGGGGGGCAGTGAAACTTTCTTTTCACAGTCTGTCCCTGCTGCAGCGACTTACTAACTACCCCATCAGCTGGTGCAGATAGCACGCCTACCGATAAACATAATTTTAACCAGAATTTATTAACAGACCCTCAAGTTCCTTTATCTTGCTTTATAACATAATGCATTATGTACTATGTATTTAGAACAATGGGATCTGCCGTTTTGCACAAGTAACACAATTATGATGTGTTCTCAGGTTACTTTACGCTATACCTCACAGCTCTCATAGGGTCTGAGTCATTAAGGATCGTATCTGCTGATTTTGTGCGTATCATTTGAAAAAATCACTCAGCGCGGGCTCAGAACCGGATGATACGCAGCAGAATACAACCACGTCCAAGTCACCCTCGAGCGCAAATGACACCATACAGGCTATGATTTAGGGGTGTGAATTTGGACTGGGCAGATTCACGTAGGTAATATACAGTAAGGGCATCCCCATGCAGCCACATCCAAGTCAGACTCAGGCGCAAACAGAAGTGCGCTGATTCTCTGCCGTATATCTTGCTCCAACTGGGAGTCTAGTTTAAGTTCCGAATACTAGTGCTCAGGGCTTAGTATATAGACTATAACGTGTTTACAATCAGGAGCAACTGTAAAAAAAAATAATTTATGGACAATAGGGGTTAAGGACAGCCCAATAAATGTTTTTCCAAGGGGAAAAAAAGAATATAAAAAAACAAAACTTTTTTTAACATTTCCATTTATAATCACAAATTACCATATTATTGATAGGCAACATTCATAGCTTAATACTTTTTATTCTGTGCGTTCTTTCGAGCTTTTACATTCCACATAGGTATTGTACGTATCCTGCAGTGTCTGTGGTCTAGTAGAGCTGAGCGAACCTACACCCTTAGTCATCACCACAAACTTTAGATACGTTACTTGTTGACTTTGGGAATACGTAGAGGATTATGTGAGGTTTAGCACGATGAGATAAGTGGGCCTGAGTCATTAAGGAGAGAAAAGCAAAAATAAGGAGTAAATTTGATCCTGGACAAAACCATGTTACAATACAAGAGGTGCAAATTAGTTTATTATTTTGTACATTTGGAAAATACTGTCTGTTTTTCCATCTAGCAAGCAAATACTTGATAGTTTTATTTTTACACTTAAATTTAAAAATGATCTAGGACATCCCTTATACCAACTATAAATATGTCCCCACATTTTAAATTGACCTCCCACTCCAATGCAACATGGTTTTGCCAAGGTGTAAAGTTATTCCTTTTTATGCTTTGCTCTCCTTAATGACTTCAGCCCATGTTACGCTATATAAATATTATAAAGAAATTGGGCCCGAGTGATTAAGGAGAGCAAAGCAAAAAAAAAAAATGGAGTATCTTTGCACCTTGGCAAAACCATGTTGCATTGGAGGGGGAGGTAAATTTAAAATGTGGGGACAGATTTATACTTAGGGTACGGCATGTCCTAGATCAACTTTAAATTTCAGTGTAAAAATAAAGTTAGCAAGTATTTGTGTGCTACCTGCAAAAGCAACCACTACATTGAGTTGTTATAATGTCACACTGGTCGCATATTATGTTTACTACTTGTCTATATACGTGTTGACTCTTAGGGCTAGATTTACTACGCTGCGGGTTTGAAAAAGTGGGGAGGTTGCCTATGGCAACCAATCAGATTCTAGCTGTCATTTTCTAGACGGTACTAAATAAAGGAAAGCTAGAATCTGATTGGTTGCTATAGGCAACATCCCCACTTTTTCAAACCCGCAGCTTAGTAAATCTAGCCCTTAATGCTGATTATATTTCTAGATGACCTTGCAAAAATAAAACCTTAAAAGAAAGAAAGAAAAGAAGAAACAGCCAGTATTTAACTTATATACCAAATAATAACCTAATTTGCACCCTTGCATTGTAGATGGTTTTTCCAGGAGAAAACTTACTTCTTTTTTTGCTTTGATCTCCTTAATGACTCAGGCCTATTGTGTTTATTTTTTGTACTTTTTGTAGAAATACATGGTGTACAAGGCACTGTGTAATAGAGAAATAAAAAGTGAATGGATACTTCTTACTGGTTCTCCTTAAGATTCCTCATCATGTCTGCTCCCAGTCGGCAAAGGCTGACATTCCAAAGCTGATTTACGTTAGTGTTAAACACACATTTACCACGTTAGCCTCTATAAACAGATTGCTGTTAAATATAGTTTTCTTTACAATGATATTTTTCAAGTTCTTTACGCCAGAACCCTGGTTCCCAATGTGTTTCTGATATTGTGCACTTGTTGCTATCTCCTGTGTACAGGCCTATTATAATACTTGCTTTGTAAGGGTGCCTGTGCGTACCTTTTGTGGAGCTAAATGAAAAATAAATGTCAAGTAAATGGACACAGTCAAAACAAAGTTATACAAATAATGGTTTCCTATTGTAACAGGTGTCAAGTGTCAATATCTGTCTGTCAAGTTGTATAAACAAAGATGAGTGCTGATCATTACTCAGATAAATGCGTATTTATAGCACCCTGTGCCAGGAACAAAGTCACAGATAATTCCTCACATGTGATCGAATTCACAAATGGGAGGCGAAGCGATATAATTGTTAGACCTGAAAACAATCTTAACAATATTATATTCTCCGCTGCCTAAAACATTGGCCATCCTGGTTGTCCAAGTATTATAACTATTATTGACATGAACATTGTTTTATTGTCCATTAAAATATTTGTTAATACGATTGTGAAAAAAAATTCTGAAGTATTGTAATTGAAAGCTACACAAAATATATCTGAGAATCGAGTTACAAGATATCTAAGATAGTCTTTGTGGGCCTGATGTAGAGTCATAAACGCAGACGTACAAAAATACCCAGAAAGTATGGGGGTATGCAGAGCTGTACGTATCTAAAGAATCGCACAATTTAGCATATTCTGTAAAATGTTGTAGCGAGGCTTAACGTATATCATGCGGTAGGGAAATATGTATTTTAACACAGGGGCCCTGTGTTTGTAAATCATAAAAAGTACATTTATGCGTCCTATAATATGTATATTCAACTGGGGTCCCCCTTACCAGTGTGGGAAACACTAGAAAGCCTCAATACCATTGTGGAATAGTTAATAAAATATCATTCTAATACATGTATGGCATAACCCTATATCATACTTGCCAACATGGGCAAGATGATTCCAGGGAGGTCCGGGGTGCAGGTGGGTGTGTGGGGGCGGGACTCGAAGAATTGTGTCATTAGCTCCGTCCCAAAACGGACATCACGACTTTGGGCTAATAAAAACAGGGGGTTGGGCCACGTTGACACGTCCATGATGTCACTAGGCCCCGCCCCCTCCGCTTAGTTTACACGGCCAGCCAGGATCAGGGAGAATTGCCTGCCCTCCCAGGAGTCCGGTAATACTCCCACAAATTCGGGAGTCTCCCGGACATTCCGGGAGAGTAGGCAACTATGACCTATATATATAATGTAGCATTTTAAAATTACATTGTTTTGTGTAGAGAGCTTTCCTACTCTGTAAACTTGTATTTGTAAATATGGCTAAGCTCCATATATCGGCTGTATATTGGGTGTATATAAATAAGTCTAGCAAATGGGAGTGGTAGGTAGAGAAGGGCTAAGTCCAGGTTTGAAGAGTTCAAACTGTGTACTTTATAATTGAGATTTGGAGGTAGAATTACCAAAACGTCTAAAAAGTGTATGTGTTTCCCATAACCACCAATTTGATGCTAGTTATCATTCTCTAGAACATACTAGGTAAGAGATAGCCACAGTCTGACTAGTTGTTATGGGAACACCTCCACTTTTCTTTTTTACAAGGTTTAGTAAATCTACCCCCATAGAGTCTTATCGCTGAGATAGTTTTAAGTACAGTTCTAACAACAGGGGCCCTGAGATTTCTGATGGTAATCCTGTATGAAAAATGGAACCCCGAGATATTGGATGGCGGGATTAGATGAAAGCTCACATAACATAAGTGATATTACAAGGCACCATTTCCTAAATGTTGATCTTTGATAAGGGGTAAATCTTGAATTGGTGCCCCCTGTGTTTTTTGCTGGCAGCCTAAATATAGATAGCTTGGGACCCAATATATAAGGCTGGAGGACTCAAGCAGCTATAGAAACAGTCTGCATCAGAGGAGATGTGTAATACATCCAGTGTAATAAAACACTGCACACCTCCTTTTATGCAGTCCGAGTGATTATCAAGTGTTCCAGCTCTCTGTATCCAGGATTCCAGCATAAAAGTACAGAACACATCATAACACTTTTATAAACACATTCTTTTAGATAAAGTAGACTAAACTAAAACCCATTGCTGAATTTGAAGTTTTTATTGAAGTAAAATCACACCTTATTTACAAATAATGTTTGTTTCATTAAAGGATCTCATCAGCCCTTTGATAATTTAGTACATGGGGTTGAAGCCTCACTAAGCTTGTCTGTCAGTGCATGGGTTGATTTTGGTGCACATTGTGGTAGCTGGTTCATACCTCTCCTAAATATTTCATCGAAATGTGCATAAAATAATCTGAACTTTTTAATTTCCCAAGTCCTGACCGGCCTTTTGTTTGTTGCAGGAATTTCATCATTGCTAAACCTTCCTGAGTCTGGAGGCTGCAGCGGGGTTTGTCACTGAGGTAAATAGCACAAAAAGATATCAATATATCAAGTGGCTATTGAGTTTTGTTAGGGTGAACATGAAGATATATTGACCGATCAGTCCAGGAAGAGCAAAGGAACAGTAAATATTGACTGAGGCAAATCCCTGGTTAATATTCCTCCCCCAGTTTCCACACTCCATCCATCTTGATAATCAGGAAGGTCACAGTTAACCCTCCTGTACCTTTGTGTCTTACCTCCAACCTACAATATCCCAGCACTGAAGATTTGCTTCTTAAACAGCCGCTTAGCAGACAGTCCCTAACAATACAATAAGATCATGTGCTGGATAGATATTTCTGAGTGTGTGTGTGAGTTGATATTCTGTTAGGACGCTCCACAATATATTGGATTTATAGTACAGGCTAAGTGTGAGAAGATGATGGGAATTAAAATCATTTTATTATATGATTCTTCATTAACAGAGCATAAAACAGACAGTGGTATAGTTTCATTACAGTGGAGAGTATTTATTTAAAGAAAAACGATTCAAATATCAGATGTAAATACTCAGTAAAACATCTTGCATTGCATTTACTAAAACCAAAGGATGGTGAATATCTGCTCTAGTATAAAAATACAAAACATTCAAAGTATATACAAAAAATATAAAGTATATATAAAAACAGTAAAAATACAAAGCAAAGAGTCCAAAAGTGTAGTCCTTGAATAGAATACGTGGAGATGGCTCTTCCTTGTGACTCCGTTGTTAACATATGAAAAAAAGAAGAAGCAAAAACAACATAGTGCAACTTGTATATCACTAAATGTATTATCTTCCACAATGTTATTTAATTTAAACGTGAATACGTGAACACTGTATGCTAATAAGTCTTTTATGAATAAGGGCTTTTAAATTCTATGACACTCTTTCCTGCAGAAAAGCTCAAGGTCCATCAAATTGTGAGATCTCCTATATACAATTCGCTTTAGGTCATTCCACAGGTGTTCAATGGGATTGAGGTCTGGACTCTGAATGGGTCATCCCAAGGCTTTGATCTTCCTTTTCTGAAGCCATTTCTTGGTTGACCTGACAGTGTGTTTTGTGTCATTATCATGTTGGAAGGTGAAATTCCTCTTCATATTCAGCTTCTGGCCAACAGGTTTCGTGCCAAAATATATTGATATTTGGGGCTATTCATTATGCCCTCTATCTGAACTAGAGCCCCTGTCCCAGTTGAAGAGAAGCAGTCCCAAAGCTTGATGCTGGCACCGCCATGCTCACAGTAGGCATGGTGCTATTTGGCTGATAAGCTGTGTTGTCTTTGTGCCAACACATCATTTAGAATGAAGGCCAAAAATGTCAATCTTGGTCTCATGAGACCGTAAGACATTTATCCACAAGGTTTGGGGCGATTGAATATATTGTTTTGCAAAATTTAGGTGGACTAGGATATTCTTTTTTCTATCTAGCCACCCTACCCCATAGCCCAGACATGTAAATAATGCGGGAATTGTATCATGCTGGGAATGGCCAGTTCTTGCAGCTACTTTAATATTAACAAAGGTCTCTTGGTAGCCTCACAGTTTTCTCCTTCTCCAGTCATCAGCTTTTGTAGGACCTTTTATGATTTAAACAAATGATTTCACCAGGGATACAAGCTGATGTGCTTTAGTATAATGTCAGATCTACTGACTGCATGCACAGCAACGAAAATGAGTAGGCTCCAGGATCATTGATCCATACTTTAGCACACCTATGCTGCTTACATACTACCTCTACTCTGTTTTTTCATGTCTACCCACTCTCCGTCCTCTTCTCTGTCCTTGTTTTGTCATGTGTTTTGTTATGTTATCCATGCATTTGCTGTTCTGTTTATCTGTACCCATTGCTATTTTCTGTATATACTTATGTAATCTTGTTTGTATGTTCTCTAACCCACTATTCACGGCACTGTGGAAGCCTTGTTGGCCTTATAAATAAAATATAGTAATAACTAACATGCATTAAAATCTGATGCTCTTGATGCAACGTTGTTCTGTGTATCTGGCCGACATGGTAAATCCGTACTACATACAACATGCACCTTAGCTCAGCTGTGGAGCACCCTGACACCCACAATATCCCTTGCTAAATAACATATGCTAACACTTTAGTTTTGCACCTCAATTGTCTGCCTAGCGTGTAAAAAGATGCACATCTATTTTCCACTCTTTGGAGACTCCTCTTCAAACTAATAATGTACTTAGGATCGAGGACGGAATAATCTGAAAAGGCTCATTGTGTAAAGCGTAAATTCATCATCATCAGCTATTTATATAGCGCCATTAATTTCGCAGCACTCTACAGAGAACTCACTCACATCAGTCCCTGCCCCACTGGAGTTTACAGTCTAAATTCCCTAACACACACACACACACACACACACACACAAATACAAACAGAGAGACTATGGTCAATTTGATAGCAGACAATTAACCTACCAGTATGTTTATGGAGTGATGGAGGAAACCCACGCAAACATGGGGAGCACATGCAAACTCCACACAGATTAGGTCAGGAATCAAACTCATGACCCCAGTGCTGTGAGGCAGAAGTGCTAACCACTGAGCAACCATGCTGCCTATTAAAGTCCAACCTCCAACCACTTTAGAACCAACCGTTCTATTATATATATTTTCCATTTTTTCCATTTGTTTCCTAACATTTAATACTTACGCTAATTATTAGAGCAAAGGGAAAGCGCCTCTCTTCTGTGCAACTCCAAGGCGCAAAATGCATCTCATTTAAGTATAGAAAGAGGCCCATTCTCCTCCAGTGTAAAAATCAAGTCCTTTTGCAGAGCAACCGCACCTCTTAAAATGTGTCCTCTCTACCCCGCTATCTAATGTCTATAATTTTGCACCACAAACCCAAAATCTTGCTTTTTTGCACTACTTCGCAAACCGAGCCACAACAGTGCGCCTACTCTGTACTTTGCAAAGAACGCCCTCACTCCGTCCAACTACTCCAATTAACTAGTGCATATTTATGCGCCTCCGCAAACACAACCCTCTTGCTACAAACACACATGTGGACGTCTACACGCACCTGCACTAATGGAGACATACTGCACCACCAAGTAGGAACTTGTTCAGCGCCTCAGTAAGTTTGTACTTGTAAATTAGACAAACCATAGGCAAACTTGCACATTAGATTATATAAGTATAGCACAGTTTGGTATTAATTATGCGTTAGTGTGGGACTAAAATAAACATAAACATGTTCTACTGTAATACATATATGTTCTACTATAATGTATAATAATACACCACTAACTTGTCTTTGGAATAGTAGCTGGACACAGGAAAAAAAGTCACTTGTTCCATTGGTTTCTTTTTCCACAACAGAATTGATCTTGTATATGCATATGATAAGGGTGACCACAGCGTTTTGCTATCTTACCTTGTGGTGGAGAATTGGTTGATCAGGCATTGCATCGCTATATGCCTAATATCACTATACCCTATATCTTGCTGTAATACTTCTCGGTTGCAGAGACTAAAGCTCAGCACAGATGAGCCGATCCTGCCACTCGACGGAAGACTGCGGCAACAGGATCACTATCCCAATGCAGTGACTGACCATCATTACCATTTATTTATATAGCGCCACTAATTCCGCAGTATTACTGCCACAATCATGGCATGGAGGGGGGGGGGGACAAAATTATGGGATTCACCAAAAATTGCAGCATCGAGGCCCCCATCATGTCCTCCTTACTAGGAAGTGGGCAGGATGCAGAAGGATGGCCTGCTCTCCTAGGAGTCCAGGAGACATATCCAAAATTCTTGTCTAAAACAAAGTCATCAAGGAAAAGATTGTAACGCTCTGGAATTGAATTTCTCACCACGTTTCTGTATTTATTATGGCTGAGACAGCAAATGATAGGAACATCTCACACTGGCCAAGTAACAGAACATAACATCAGAGTAGAAGATGTCCCTAACATCCTTATGTTATGAATGAGCTCTGACTAACTCGTAAGGAACACATTATGGATTATGCGTTCCATGATATTTGTAGCTGTGCATGCTACAGCTGGGATTCTGGTCCCACATTCCAAGAGCCTGTAAACAAGTATGTAGTCAGGAAAAGCCATGAAAAGGAAGAGGATGTGTTTGGTGATGGATCTCTCCTTATTGCGACAGCAGCACATGGTGTCAAGAAAGAGCATACCATCTACATGACTAGATTGGGAATGTATGAACTTAAATATATTCAATAAGTCATCCGTTTAACCTTGCACAGTGTTGTAGCATCTTCATTTGCATTAGATACCAATATTTTAGAGTGTTTTCCACATGGCCCTTATCCAAATGGTAGATGAATGCTTCTTTACTCGTACTTTAAAGTATGTTTGCCAAACTAGTTCGCAATTTTAAAGTTATGACTTTCTTTACACACCTAGAATATATACACACATAGGCGGTGATTTGTAGTTGAACGTAAAAGTTGCCCTTTAATGTGTGCACAAATACATGTCTGCACACTTACATTTATCAACTCAACCACTGCATCTGAATCTATACTCGGTATGGGACGTTTTCATAATAAGATTCAAAATAAGACTAGACTAGATTATTTACTAAAACTTCTAAAAAAAGGAAAAGTGGAAGCATTGGCCATAGCAACCAATCAGGTTCTAGCTATAATTTATCTAATACATACTAGAGAATGACAGCTATGATCTGATTGGTTGCTATGGGCAACATCTCCACTTTTTCTCTTTAGAAGGTTCTGATTAGATTTAAATCTACCCCTTAGTCTCAAAAAGGTGTACTTTACCTTACTGCACTGCACGTCAACTCCTTCGATTCACTTGTTAAAGTGCATGGTGCCGCAAGTGTTCGATTTATGTAGCTCAAAATATTGGTGCAAGTTGTGTATGATGGACAAATTTACTACTCGCATCAAACTCTGATTTATACTCATAAGTCTTTATATTGTCAGTTGTGAGACTTAGTTATCCTTCTTAATATGTAATTATTATTACTTTTTATGTATTATTATTATTATTATTATTATTATTATTATTATTATTATTATTATTTATGTTTTGTACTTTAATACTACACATATGCATGTAACTTATGATGTAATCCCACATGGACGTTTAACAGGAACCCCTATCTCACCCTCCTCTCCACATACACACGCCCCACATCCATCGATTGATTTTCTCTAGTTCCATACAGCATCAACAGAAATCCAAACGCATAAAAAACACTGTAGTGCTGTATGAAATATAGTTCAGTATGTCACATACAATTCTTTTACCTTTATGCATCATAGCGACCATGTTACTTAGCCTTTCTCACACAACAGTAGGTTACTATAAATACATCAGTTACTATTTACCTTACTTCTGATTTTTACAACATAGAAATTACATGAGTCTCTTCCGTGTTTGTTCGTCATGGTTCCTCAGATGCAAATATTGAATGTTCTTGCTGTGATCTCTATGAAGTTGGTGCCTCCACATACAGAGCATCTAGAATTTGCACATAGTAACCTTATATGCGGCTGTGCTTCCTCCAGCACTGCACCATTGGAAGCAGCAAACCTTATTATCTGCCATCATTTAACGACTACAGTGTTCTTCCTTATATTTCAAAGCAAAATCTGTCAAAATGATCTTATTCTGTAATATTTACGAATATTAACCATGATAACCAATTGTTCTATTATACATATTTCACATACCATAAATCGTTTGTTTTAAATCAGGCCGGCCACCACCCCTGACTTGCCTGATATGTCTTCTTGAACCAAGGTGGGTCAGTCAGAGGTCAGCTAGTTCGCCTGTGTGATTAACTCATTTATGCTCAGATATCTATTCTTCCTCTGTGGCATTAATGACACCAACTAGGAGGCTACAACAGCAGTCGATGGATACAAAATGAATTAGGTGGTGACTTTTGCTGTGTGATCCCATGAATCCATGGACCCCATTTCCCCAAGAATCAGAGATTTCAGTAAAGCTACATATTTATTCTCACCCTGAGGGCTGCAAGTAGGTCGTTTGTCTTACAGGCGCTATGCAGAACAGCATTCTAATTTAGTGATTGTTATTCTCTCACCTATCACTACAGTGGTACTGATCAGTTCACTCTTACTAGCCAATACTATATATATATATAATATTGGCTAGTAAGATTGAACTGTTCAGTAACACTGTAAATATACATATATATATATATATATATATATATATATATATATATATATTCTCTCTATTTTAGAACCCACAATAGTAAATAGCTAAACTATGGGGTACATGTATCAAACTGCGAATTTCCAGCGGGTGTGAAAAATGGAGATGTTGCCTCTAGCAACCAATCACATTCTAGGTACCATTTAATTAGTACATTCTACAAAATTACAGCTATAATCTGATTGGTTGCTATATTTATATTTGCTATATTTGCTTTATTTATTTATTTTGACAGCTTACTCAAACACGTTAGTAAAATAAAATAATTGCAATACTTTGCTACCTCATAAAAAACTCTTATTTGCTACTTTGCATTCATTGCCAATGGGAACTACACTTGCATGGATCAGTATTATTTGATTACTAGCTGAAGTACCCGGCGTTGCCCGGGTTGAAATCTTCATTTTATTAAGTTATCAATGAGTTGGATATAATTATCAAGCTTTTTTACATAATTGGCAGCTTAGCAACTCTTCCTACACACCTGTGAGGTGGCTGCCCAGCGTCGTTTTTGTTTTTGTCCAAATCCATCCAGTGTAAGGCCCAGAATAGGCTCCCCGGTCAAAGTTCTGCCCAGCATACACCAATGGGAGGTCTGACTGGGACCCTAACCCCCTAAAACCTGGCAAGGATCCAACTGGACCACCTCGTATTAGTATCATCCCAATCGGTGCAGGGGTGTCCGAATGCATAACCAGACATACAAACAGACCAATGATTTTTTTTATAAAAGATAATACCAAATTGGTTTCTGTGAGAGGGTAAAGTTTAGGCAGCTCTGTATGCTGGCTTCATACTTTGCAATTAAATTGGATTTTATCATTGTATCACTGTACAATGAGTGGTCAATTTAGTGTAATTCTCCAAACTGATCAAACGCTCAAGAAAAGAACACTACAAAATAGAGTTTTTCCGTCCATATACAGAGTAGTGTGTATCTTGAGTTGTGTCCATCTTCGTATCAGCAGCACATGCTCCTGGTTCTTGACAAGTCATCATTGTCGGCGAGAAATTGCAACTCACCTATCGCAGGTGCAAAACATCCACCCCCTAAGAGGAGTATATGTGTGTTTCTGCAGGTCTGCTTGAGTTGCACGCCTTTACTGTACTCGCCAACGTTAGAATGCCCCTTCCCACCCCCGACCTGTCTCTTTGGCCGCAGGCCAGCATAAGTGCCATAAACATCTGTATAGGAGCATATGCATCTACATTCTGGGCATGCGCAGAGCTATATCAAACAAGAGACACTATGTAAAGAGGCATATGTCCACTGTGTATTAGCAGAGGGATGTACACTAATGCTGTGTGAGCAACATTAGTGTACATCCCACCGCCAACACCACTACAACTGCATTATACTCTCAATTAAAATTTAAAGGTGTCCCCAGACATGCAGGACTCATCCAACCACACAGCTTGTCCAATTTGGCCACTCAAGTGGACAAAGAGGAGACTGCTCCTGTCGCTTGGTGCTCAGGCAAAGGGGTAGGATCAGACTGTGTGTGTTCACCTCAGCTGTTTCCATATTTGGCTGTACAGCCATGTGAGTGAGCACACATACAGCTAACAGCATATATTGCCCAATCCCCTCTGCTTTCTAAATGACATTTACTTTACAGCAATGCAGTTGTATAATAACAACCACATGATTTTCAGTGTTAGGAATAAGCCAGTTACTTACATGTTTC
Source organism: Mixophyes fleayi (assembly GCF_038048845.1). Taxonomy (NCBI): domain Eukaryota; kingdom Metazoa; phylum Chordata; class Amphibia; order Anura; family Limnodynastidae; genus Mixophyes; species Mixophyes fleayi. The sequence continues at coordinate 69,242,029 of NC_134403.1, read as the reverse complement.
ATATTTTATATAAAATAGGGGATTATGCTGAAACATTAAGTGTCATGTGGATCCCTCCCTGAAGGATAAACCAGTGGAGGACACATGTCCAAGAGCTGTTTGGTTTATTTTTTTAAGTAAAACCAAGCAAGAATGTTTCCATGTTCCGTGGTACTTGAGCCACGGAGAAGCCTTTACATTTTGAGGCAACGGCTGATATATCACGCTGACTATTTTCTATTTGACATCTACCAAGCAGGAAATAAGACAACTCTCTCTTATGTTAATAAAGCAGATAATTTAAGTTATTTTTGCAGAATGACACACGACCATATGTTTTACAGATCAATTTACAGATCACTTATGAAGTGAAAATATTTTTATTATGTGGCCCTATTTGAAACAGGGACCTGGAGATATAGCTCATTTAATCACCATATTAATCTAAACTACTGTACAATATAGTACAATGAGGAAATGATTGAGGGGTAACAATTATGTTAAATAATCATCTACGGTAAATTTGCAGTGGCTTTGTCATCTCGAACATGAAGGCTATTTCGTCTGGAATAATTATTTGTATTCTATCCCTTTAGTGAGTAAGAGGTAGATTCAAATAGCACCCAGGTGGCGCAGTAGCATTGCGTGCTCAGTTTCCCTGTTTTGGTTTCCCTGTTTTGGTAACGAACTTTGCTCATAGGGGCGCAAGCAAAAATTAGCGAAGTTTTCATTCCCGTAATTGCCGCTAATGTGCACAGAAACACAGCGCAAGACTTCTAGGGAACCTTGCGGCTAATTGATTTGGCGCCTAAGTGATCTGAGAAAGTGAATAAAATATACATCTGAATATTTAGGTAGAATAAAACCTTCCCAAACAATGTATTGGTAAGCTTTCTACACAGTGGCATAGTGGTTAGCACTTCTGCCTCACAGCACTGGGGTCATGAGTTCAATTCCCGACCATGGCCTTATCTGTGTGGAGTTTGTATGTTCTCCCCTTGTGTGCGTGGGTTTCCTCCGGGTGCTCCGGTTTCCTTCCACACTCCAAAAACATACTGGTAGGCTGCTGTCAAATTGACCCTAGTCTCTCACTCTCTCTCAGTCTGTGTGTGTATGTTAGCGAATTTAGACTGTAAGCTCCAATGGGACAGGGACTGATGTAAGTGTACAGCGCTGCGGAATTAGTGGTGCTATAAAATAGCTGATGATCATGATTATCCGGATAATGATGACATTAGTCAATCACATTTACATGGTGTGTCTTGTCGTTCTGTAAATGAAATGTCCTTGCATATTAAACTAACTTTTATTGCCTCTCAAATCTTGCTGCTTTAGACAACTGTATCATTTGCCTCATGATAGGCGAAACGCTGAAAAGACCCAAAAATCAAACTTCAAAACATTTTATTTTTCACATGACAATAGTATTTATGGTTAATCTTCAATTCTACTGAAAATGTTTAGATATTTCTGACTTCCAATAACACATTTAAATTATAATGATACCTCAATCAATGTTCTATTATTTCTATGTAAATGATTTATGCTGATGAGTGAAAGGTTTGTGACATAATCTTAGCCTTGTTAATCTGTGTCCTTCTAATGAATTCTTCGCTGGTTCAGTAATATTCCAGATACTCTGGAATTACACTGAGCTATGAGATATCTGGTATTGCATTCAACACTTTGGCCCATTTAGTAACACCCTCAAACATAGCCCGCACCGTCCCCAGCTGAGACTCTCCGTAATGTAATACCCATCATATTTCATCCTTCAGATCTGATGAGTTCAGAACACTGGTCTGACCTTCTCTCTGACTTGTCGCTATCCTGTGACTCTCCAAAAGGCTCACATATATAGCACTTATTTCAGCTATTGCTGAGCTGGTGCCAGTGCCCGCTTGTTTTAACTGGAGATCAATTAAACTGTTACACAGATGAGGGAGCACAAGCAAAAAATGTTGTTCATGGTCTATACACAGTGGAGACAGCCTTTTTGTGAGCTGGACCAATATTCAGTTGCTCTTCATTGCCCATAATTGGTCACATGACTGCGGACCGCCCTTTTGTGAGCAGAATGTGGAGGAAATTAATGCTAAGCAAAGAAATGCCATATTTTAATTGTAGGTCAAGTGATAAACATACCTGCCCCACAGACCCAATTGACAGCAACCAAAAAGGAATGGCCTGTCAAAAATAAAGGTGTGACCTCTCAGACATTGGTCATGCATTAAAAGGCCACCTGTTGCCTACACACAGTGGGTTACCCAATATTAATGAAAATGTATTATATAAAGAAGATGAATCAGTACTGAAATAATAATACTTTTACTACAAAGATGTAGTAATCTCTTACATCAAGAAACAATAATCCGCATATAAAAAAATTAACCATCAATGTTGTAACCAGACGCTCAATGGCACCGGGAAGGTCTCTTGTGGACCGCCATGAGATTACAACTCAGCTAGATGCGTTTCAGATGTCACGTCCTCTCTCAGTAGCATGAAACCAGACATTGTTTGCATTCTTTTTATATCATTTTTTATTTTCAACACACTTCACAGTTTGAAAAATAGGCATATAGCACATAAAATAAGTCTATGCTTTTACATTGTAATAATAAGTATAATATCATAACAGAAGCAAGTCATTGTGTACACAATACTTAGTCGGATCCAAATGGCTGACAGATACGGGTATGAATACAAACAGACTAATAGCTAAAATAACTAAAATTAACTAAATATAGAGTAGTTGAGTCATATTTGCACTATAAGTTAAAAACATTTAAGAATATTTTACTGTAAAATTATCTTTACTATTTAATAAAAACCATATCTATAAATTATAGCAAACTTATTTATAACATTTGTACCATTACAATGTATACAAAAACATATTTCAACAAGTGTACAAAATAATTCATAACATTTTAGTTATTTTATTTTATAAAAGGAACCAAATCAAATATTTTATTGAAACTGTGGGATATCTGACGATCATCTTGTGAAAACAGAACTTCCCTCTTTTCAATAACTCTATTTTACGATCTCTTCACCTTATATCAGATTTTATAACCTCTATAACTATGCATCTTAACGAGGACAAGTTACATTTATGGACCTCATCAAAAGGCGTAAGTAGAAAGGTGAACTCCCACCTTGATCATGACGTGCCTCAGTGATGTCACTGATATCTACTGAATATAGAGGGGTCTATTTAACAAGTGTTGAGAAGTCAATCCCCATAGACCTCTGTATTTTTCAATGGGATCCAGATGAAGCCTCTCTGGCTTTGTTGGATCCCGCCAGGGTAAAAGCGCCATGCGCATGAGCATAGCACTTTCTCCATTTACCAGTGGCGTCAGGCTGTCAATGAACAGAAAAATGTCTTCGCAGCAGGAAGGAGGGGGTTAATACCTGGACTTTCTTTGCAGCAGGAAGAAGGGGGGTTAATACCTGGACTGTCTTCGCAGCAGGAAGGAGGGGGTTAATACCAGGACTCCCAGAGCACCCCTGCATGATAAATTGCAGAGGTGGTTCATAATGCATTGATTGTCAGTAATTGTTATTAATAAATAGACCCCATAGTCTCTGTTCCCATTAATATTGGTTGAGGTTACAGAGGCTCTTTCCACTTCACATCTATCACCTCACAGGTGGTTCTAACCATTCTGTTGCTTGAGGTGACAAGTGATATTGCCCCCTTCCCATGCCTTACATAACTACTCAAAATGTTTGTATATGAGTAGTGTACACTCTAAAATACAAATATTGTCTCTTCAATATTATTTTATAAATCTACAAGATACAATTGGGCAGCACAGTGACCTAGTGGTTAGTACTTTTGCCTCACAGCACTGAGGTCATGAGTTCAATTCCCAACCATGGTCTTATCTGTGTGGAGTTTGTATGTTCTCCCTGTGTTTGCGTGGGTTTCCTCTGGGTGCTCCGGTTTCCTCCCACACTCCAAAAACATACAGGTAGGTTAATTGGCTGCTATCAAAATTGACCCTAGTCTCTCCCTCTCTGTCTGTGTGTGTGTGTGTGTGTGTGTGTGTGTGTGTGTGTGTGTTAGGGAATTTAGACTGTAAGCTCCAATGGGGCAGGTACTGATGTGAATGGGTTCTCTGTACAGCGCTGCGGAATTAGTGGCGCTATATAAATAAATGATGATGATGATCATGATACAAACCACATAACATGTCTGAGTCATTAAGGAAAGTAAGGGAAAAAAAGGAGTAAATGTCCTCCGGGACAAACCATATTACAATGCAAAGGGTGCAAATTGGTTTATTATTTTGCACATAAGTTAAATACTGGCTGTTTTTCCATCTAGCACACAAATACTTGATAGCTTTATTTTTATGATGAAATATAAAGGTGATCTAGGACATGCTGTATCTGTCCCCACATTTTAAATTGACCTCCCCCTTACAATGCAACATGGTTTTGCCCAGGTGCAAAGTTACTCCTTTTTTATGCTTTGCTCTCCTTAATGACTCCAACATGAGCTCCCTACATTTAACTTCCCCTCACAACTTTCCGCATGGTACATCTTCCTCAGGTTGTCTCATTCTACAAACCCCCCCCCCCCCCCCCCGTATCACCTACACACCGCGGAGGAAGAGTTTTGGATGTTCACCAGGATTCAGCTTATCCGGAACTAGTGACAGAGTGACAGAACTGCGGCACATAAGCCGTGACTGATGCAACTATTTGTAAGAGTGGAATAAAAGTCCCTCTCGTCACTGAGTACAGATCAGCCAGTGCACATGAGAACATTGATAGTGCTCCCTGTAGATACACAAAGTCACCAGTTTTCATGGTAGTTACATTAGGTAGTTACATTAGGGGGTAAATGTATTAATGTCCGGATTCTTCAACTCCGGCGTGTTCAGCGTCTTCGGTGATTAAATTTAAAGCGGCGCTGCATTGTAAAGGGAAGTTGCCCTTTGTAATGCAGCGCCGCTTTAAATTTAATCGCCGTAGACGCTGAACACGCCGGAGTTGAAGAATCCGGACATTAATACATTTACCCCTAGGTCTGCTTTTGATTAATGTTTTTCTCAACCTCCCAAAGAACAGTGGAAATAACAACATATTTCTATATCTCACTTATTTTCAGCAGAATGAGGCTATTATTATTATTATTATTATTATTATTATTATTATTAAGAATAATAATAATAATAATAATAAAAATAATAATAATAATATTGTATTTTATTTATAAGGAGCCACAAGTCTTCCTCAGGGCCGTACATAGGGGGTTAGAACATACAACAAAATTAAATAAGTACCTTCAGATAAGAATAATGGGTATCAGTTTAAGAACAAAGACTAATACATGAACCCATATACATGAGCTGTCAGTTCTATGTGTCGATCCCCCTATTCCTCTTTGCACTCATTCATCATTATTGAAGCCTGCCAGCAGAGGTCTCCACTAATGGTAACTACTAAAGTCTAGTAAATAAGGGGGACAAAGTATTAGTGTGAGACAAGGAGGGTTATCTAAAATCTCTTCCAATTGCAAAAGAGTAAAACCATTTTAAAAAGATGATTTTTGATATATTGCTTTATGATTATGTAAAAGGGTTAAACATTTAGATGGTGGTATGGTCTTTTCAAAAGAAAACTGTAAAGGAACTTTATATGAAATACTGCTAATATCATTCACAAATATGGATGTAAAAGTTCCAGAGACTTGTCAGCTGAAAATATTTAAAATACATTTAAACCTCCCATCTTAAATAGCCTGAATTTACACTTTCCCAGGATTTTACATTTTTTTTCATGACCCTCTCACTCCATAATGTATTTCTATTTGCCTACTGTGGTTACTTATATAGAAAATGGTGCTGAGCAATCCTATGGCAACCATTCATTCTACAGAGGTGAACATGTTAGGGTGTAATTGAAACACATAACACAAAAAGAAGCAAAAATCTGACAGCACTCAACCACTAATACATAAAAACATATTATGTTTTATTGTACCTATAAAGTAATAGCAAAAACATGTTTCTTTAAATATAGAGACATTTTATATCGCATTTGTGTTTTTACCTTTTAATGGATAGGTGCAATAAAATGTAATGTGTTAACATAGGTTGAGTTGACTTCACAAGCTAAAATCTTAATATCCTGTTATTGGTTGGCTACTTCCAGATCAATGTTTGTTTCTCCTTTTAGAAATGTCAAAGACTCCTTTTTCCTCTCTTGACAGCTCCAGAAGTATGAAAATTAGGCAGTCCTCAACTGCCACACCCTACACTGGCCACAGCCCTCGCAACATTTTTAGAATCCCATTCAAGAGAAAGGAGGGGTGTTCTAATAGTGTATTTGACGGTTCAAGTAAGCTCCAAAGAAAATCAGGAAATAGGGCCTGATTCATTAAGGATCTTAACTTGAGAAACTTCTTATTTCAGCCTCCTGGACAAAACCATGTTACAATGCAAGGGGTGCAAACTAGTTTTCAGTTTTGCACATAAGTTAAATACTGACTGTTTTTTCATGAATCCCACAAATACTTGATAGCTTATTTGTACACTGAAATTTAAAGTTGATATTTGTGTGCTACATGAAAAAACAGTCAGTATTTAACTTATGTGCAAAACAGAACACTAATTTTCACCCCTTGCATTGTAACATGGTTTTGTCCAGGAGACTGAAAGATCATCATCAGCTATTTATATAGCGCCACTAATTCTGCAGCGCTGTACAGAGAACTCACATCAGTCACCCATTCGTTAATTTTCTGCTATATCATGTCTACCCTGAGTTAATTCCCCCATATCACTAAAATGATTTTGCCCAGTTTATGTGCCCCCCTAAATTGACCACTCTGTATTGATCCCTCATGAATTGATTCTACTTCTGTTACACAAACCATGACCCTGAGTTTTCTTTTATCACCAGCCCCCTAGGACAGTCAATAGTCTAATACAAAGTACTCAGCTAGTAGCTGTTCTACAAAAATGTTTCCCACTCTCGGTACCTGCAGAGGGTGATTTCCAGCACAGGCAGAGGGTGTATGTCTGGTGAGTGGATGTGGACCACAAATGTCACTACTGCAAAGTTGTTCATGTCCTGAGATGAAACTTTTCTCATGTGTCACTTGTCAAACTAAGACCCGTCCTGTATGGGAGACAGACTGGCAGAAATCGGAATGCAGTAGCTTCATTCTGATTGGTTTTCACACAGTGTAAGTTCTTGTATGTCTCCAAGTCCCAGGAGTCCAGTATACTGAGGGGCAAATATTTGGGAGTCATGTTTAGAGCACCCCATACAGCAAGGTGCTGGCCACTTTGGGTCCAACTAGGCTACCTGTAATTTTCAAATAAAGTCTTATTTTTTAATAAGTTGTTAGGGTTATCATTAGTGTTATTACCTAGGGTTTTTTGGAAATGTAAAACTCTCCATCCATGCTATGTCTCCAAAGATACCCAACCAGAGAGTGGTGCATAGTGGCTGAGACAGACCTTTGGATCATGTGGAGTTTTGTTTGATCATGTGTTACATGAAGATTGATTTACACTATTTTGCCTCCTGTGTACACCCACCCAAACCCATCTGATCCAAACGCCAGAGGCTCCTTCCTTAGCAGTAGTTTGAAGGTACATTATAAAGCAGACTTATCAGTTGATTCTGGAGGTACAGAAGTTGCATGGTTAGAGCAATGCCTCACATTGGAGAACAATAATGTATATCATCGCTGTAGGGAGATATGTTTCACTACACATTGAAGTGAGACTTCAGTCCGTCACCTCTCAGGTGTTTATGGTCCCCTCCTCTCCCTGATGGGGGGATGTAGGTGCTTTAATCCTCAGCGCCATGGGGTTTATTTTCTGTTGGGTTCTAGCTCAATCTCTGAGGTTCTTTTAGGCGATCAGGAAACAGCAAAACAGGGGGAACTGTTGTGTAATTGTGTAATAACTCCAGCGAATATAATAGTGTATATGTAACAGTCAATACAATAATGGACACCACACCTTCTGTTTGATGAAATAAATAAACGAGGTAGCTTTATTTACATGTCCAACAATTTACACTACAGCACAGGTCTTAGTAATACTGGATGCATTACAACACTGGGCAAAAAAGATAACACATATTTGGTTAACAGCAATCTAACATGAAGTAAACAGACCTAACTCAAATAACCTAAAAGATGAAGGGATGTAAGATATCAGGATTATATAGACCATTTTCCCAGCACGTTCTCCTATATACAGATACAGCGGTACATCAAACAATTAAATTTAATTGTGAATACAGTTTACTGCATCATCAAAGAATATATTATGATTAATTTACATTCTTAACGTATACAGTAGGCATTTACAATTATATTGTGCATGGTATAATGAGTAGTGATAATCATATAAAAGTATTTTATGTTTTTTTGTTTTTATGTTTTTTGTGATTTTGGAATTTTATATATATTTTACATCTATTTAATAATATCTTTTTTATCAAGCCTGCCATCTAATATATGATTCTTTGCAATCAGTGTAATTTCCCTTGGCGTACCCTATTTTGTATTGTTATCATATCAAATTTAGACTGTAAGCCCCAATGAGGCAGGGACTGATGTGAGTGAGTTCTTAGTACAGCGCTGTGGAATTAGTGGCACTATATACATGGTAATAATAATAATACAATGACAACACGATTTGCCTAATCTCGGCCATGCTTTGATGATGCTATTCGATGCGAAACGCGTCACCATGGCGGGATCCAGAAGGATGACCTACTCTGCCGGTATACTAGGCAAGTATGAGTAGTTGTTATATTTAAAACTGTAAATGGAATTGGTAAACATGTACAAGTATGTTTTCATCTATATAGATCTAGTGGTAAGCATTTATTATTATAAGGAGGTAATGAAAAACATTTACAGATATAACATGGTTGTGATATACATTAAGAAGTAAATGAGAGGACTGGTTAACTTTTACACATTGATGAAGGCAGTGTCACACATTCAGGGACACACTTAATCAGATGCAATAAGTGAAACTTTTAGCTCACATGAAAATACATTTTCACTCCCAAAATTCCATTGTCAAGCCCAAATTTTCACCAAATAGAAAAACTCCACATCACGAAAGTGCAGCTTTGGCAGTCAGGAATGTTGGACACAAACTAAAGGTTTTTCCTGCAACTTTGGGTAGTGCTGGCTTATTAGTTGTTTTTCGCTAAATTGTTGAGAAACTGCTGGAAACGCAGTGGAGCGCTGTGTTCTAGCACTGACTGGCAGCCATGGACTGGAAGGGCACGCTGGGGCTTCTAGAATCCTAAGTGCCGCCATGCCCTTAGAGTTAATAGCTGCCACTGCTTACTGGAACATATAGTTCCACAATTGCAAAAAAACAAACACAGACACATTTTCCCATTCACTAATTTAATACATCAAAACATATTCTCTTTTTATTTTTAATGTAATGCAATAGAAAATTGCTTTTACTTAGCCAATAGCTAATCCCAAGCAGCCTATAAAGGGATAGTCTGAGGCACGGGTATAAGGGGGTAGTTTCTAGTTATACATATTTATAGGTATAAAAGGGTAGATGCTGATACTAATATACAGGTATAAGGGGGTTATCTATTTACAGTTATAAGAGGGTAGTTTGCAATATATATATATATATATATATATAGAGAGAGAGAGAGAGAGAGAGAGAGAGAGAGAGAGAGAGAGAGAGAGATTTATATGTTTACAGGTATAAGGGGGGGGGTGAGTTTCTGATACATATGTACAGGCATAAAGGTGTACCTTGTTTTACATATTTACAAGTATAAGGGCACACTAGGATGTCACACTCTCCCCTCCCTTGACCGATGCACCCCCAACAAACCCTCTAATTCTTGCCTATCAGGCAGGAGGGGGTACAGAACCCTCTGCTTCTGGGACTGTGGCGCTTGGCTGTGACATCATAGCTAAGCGCCATGCACCCAACATAACACGTGACATGGTGAGCAGCAGCCAGCAGCCTCACATGTAAGAAGCTGCCATGTGGGGAGTGCTGCAGGGGCATTAACAACACTAGATGAGTGACATTCTACTCATTCAGTGTTTTAGATGCCCCCTAACCATTGGCTCAATGGGAAACTTTGTAGATTTGCCTCATGTCCCTGTATAAGACGGTAATTTGTTCAGCCTGACACTGATAGGTTAAACCTACCCATTTGCCTGTGTTTGGTTAAGCTGGACCCAAATGGACTGCAAACAGACAGAATGCCCAAATCTAAACGTATGTTGCCATCTTACCAATGTTTAACCACTGGAGCTGTATGTAAAAAAAAAAACAAGCTGAAGGACAGTTATGATAATTCCCATCATTTTTGAGCCTCAGCAACTGCAATGAATGGAGTTTAAGGAGAACTCAATGTGACCTTCCTTAGACTCCTCTGAGTACTGCAGCAAGCCCTACTATAATAGCCCTGTCGTAAAACTGTCTCTGGGAAGGTGAAGGGTCTAAGCCAGCAATCCAGACAATCAAAGCTGGGTTTTTGTTCTTCCTCCCTCTCTTTCTGTGATTTTATCAGGCTTTGGTCTGGTTTACTCCTTTTTCTGTGGAAGATCAGAAGATACAATTTGATAAACCAGACACACACCAAGAACCAGGAGATAGAGTAAGGATAAAGCAGAAAACAGAAGAGAACAAAGATACAGTGCATAGTCACAAACCTCCATGGTATAAACAGTGATCTGGTGGCAAGAGGTAGTCTGACCCCAAACATCTGTGGTGAAAGCAATAAAACAGTTGGATAGACCATTTTCTTGGAATCTAAAAGCTTTGAAAGACATCCCACAAATACACAGATAACCAACATTCTGCTGACTTCTCTCCCCTCTCCTCCAGTTGTGTTTATTTTGTTGTTGTTTTGCTGTTTCTTTTAAACACTACAAATGTTTCTACATATGATTGACACTGAAACATAATAGTACAAGGACATATCTTACTCTTTTTATCCAGGGCTAAAAAATAACAAACTTAGGGGTATATTTACTAATCTGCGGGTTTGAAAGAGTGGAGATGTTACCTATGGCAACCAATCAGTTTCAAGCTTTCATTCATTTAGTGCAGTCTACAAAATGACAGCTAGAATTTGATTGGTTGCTAGAGGCAACATCTTCACTTTTTCAAACCCGCAGTTTAGTAAATATGCCCCTTAATTTTGTATATTCCGGTGGCCTGACCAGATCCCTTTCTTGTCCTGGTATTATACATCTCTACTGTTTTAGGTTAGTTGTTTGCTATATGTTTAGTGAGAGATGACAGATCTGCTGAAATGGTTCGCTCTCTGTGGCTCTACAGCAGTTATGGAAATAGGAGCTGGAAGAACATGCTGGGACTTGTAGTTTCACAACAAGCTGCCCGTATACTGGAAAAGCAGGTGACAGCTCTGCTCTCATGTTTAACATTCGAGATGTAAACACATCTAATTCTTTCTGGCTTCTTGTATGTAATCTTACATTGCATGAGTGCTATTTTGTATGTATTGTGTGTAATGATTTAAAACTGAATTAGAGTTACATGTAAATGATACCCAGGTGCAGAATTTGTAGCTAAACCATCCATGTTGTGCTTTATTTTTGCAAGCAGGAGAAATACAGAATATTCTTTCTTGGTGTCGCACATACTGGCCACCTTTTTTTTCACATTGCAAATTAGAATTTTTTAGAGTTAGGCTACCCCCCCCCATCCCCCCACATGCACACACACACACATCACCCCCACACACACATCAGCCCATACACACACAGACACACATCACTCCCCCCACACACACAAACACACATCACTCCCCCATACACATCACATCCCCCCACACACACATCACCCCCCTCCATACACACACATCACCCCCCCCCATACACACACAACAACCCTTCGCCACACACACACACGCACATCACCCCTCCACACACACATACATCAATGCCACCCACCCCCCACACACACACACATATGCACACATCACCACACACACACACACACATGCATCACCCCCCCACACACACACACACACACATACGCACACATCACCCCCCACACACACACACACATACATCCCCACCCCCCCCACACACACACACACATATATGCACACATCACCCCACACACACACATGCATCACCCCACACACACAAACACACACATACGCACACATCACCCCACACACATACATCACCCCCCCCCACACACACACACACATATATGCACACATCACCCCACACACACATGCATCACCCCACACACACACACGCATCACCCCCACACACACACATACATCACCCCCCCCCCCCCCCCCCCCGCACACACACACAACACCCCCTTTCCCCAGCAACACAAAAAGGTTTGGGCTGCTCGGCATATTGTGGGCTCATTGGCTGATTTTGCCCCTAGCCCTAACTCAGTCCTACACGTATGTGTGTTTCTGTGTACTAGCTATAGGTTTTGCTAGGTGTTGTGTTTAATCAATGTTCCTTTTATTATTATAGATACCACACATGATATCAGTTTCAGATTAGAGTAACACCAGGGATTTGTAACAATCAACATCTATCAGTATTTTCCACAGATGTTAGTCTGCTGTATGTAAATATTAATTACCACCCAGAGCACAAGGCTATCGTTCTGTTACTCCACTTATACCAGCATCCTCTAATACAGGGTTTCTCTTTTCTCTTGGATCACGTACCCCCTTATGATAGTAAATGTTTGACAAATGCACACTAGATGTGTACTATCGCTCCACGTACACCATAATGTTTATAGATAAATAACAAGGAAACCTTTATGTCTTCGAATGTTTAGAAAATACTAATTCTAATTTGTTATGGATATATTTTATTAAATGTAAGCTATTGAATAATTATTCTTAGTTTAATTTAACAGGTAGAAGTACCCCTTGAATCTGTCTGGGGTACCCTTGGGGGTAACACAGGTTGAGAAACCCTTCTCTTATACCTGCTGCTTCTAAACAATAGCTGAGACTGGAGTGTCTGCTAGGGCGAGGCTAGAAGACCCCACTGAATAACACTATTGTCCCAGGACGGGGTCATGACCGGGAAAATGCAAAACTAACCTACTGCCAAACATCGCCAATTTACTTTAAACATTCATTAGCCTGGTTTTACCAAGCAAAGCATTGAGTAACAGAGTTCCCTTTCACCTTACTATATTCGATCATATATCATATACCATGCAGTATCTATACACTGATTTATAACTAATAACTTTATGTCAAAATGTGTGAACAGTCAATTAGTACATAATGTTTTAAACAGAGGGATAGATATCAATAAATATAAATACATGACGCTCTCCCTCTCTTGAGATATATATATATATACACTCTGAAACATATATACACGCACATACATAAACACATATAATTGCACAAGGCTCTATGCAGAATCACATGCATAATATTCAAATTCATAATATCCTAAGCTATATCATAATTATATTAAAATTATAGAAACCATTGAATGTTGCCACATATCATACTTAGTACTTGTCCATCAAGAATACTATTTTATTCTACCGAGATTGCTCTTGCAGGGCTTTCGCTGTTACAGAATGTGATATGTAGAACATACAGTATAGCTCTTCTTGTGACTGTCCAGTTATGTAATAAGTGTAATTTCTGTTGTAAATGCCAATGTGTTCTTCCATAACAACTACTGCATTACTTTCACTTCTCCTTCTCATAAAGGCTTGGGGACCTCAGACACAGAATAAAGAATATTTCAATCTCATTTCACTCCTATAAAATATTTACAGATAATCGCACACTATAGAGCAGGGTGCAAAGCTTTATGATTATGAATTTTAGGTTGCACTCAAATAACATAATATTTGCTTGCTTTCTTACATACTGTAAAGTGTTATGGACGTCAATTAGAAATACACTCCTTTAAAGTTTAGAGCACAATTATATAACACCACAAATGCATGTTTTAGTCATTTATTTTTAACTGATTAAGGCAACACTTGTAACATGATAGCACTGAGGCTAATGTCAGAAGGCTAGTTGCTGAGTTATGGGGCAAATCTAAAACAGGAGTAAATTTTCTCCTGGACAAACCATGTTGCAATGCAAGGGGTGCAAATTAATGTATTTATTTATTGCATGCAGGGAATATACTGGCTGCTTTTGCTTATAACATACAAATACTGGGCAGCTTTATTTTTACACTGAAATTTAGAGTTGCTATTTCTCTATATAATCTGTACACAGATTTTACATCCCCCCCCCCCTCAGTGCAACATGGTTTTGCCAAAGTGCAAATTTGCTTGTTTTGGTATTTTTTACTTTAATCCTAACCCAGGTCCCCAGTGTCTAAACTATGTGTAGAAGTAAATTTGCAGATGGTAAGGACTGAACACAAAAATAGATTTGAATGTGGTTACTAAGTTATTACAACAACATATGTTTTTCTTCTATGTAACATTTATTTGGCTGAATGTGGGGAGAAGAGAATCTCAAGCCAGGGTGATCTTAATGATCAGCTATAAAACACTGGGATTCCTAGGTATGCATCAAGTTCTGATATTCTACAACAAGGATTCCTGGCATTTCTTTTTCTCTGTTCCTCCACTTAAGCCCAAAAATGTTTGGCTTGGTGATTTGCCATAAACGATAAATCATAAGGACATATTAGGAAGTGCATAAAACTATATTTTGAGATAATGACATACGGGATCACAATAAATACAACGGTCATCTTGGTCCGGCTGGCAGTTATAGTTAAAGAATCATAATTCAAACACTTAACGCAGGGTGGCTGTTTGTCTTTTAATTATATGAAACTGCAAAGTTTAACATTAAACTGCAGGTATAGAGAAACACGGTCGGTAGTTCAACCCCAGAGGCTGTAAATATAAAAGCTATTGCCAGACATGAACAGCTTCTCATAAAAGTGTGCAGAATGTGTCTAGTTTTTTTTCTCAAAAGATACATAAAAATCAAGGCAGAATTCTCAGAAGATTGTATTTGCAAACATGTCCCTGTCTGCACTTCTCAAGGCATATGAATGATATACATTTCACGTTGAAATATGGAGGCATCGCTTTGATTTTCACAAATTTAATGCAGTCCCATATACAAATGATGGACTAATGGGATGGGGCACTTACAGCTCAACTTTGTTTAAAGTAAAACACTTCAGATTTAGAGTTGCTCTTAAGAGCCCAGTCACTTTTTACGTTCTGGCTAAAGCAATATTTCACAAGAGTCACTTTATATAACTTATATTTGACATATACCGATACCTTTTATTTTATAGTACGAACTGCGTCTAGATTTACTGATGTCTATTCAACTGCAGCTGTTTATCTATACCACGCTCTAACTTTAGGCTCTATCATTAACACATATGTGTGTTATTTTTTTAAGCCAAGAGTGGAGATCTAGATCTGAAAGCAAGCAGAGAGATTAAAAGGGAGAAACTGGTTTATTTTATTTTAAAAAAAATTTGGGGGGAGGGATAAGCCAACCTTCATTACAAGCATGTTTCTATGTCTTCTGGACAGTGTTAGTAATGTAGATGTTTTACTCCATGTAGAATAACATAGAAGATCCACGTTGTGAGACCTGCATAGGTCAGCGAGGTTTAGAGGTCAGGCTGCAAGCCTAAAATAAAGTTAATGGGATAGAAAATGTGTCCTTTGCATGAACTCTGGTTTGCTGCAGTTTACCCCCGAACTTCAATAAAATACCTTTTCACACTCACAACATGAAGGCATCAGGAGGCTGAAAAAGAAGCTACAGTTGAGACTGGGATGGAAGGCAGTCATTTTTTTTTTTTGCTGTTGCATTCTTTTCTGTAACCCCATGTTTAATGCATTCATAACACAATTGCAAAGTAAGAATCGTACAAGCGTCATTGCCATGACTGTGGGGTTGGAGTTGAAACACAGATAAAATCCCAGAACAGACATTGAAGGACAAAAAAAAATGGAATTTTCAATATATTTTAGCTCATCTCGATCTTTCAAACACAATCAATATTTAAAAGGAATGATAAGCTTTTTACCTACTTCTGATGTTATTTTATTTCTTAATTCAATATATGCAGCCTATAGTGGAGACTTGATTAATGTACCCGCTGCTTTCTGGGCAGACAAACGAAGCACAAAAGTCCCCATCTTATTCAAGCCTCTCTCCCTGCGACATTCAATTTTAATTCATCAAATTTTGAAGCATTTTACAAAAGAGACAGTGAGAGAGGGAGAAAGAGGGGGACCCAGAGAGGGTGAACTTACATCCCGAGACACACATGGAAAATGTCCCTAAATACAGAGTTAAAACAAACCAATGCATTTGAATCTACAATGTGCTGCAGACTTGTCACAAAATTGCCTTTATTTATAAATTAACAATCGATATTTATCTTATGATACATTCTGTCTTTAACTTTTCCTATTGCTATTGCTTCTTATGCTAGATATTTAAGAAGAACACATTACTTGTACTTCTGTTTGCAATGGATAGATTATTGTGCCCAGAGTTCATGTTTTGCAGAACATAAATAATGTTCCCTGAGCATTGGTGTCTATTTATGAGTCCGTGCATTATATTATTCTTAGTAACAATAAAGAAAGCACATTTCAAAGCGTCTCCCGAATCACTGCCAAGTAGAGCACATTTTTGTTTGTTGACAATAATGCAGATTTAAGGCAAGTCGGGATCAGCAGGGTTGGTGTATGTTTTGTTCATACACAGTGATAAGTATACTAGTAGTACTTCTTGCAGGGATTGGAGCCTGCTGTGTGTCATGTTGCCTGGGCCTACCTGATACTTTACATTCTTCTGCTACAATAGATAGGACACAACACGCAAAATATCTGAAAGAAACCTTTAGGCCCTGCACGGAGACAAGGAGATCACAGTGGGGTCATTGCTATTTACATTGAAGTGATGCCTTAACCAGCTTTGCCAAATACAGTATTTAAAAGCCCAAGTCCCACATTCAAAAACAGGATAGCAATTGCAGGTTTATAAAAAAAATACCCTATGCTTTTTCTTATATATCAGTCCCAAAATAATAAAACTCTACGTGGGCTATAGAGAATTACAGCACTGTGTTATTTCTGGAAATACATGAAAAATATAAATATACACTTTGTCAAAATCCCCGCTACCCCTGAAGTATAGGAACAACACAACACAGAGGCTTTATGACCATACATTAAAGTAGTATTTCACAGGCCACTATTACATGTCATACTGGTCTATTTTGGTGATAATGTGATGGGTACATTATAGAAGATACAATTGTACAGTTCTTATTGCAGTAAGCCTCTGTGTTTGCAACAAAATGTTACAATTCTGAGCACTGGAACCCAGGAATAACATGTAAAAATGAACAATTAGACAGCTAGGTTAAACTAAAACACATTCACTGTTTTATTGAACAAACAGACGGTCACATTACACTAAGACTGTTCATAGCATTTTTTTTTTACAATGTAATCTCAACCCAAATAAAAACAAAACAGAACACAGTATCCACAACAAAAGGGATCTATCTAGCGACTTAAAAAAAACAAAAGTTTCCTTTGATATCTTCACATTATGGCATTTAATTTAAATCACAGATTCTTATTTTATGTGCTGCTACTTATTTTACCTTCTTCAATAAGCTTATCACATAATAATAACAATAATATTATTTTCTGATACAAAACGATTTTCCACCTGCATATTTTTTGTTCTACCATCATTAACACTTATTATTTTAAATATTTGAAGGGTAGAATTGCAACCCTGTAATTATTATTTTTTTTTTTTATTTTAGGAAAATCATTTAAAACAGAACTTTTGCTCTCCCTTAAAAATAAATTAAGACAAAACTGTCAATAAACAAATAAACAAACAAACAAACATAAAACAGCACTTTACATAAAGCCTGGTCCCATGCACTGTGACATGCATTTAAAGCCTTTTCGATGATCAAAAAGACCTCTCAGATTTCCAACGCACACGAAAAAAAAACTACGAGAACCAAAATATATATATTATTATTATTATTAATATTATTATTATTAGATTCTATAAATACTCAGTCATTTGTTGTGTTTTGGGGTGTATTTATAACCTTGTAATATCCTCTCGCTGATCCTGAGTTGAGCTTTGCGTTAGATCCTCGTTGGGAGCAGAATTGGAAGCAATTATGCTATTTGATGCGTTGGAAGATGCGGTGGATCTGACTTTTGTGTTAGGTAACCTGTGGTCTTTTTTCCATTTCATTCGCCTGTTTTGAAACCAGATCTTGATCTGCCTTTCCGAGAGACACAAGGAATGGGCTATCTCAATGCGCCTTCGTCTGGTCAGATATCTGTTATAATGAAATTCTTTCTCCAGTTCCAAGACTTGCTGTCTTGTATAGGCAGTTCTGGATCTCTTGGGCTCACCCCCAGTGTAATTAGGATTCACTGAGAAAGAAAGGAGAGAATCAGGAGCATAGCCATGGAGAAGAGAGAAAGGAGACAGTGGGAAGAAAATAAGGAGAGAAGAAGGAAAGGGAGGCAGGCAGATTAACAGGGACAGAAAGCTATTAGAAAGCCAGAAGAAAGACGATCTGCTAAAAAATCTCTTCTAAAAACAGAAGGAACCAGTTCTTTCTGTTTTATTATAAAGGGGGTTCCCCTTAGCTCCAAAGAGACTGAATTATTTATGCACCCCTTACAAAGCTATAGGAGTTTTTCCCTCTCTCTCTCTTTCTCTTCTCAAACACACACACACACTCCACATACAGAGCAGAATGAAGCACATGGCTGGAGCAGCCCAGACAGGCTTGGCTATAAAATTTATGGTGGGTGTAATTACCCATTCGTAGTCGTAAATCCAGTTCAATTGTGCTAACCCAAAGACTCTTTGAGCTTTAAAGGAAAAAAAAAAAGGAAAAGAGCGAGGTTAAGGGAGAAGAAAAGTTTCCTACCAGTACTGACGTGTATTTTCTTCATCCAGGGGTACACTATGGGTTGTTTGGTGGCTGTGCTGGTAGGATGCTCAGAATTTGGCTGGTTGCAAGCTGGGGGTGCTGGGGAAGGAGTGGTGGAGGTAGTAGTGTTGGTGGAAAGAGATGGTGTTGGAAGCTCACAGATCTGGGGTTTGCCTACAAGGTGGTTGTTGCTTTGTGGTTGTCCATGAACCCTTGTGTGTGTGGAAGGGTTGCCTGGACCCTGGATGCTGGCACAGCTGTACTGTCGCTCTGTGTAGGTTGTTCTTGGAGGGAATAGTTCCTGGTGATGAGGCTGAAATCCAGTGTCTCTGGACCGGCTATAATATTCCGGACTGTGATCTGGTATATAGTTATTTTGCGAATATTCCTCGCATGGAGGAAATTTCGGATCGATGTAGTTAGAGTCCATCAAATACGAACTCATGATCATTAATTTCTGGAGTGGAAAATAATTTTTCTCGCTTTGTCGTTTTTCTGCTCCATAAAGCCCTCCTACTAGCTGGCGACCCCGTAAAGTTACTTTCACCATGTGACTTCACTAGCCAATCACAACCCGCATGCTAGTCCCCGGATAAAGAACCAACAGCTTATTTAAAATGTAATTTTCCCTTTTCATGTTTGTTGTGATGTTTTGATTTCTCTTCTAGAGCTGCATCCACTACACTGTACAAGCTTTATACTCTGGTGAATGTTTATCTGGCCACGACAAAGGGATGTGTAGGCAATTGTGAAAAAAGGAAGATATAGAACTGATTGTGCACGTTAAATGGATACTAGAGGTGGGTGGAGAATTTGCAACCCTCCCTCTTCAAGAAATGCATACACACCGAAACATGCACACATAGAATAATGCAATATTATGAGATTGGGGAATCCTGCTTCCTCTTCTAAAATGTTCCATATTCTCTTAGCCTCTTACCTGCCCGCCATCCATTGTGTGTTCTCCATGTCACTGCTTTCCCTCTGGAGATTCCGATCCACATTCAGGGCACTCTGCAATGACAAGACGGAGAGTCACAATCTGATCAGGAGTAACAAAATGAATGGCATTCAAGCTCCCTCTATACTATATACTCTTGACTACAGCCCTGCATATATATTACAATGTGTACATAATTTTATCTACACTCTTAACAGCTACAACCGGACTGGTGGATATAGAATTACTTATCTGTGCATTGCTGATAGCTGTTCCCATATCTGTCGCACTGAACAGTCACTGAAACAAAAAAGTAGTGGTTAATTCCAAAGCTCACACCATCCAGGAGAACACATTGCAAAACTACAAGAAAATGACATTGTATCAATATCGATGCCTTGATTGTGTTTCCCTTGAAGTTTAGATTGTCTGGTGGGTGTATATTGGGATAGATGCTGTAATTGTGACCACACAACTTCTTAGTGTATTCTCGTCTATATCCCACTCCTGGCAACATATAATACTTTAACCAGGATGGATTTGTCACTCAATACCCAGTGTAATAACAAGGCTGCATAGGACGAAGGACCTGGTCTGCCAATGTAATTTCCAACTACAAGGGGGGCCCCATCGTAGTTTCTCCTTAAGTAGACAAAAATGACTGGAGAGGGACTCTTGTTATATCTGCTTAAAGCATCTATTTTACACATCCTACTTCAGCAGATAATGTAGTGCTTAAAAAACCCTGGGAATTTATGTAAACATTTCCAAGCAAACAGCTATTACAATTAAGTATTTTATCAAGAGCTTAGATTAGGCATTAAAAATGGGAGTGTAGATATCTGATTGCTCCCCTGTTCAGCTTGATAACAATTATAGCATAGAATCATAGCTTGTAGGGCAATGCAATATTTTACTTGATAACAATAAAAGTGACACATAAAGTTAGCTGTTTATGTTTTATTTATTAGACTAAATGTGCCAGCGGTGTTGCAGGCTTTAGGTTCGTTCTAACAGCTTTTATAGGGCAGTAAATGGCAATAAATCAGAGAGGAGGATTGTATTGGCTGGGACTTGCTCTTTTGCGGTGGCTGCTCAGTCTTTATAGGAAATGTAATAATGTGTTATTTTATGATTATTTAATCTACACCTTTAATCCACTCCTCCCACCCTCCCTTCGCTCTCTCCAACAACCCAAAAGAGAAAGAGGGGAAACTAAAGTCAACATTGTTCCTGTGTGTTATAGTAACCACTTGAAACGACCTCTGAATGAAGTGGCACATTAAACGCCAGGGATTTCACGACAATTTATTCAAAGTCAGTGAAAGGAAAAAAAAATAAAATACTTAACAGAGGTTTGTAGCATCACCCATATACCCCCCTAGAGACGAATCTGTGACTGCAGTCTTCACACAAATTCGATTCTACAGGGTGCATATAAGCGCCTTCTTGCTATCTGGTAAAGGGGGGTGTAAAAATGTCTGTAAATTTAAATTCCTATTATAAAGCCACAATCGTTATAACTTCATCCAGATGCCAGCCTGTGTGCTGCTATTATGCCGGTTTATTTTCTAAGTACCCACTGACTTGGGCTTGCAGAAATAGGGCTAAGTTACATTGTGCAGTGTGGATGGATTTGAATCCATTTTCTGCTATACTGTGGGTGAGATTTGTTATCTGAGCTCTGACTATCTCAGATTTTATTATGTTGTTTCAATATAGGAGATCTTGGCTCTATATTACTGTGTTCCTTCATTCATAATAAAACGTGTCCACATCTTCACGTTTGCACAAGCTGTTGTGTACCACTAGGAGAGACGTGTGCTGTATTCTATTCCACTTCTCATCGCCATCCCTACTTATGTACATAATATTATTCACCAACTGAACCTCATGCAAGAAATGCAGCTGTTACGTTTGTATTAAAAGATGAATGGAATCTTCTCAAAAATCGAACTTCCTTTTCCTGCTAATATATAGATGTATATTGTCTAAGTTGGCTTTAAAATGCATCTGTTGTACGTTCGCTTTAAATAAATGCAGTCATTAGTTACATTTTAAACATGCACTGGCTGCATTATGCAATTGTAAACCATTCAGAATTAAAAACCAGCTATATATATATGTGCTCGAGCAGGATATTATAATCTGTTTACTTACACACAAATATATATGTTTATGCAGGCTCCCAGCTCAATCACATAGCTTTCATGTTCTAAGAAATATGCCCTGCTCCTATCAAGCTATTTCTCTTTCTGCCATCAGCTTTCATTAACTACTGAGCAAGCATGGCTGTGAATAAGGTGCAGATCTGGGATCCACATCTTAATGCAGAAAGCAGCGTTAAAACCACACTGCTGAGCTTTGTATGAAAAGAAAGGAAATCAGGGCATGTGTGACGCTCAGAATGTATCTGGGTACAGATCTGCAAATAGCACAGAATATGAGTTTACTAACACAAGAAGATGTGAGGGAGACTATTTGTAAACAGATTGTACTGGGTGGAAAATTTTCGAAGTTAGATTCCTCTATCAGCAAATGATCTGCCCTGGGTTTCTGCTTTTTGTACTGCATAAAGAGGGTGGAAAATTCTCTGGCTGTGGAGTTGGTGAAACACTCTCAGCACAAAGCGTCTTTTTTGACAGTTCTGAAGAAAAATAACTGTCTATTGTCCCTAAGGGTTCATTGAAGGTGCTATTACCATACTGACCGTTTTGCTAACCTACACCTCTCGCAATTAGCAATATGTGCATGCTAAAAAAAATGAACTAGATTCTAGTGTTTCTGCTTGGTATAACAACATATTGCTATCAGCTTCCTCGATGATAGCAAAACCAAGATTCTTTATATGTCTCCTATTTATTCTGAGCTTGATATACAACTCAGATACAAATATATTTGCTATGAAGGACCAAAAGCTCCGGACAACTGAAATATATGTATAGGGTGTGTTACTAGATAACGATGTTTAGCATAATTATAATCTGTAAATTATTTGTTTACATGATTTTTGCTTTTAATTTACTTTCACCATGATTCCTTATAAAATAACGTAATAAAAATGGTAGGTTGCTACGCACAGCTCTTTCCATTTTTCATTTCAGTTGTTTTATTTTCCCCCTCTTTCTGAAGAAAGAAAAAAAATGCAATTATTTATCCCCTCCTGCGTTTTACAGAGGAAAAAAAAGGAAATAAAAATTAAAAATGCATTTTGTGTTTGTAGGGAGAATGCAAAGATTATTCCACTCCCATAGTGGAATTCAATTTTCTTTAAATCTCGTTTAAAGTGGGCTTTTTTTTTTCTCAAAGTGCACGCATTTTAATACTGGTTAGACAGCGTGACCTGAATTTCACCTCTGTTGCTTGACTTCCACCAATAGGTCACTGCCACAGAATATTGATGGTACAACTCAGTTGAAATCTGTCTCCGCACAAATGGCCTTTAGATCTTATAGCTAGTTCAATAACTAGTTATAATGTAGAAGGGAAAAATGGGAGCCAGAGGCAAAGTAATTTGATGTTTCATTTTTATGCTGAAAAAAAAGTTGTTATATTTTTTTTCTTGTTTTCCTCTTTAACTCCCTTAAAACAAAACAGAGCAAAAGCATCTGCAGTTAGTATGAAATTTAAATTTATATTGCAAATATATGTGCTTTTGTTCTGGGTGTACACAATGGACGTATAGTTCATGAACTCTGCAAGGCTTCATTCTCTGTTACTGAGCCTAGCTGCCCACTCGCTGTGACACCCCACTTCTCACAGGATGCCACTCAGATATAGATTATATGACACACCGAAGGTGCGTATGTCAGAGGTAAACGAGGACAGATTTTAATTTGACAAAAAAAAACATACTTAATATAGACTGACAAAAATAGAAAAATGTAGACAACACTTTGGGCTTTCATGAAATAGAGAAAAATACTGCAAGGAAATCTTGCCAATGACATTTTATAAATAGAAATACAATATATATATATATATATATATATATATATATATATATATACTTAATAAATTTTTACGTAAGCTATATAAGGTTATTCTAATTCACAGTACATGATACATAGGTGACTGATCTAGGGGCTACAAACAAACGACTGCATTTGTGTAATATTACTTGTACTACAAATCCTCTCGAACCATTGTCTTCTAGAGCTATATCACTGAGCAAGTACAGAGGCAGCTTGAACTGAGGAATATTTAAAAGTGGAAACAGTGCAGGACATATAACTGAGACATATTGATTGCAAAGAGAACTTTCTTATTATCAATGACACTGAAATAAGTTTAAACAATTAAGGATTTAGAGAAATATTGTAATGCTGATATTTCTTAAGGCAGAAAGTATACAGGACGCTGGGATGATCAGATCTTACGATAAATAAGCATGTAGGTACTTGATAGGTTGCCCAGGTCCCATTGTAGTTTTTGATATTGGCAGTAAACTAGAATGCTTATCTCATGAGGTGTACAAGTCATTTAGCTTCTAATTTCACATACACAATGTTATCTTGTGTATTTAGCTGTGAACATTGTAGCCACTTATCTATTTCAAGCGCTACCAGTCCTTTCTATGATGATGGGGCTAATATAAAGAGTATATTTGGGGATTATTAGCGCATAGTAATAGAAAGTGGTATTTATCAACATCCCCAGCGGATGACCTCTTTTGTATAAAAATTACCCTGACAGTGCTGAGTAAACAGCAGGACGATCATACACAATCAATACACTTCTGGAGCCCAGGAGATATTACCTATACTTGGTAGGAAAAAAAAAAGGCATTTGAAACACAGGTTGCAAACAAGCAGCTTTCCCTGCTACTATTGACAGATCAGGCAATTGAGAATCAATTTAGTGACAAAGTGATCCTCCCGGGATGTGTATGCAGATATCAGGCGAAATCTGAGGGCAAGTAGAGGTCTCTGTACTTAGTCATCAGTCCAGAGACTGTGCAAGGTTCTGGGCGGATAAAGGTTTCTATTGTACATCATCACACCCCAGTGTTTGTACATCAAGATAGTGATGAAACCGATCTTGCAGTTAGTAGAACCATTGAGAAATACATATTTCTAGATCACGCCTTTGATCTTGAATTGCCCAAGTGCCAGTATGTGTGTGTTTATAAACACTACTTAAATACTTGAAACCCGTATAAACACTGTTTTTATCAGTAGCTCAAGGGCAGCGATCTTGCTGAGAGGTAGGAGTACAAGATTCAATGTTTTTTACATTTTCCAAACCTCTCCCCGCCTGTTGCCTACCTTTTGCCCCCTACGTCTTTGAAGTCTATTCCACAGTCTAAATACAAAGTAAAAAAAAAAATCCTGTAAGGTGATTTTCAATATTTACCAAGGGGATTCTATTTTCAATAAGTGCCATTTTTCACATCAGCTCCCTTCTCTTTTCTCATCCAGTTTGGTTGCGAACAGCCTGCTGAAAAATATAGCACAGGCTTAAATAATCGTCATTACTAACTCATTGAAGATCCTGTCTTGTCTCGTAAGGGGATTTGCTGAACTTTCCATGGCTCAGCCTGCCCAACAAAGCTGTAGTTTGAATGATTCGTCCAGGTCGGCATATGAAGGGTATGGCTGGTAATAATCGTTTTATTATATCCTAGATCGACTTAGAAACACACCAACAACGGTTGGAAAACTGATCGTAGTCATTAGAATTCTAGTGCAGTCTCTCCGGCCTCAGATTTCAAAGTCTTTGTAAGTTTAAAAAAAGTTCGGGCCACACTTTAAGAGCAATAGGGTAAGTCTTATAAAGGACATTTTTGGTAAATGGGGTAGAAGAGTCCCCATTGTTAAAAAAAAAAAAAAGGTTTAACTAAATATAGCTTTACTACAACCTGGAAGAGATAGAGAGCTTCTCTCTGTATTTATAATTCAAATTCTAGGGGGTTGTTGTCTTGTTATTTTCTACTGTCTACAAAAGTGAATGAATTGATCAGAAGTGAGAACGCTTAAGGATAAGGAAAACGTAGATCGTAAGATGGTAATGGGGGGATAAGGAAGTGTCCTGGAAGATGGACAGAGATTTAATGATGTACAGAAAAAATTCTAGAACATCAAAAGAGATCAGATGAGATGAAAAGAGGTGCAAGAAGGTGAAGAGATATTCTGGGAAGTAGTTACAAAAAGGTGCTGGGAGATTAATAGAAGCCTTGCAATGTTTAGCTTGATTTGTTGCAATAAAAGAATATCCAAGAAGCAAGAATTCGACCAAAACGTGGTTATTGTCATATTATGCTGATGTTTTCATTGTGTGTAGTGATCAACGGTGAGTTGCATTAGGAATCTATCTAAAATTACACTTAAAATGTAAAATGAATTGAATAAAATACCAAATTAGGCTTATAAAGATACGGACTAGGTGGGCATCAGAGCCATCCTGCACTATTAATAGAGGGAAAGGTGGCATCGGGTGTGTGCCCATTACATGGCATACTGAAGTGTAAGGTGATCGAGATCACATTTTTAGAAGGTCATTTAACATCCCATTTGAATTAGCCCTGGAATGATGCAGTGAGCGCTCCCTTAAGTGGCAGTTCTGCTCGGTGTTATTGTACTACACAGCTATCAATAAACCCGTTAGTGGGGCCTCAATTCTAACGACAGATCGCCCTGGTTATGGGCTCACGTTCATAATTTATGCAAAGATTGAGTGATAGGCACCTATTCCTGATTTATAAGTTGTCAGATTTTATTTTCTTCTGCTAGAGGGCTGAAATTAGCTTTCACTCAGAGAAAAAAATATACACACACACACATACATACAGTAATTGCCAAAACATCCTGACCCAGAATTGAGCCCTTCTCTGGATAGAAAGGTGTATTTTGCATTTACAAGTGTGCAGCATATGGGAATGCATGTGTCACGTATATGTAGGTTACAACTGACTCACAGACAGATGTTTTATACTGACATAAAATGGACAACAGGGAGGTGATGCTGCTGTCCTAGATGTGAGCCCAGGAACACAGAGCTATTTTAAGTCAGTTGCCCCTAAAATCAGAATTCCTGTATGCTGGTATAAAATATATTTGTGAACGAATTGTTTGTGCTGGATAAGTAAAGAAGAGATTTATGGTGGCTGGTAATCTGGATTGCATAGGTCATATATTTACCTAGTCCAACAACACCATCAGGCGAGTGTCACCATAAAAGTACCGCTGTATACAGCGTAAGCACAACTTGGTTTGATTATTAGGCAGCTGAAGACAGACAGGGCTTAAAAGAAATGGTTCATTTTGCGATGAAAGAAGGTGAAAGAGGCAGATGTGGGAGACAGAAAACTCCCAGGCACCACAATCCAGTCCTTTCACACCTTCTCCTCTGTTTATTTTCTAACCTTTGTCTCATTCTCACCTTTTCTTGCTTTTATTGACTGTCTGAAGTCCTTTTTTCTACTCCTTGGCTGATCTATTTTCCATTCTGTTTTCCCCATTGTATTTATCCTACTTCTTTATTTTTATTGTATCTGTGTTTACATTTTTGTCACAATCCTTATTATATTATATTGCTATGACCCTTGTTGAACTCTTTTAGATCTCAGTTACTATGAGCTCCATTAAAGAGAATTGCTTTTAGAGATTCACATTTTTAAATAAAAATTGTATATGATTTTATTCCAAATAAAATTGTACATGATATTCTTCCACTGCACACAAAGCCTGGACACTGCTCCCCTCTATCCCAGACTCCGCCCTTCCTGAATATTATATTTTAATTCAATGCTATATAGTTTTATGCCCAGCACTGATAGCTGATTATAAAAGCAAATGGGAAGTTAGTTGATGTGTCTGCTTAGATGTCTAGCTCACACTTGTGCACAGTGCTCTGTTTGTAGAAAACACCAGTCTTGTTTTAACACATGTAAGGGGCTTCCAAACGAGATCCCTTGTTTTTCATTCTTGTTTTTGAGGCACCTCTGGGAATTGTGTAAACAGCTCGATGGCAAATCAGTGCAATTTACAGTGTAAAGACACAACTCTGCTTCCTGTGATTAGAGCTGACCGGGCAGAACACCTACCAGCGTTTATGGCCCCCTGTCTGCCCTCCCAACTGGAAAATCGGCGTGCAATAAAATTCTGCCATCCCCTCTTAACACTTCAACTGCCGGATAAACACAGAAGCAACAAAGACATTGGAAAATGGCTACTTTGAACCATGTTAAGCACAAAACACATTGCGTCTGCAGCCAACTCGTCTTACCTAGTGCAGTGAGTTCATGTGTGAAGGGAACCTGCAAAGGTAAAAGGGAACAAATGTGAAATTATAAAGGAGAACACACGAGACAGGGTGATAGGACATGCAATATATAAGTGGCTGACTAGTATCAGTAACATGTATCCATATCATCCACTGGTATTCTCAACCTATCCATCTGGAGAATTCTATTTAGTCCATTTCTTTAGGTGATCTGGTGTATTAATCAGGGATGCTTCTGAGTTTACCCATATTGAATACTTTTGAGGGCATCTATTGAAATGTGCCTGGTATGGAGTAAAACAATGAAATTATGATTTTTTTTTTAATTGAAGCTACATAGTATGTTGCAATTATGTGAAAATAAAGCAGTAATAACCACAAACTACAGAAGTGCAGGAGCTGATGTGCATCAATATATGTGTGGTTCCTAGATCCAGCTGATAAATGCTGTATGGATGTAAAACAAGCTGAATACTCGGAGAAGGACAGATTCTAAGAGCATCTAATTTACAGTGTGTATGTATGTATGTATATATATATAAATATATATATATATATATATATATATATATATATATATATATATATATATATACATACAAATATATGTAGTATACCATTTCTATAATGTCATGGTTTTATATTTCACTCAGATTGCAGCTGGGAACAATGCTGAAATAAATTGCATTGATAGAGATTACAAATGGAAATGCTCCATTAGAAGAGGAATAGCTGATTAAAATTGATTTTGTTTAACTTAATAACCGAGTTCTCCCCTTAAGGTTTCGTTGACTTTTATTAAAGCGGAGGAGCCCCATCATATTGTCCCCTCGGTAACAACATTTCTTTGAATTTGTCTCTTATGGTTCCTCTTTTTAAACTGGAATAATTGTATTATTCTGGTACCTTCATCGGATCTGGATTTCAGATAGTATTCCTTAATGATTAGATATGATTTGGCTTTGCCATATGTTGGTACCTGAGACTCCCTCAATGTTTAAAACATCTGTTCTTTCAATATTTGTTGCTGCATATCTGAGTGTCTGAATGTCTTTCTTTGTATAATACTTAAGTTACATAGTTAATAATAAGGTTGAAATAAAAACATAGGTCCTTCAAGTTCACCCTTACATAACTTCTAATTGTAATGATGAAGATGAAAGCAAAATAAGTGTTAAAGTTGCCAATTTAGCCTAATGGGAAGGGGGGTGGGGGGATAATTACGTCTCAACCCCAAAAAATGGCAATCGTATAAATTCCCTGGAAAATACCAGTGAAAACTTTATTTACACACAAATCTTTTCCAGGTTTCCCAAAGAACATATTAAATAACGATTAAATAAATATATAAGGAAACACAATAGTGCTAGAATTCCATGATTTACTTTTGATGTAACAACTATTAAATAAACAATTCTTAAATAACACGAATATCGATTTAATGTACATTTTAGTGTCACTAAGGTTATGAGATAAACTTTATATATATGGATTAGTTGAAGGCACCGCACAAAATAGGGCCAACGTAGTTAAAAAAAACAAAACAAAACAAAACATGAAAGTGCAAAATTTACTGCAGGCATTTTAATCATCGGAGCTGTTAATGCAAATAACAACCATTGGTGCAGTTTTTACCTTTTTGCCTTTGAAGTATGTGGGAGGAGCGTTATAAATATAATGGTATGGCTGGATATACAAGGCAAACACAAATTACCAGTAAACTTAAAACAAAGTACAGGTTTTTTTTTTAACTCTTATGTATTAACCGGTGTCCTATATATATCTATCTGCTTAATAACTGGTCGATTTATGCATAAAATACCTTTTGCCCTGAAGCCAACACAAATGGATTAATGGAGCAGACTTACAGCACGTATGGTCTTCTGTGGTATGTGTGTTTCTCTATACTGCAAATATTTGGCATATAAACTGTACATAATGTGATATTCTATGGTGATTCCATGAAGATTCAAGAGATGATTCAAAAGTCTGTTAGGAATTGCAACATCTCTTCCCTGTTAATTGGTAACGACCTTCTCAACGTTTCCATCCTACATGTATCTTCCTCTGATACGACTTAAATACAACATCTTATATATCTGATTCGAATCTGTTTTGTGAATATTGCAGTGATGACCGGAAGGTGTTCGTTTATTAAAGAGATAGGCGGTCCATGGCTCTTCATTTTTGGGGGAACTACAAGTCCCAGTGCACGTGCACGAGCTGCGAGGGACTAAACAGGACATTCTGGGATTTGTAGTTTCACAAACATTGGCGTACTACAGGTTGCCCAAGTCTGTTTTACAGTTTCCCATCAATCACACGTTTTACTATAGTCATATTTGTATTATTAATATTATCAACCATACAAAGATTGTCGTGTTGCCCTTTATGGTTTAGTGACATTGCGTGTTCGGTTGCTTAAAATAAATAGGTAAATAAAACGGCTTTAAAAATCGATAACAAGTAAGGCTCTAGCAAGGGAAAACCTGGCTGTGATTGTAACATAATATGTACTTGATGTTGTTTTGACTTTTCATCGTATACTATGCTCACACACCAAGGAATGCCATTCTCTCTAATTAGATAGTGTAATTTTGGAATGATAGGCCTATTTAATAGGTACATTAAGCAAACACTAGAGTGGGGTCGCAGACTTCTATTTAAATATCACCAGCCTTTCATTTTATTGTAGGTAGGCATAGTAATGCCACATGTAACACCGGAGGATATTGCTTCTGAGTTGCTAAAAGCAGTCAGACAAGTATTTTATCTTCCATGACATCAAACTAACTAGTGTTATAATAGTGTAGTTTTTATGGCTATTACACATTAGCACGGGATTTACAAGCCTTACGCATATGTATGTTGCCCTGTTTACACTATTTTCAGTATATAATTCCTGGGGTTAATTTGCTAGCACACTGGCTGATGTCTTATAATTACACTTAATTCCCCTTGATGACAGCAGCAGTTAGCCTGATTTGTTCCTATTGGTTGAGTGCGGTCACATGGGTCCCAGCCACCTCTGAATTCCCTTTAGAACACTTAGCACAATCCTTGCTTGACATCTTTCATTCTGGGCTATGTGTGACTCCAGATTTTTTTTGGAACGGGACCAGTCACATTGGAAACATGGGATTAACAAGCTTTGCAGATTTAAAGCTATTATGTAAAATATTTATCAAAGGAAGCTGTAGATTATATTGGCGGTATTTAACTCTTGTAACATCTGAACGTGTGTCGTGAGGAACGATAAACACATAAACACATAAACAGGCGTGCATGTGGCTCTACTGTGCTAACAAAATGTACAGACTGTGACATCCGGGTCAGTAGTGTAAGTTATATTTGTGACTATGATGTGTTAATGCCACTATTTGGATGTTGGCATCAAATAATGTTATTAATCATACAACGTACAGTACTTGTATTATTATGAACATATATGACCTAACCATGTAACTTTTGTGTATGTAGTTACATTTAGGAAGTTACTGGTGTCATTGAAAACCATGTTTGTGTTGCTTTTTTTTACCTGTCTGTTACCTGCGAATGTACACATATGAGCTCATAAAAGCCTGTACTCAGGCGATAACTACAGACTAATATTAAATACAGAATTTCCCATTGTAAACTGTTCTGGAAAAATGCATACAGGTTCATGAACTATCAAGTAGCAGGTTACAAAATAAGCTATTGCGCCTAAAATAAACAGATACTTACACCTAAAATAAAAGATGGTCTAAGAAACAGACATCTGTATATTGGCATTTAAAAAAAACAAAAAACAGTTTTGAGCAGGCGCAATAGTTGCCATAAATTTACTCTTCCTATGGATGTGAAGACAGCTAGCTGACTTTTTGATCCATGTTTGCTTATTTAAGCTTGTTGTGAGTGTAATGCTAATTTTGGCAAACTGATAGGAGATAACAGTATCTCTGAAACAGAGTCTTAGATCTCAAAACAATAATAAACCTTTGTCTTTATCATTGTCTCAACACTCTCCATAAACCTGGACACATAACCATTCATTATTATTTTCACATGTGCGGAAAGAGTCATTCTCTGGTAGGTTTCAACGTATGTGCACCAAGAAAGATCTTTATTATATCAGTTTTCTCTGGAAGTATATTTTATTTTAATATGATACTATGTTGACATCAGTCATTATAACATATTATATGCCAAAATTTCAATTTGTGTCCAACACAACATGAACCCCTATGTGTTTACATATCCTATAGAAAATGTCAGAAAAATGAATATGTGAAGTAAAGGCCAATGTGGGCTACAATTGTGGCTCCTTACGTTTTCTGTGTAGTTGTACAGAGATCTTGGGGCAAAGCTTAGGGGCATATTCAATTAGCGGATGAATATTGCAGATACGCACAACTTTTTATGTTAATATGGTACCACAACATCGCAAATTTCCCTTCACAACCATGGGAGAGGGGGGGGTGAATGGAAATCTGCGGTGTTGCGGTAACATGGAGTGCCTTCGGGTCTTTTCCGGAGGCACTTTGCACTTAATTGAATATGCCCCTTAGAGCTAAATGAAGTAGCTACCAGACCCGAGCTTGTTAATCCATAACTGCTGCAACTGGTATTATCCATTTTGTGGTCCAAACTGCACCTTGTGAACAATTGAAAATGCACAACTATGCACCAGTGTTTCATCACAGATAAGCAATATGGATATGAAATAGTTAAAGTGTAATGAAAATATCAAATTGCTGCACAGAGACTCAGCTTAATGCTGCTCACACATGGTGCAATCCAGTCGTTGGCCCATCTCCAAAATACTGGATCTGTGAACAGTATGGGCCTGATTCATCTTTGGACATAAGTCCCGTTGCTTGCCGTATCTTGCCGTATCTTGCCGTAACTTGCCTGAAATTGCTCTGGGCAGGGTCAGAAATGTACCTTACGCCAGTGAATGTAAATGTATGCAATTCACATACTAACACAAATGACACTTCTGACTGCCTATGACTATAAGGATTGGATGGGGGTGGGGAGGGGCGTATGAACTTAGGCAATGTGCAAAAAGGGCCTGCCAAGCTCGAGCGCACACAGCAGCGTTCAATTCAAGCTCTGGGTACCTCTGTGTGCTCTTTAGCCATATCACTTGCCCCAGCTACAGTTCAGGTGTAAGCAGCGACTGATAGTGATGACTGACGTGTATGCATTGCTAGAACAGGTGTTTGCAAGTATGAGAAGCTATAAAAATCCATTGTTTGTACAGTACGCATTAAGAACACCCTAATTAATGTGTTAGAAAAATTAACATGTATGTTTGCTAATGATTATGGTATTAAGGGGCATATTCAATTGTTGGCGGAAACGCCGAAAATCCTGCGGTCCGCGCACAATTACCATTATTACGGTAATCGTGCGTGGAAAAGCAGTTAATACGGTAATTTACTCGCTGGATTTCAGCTCGCAGCTCCCTGAGCCGCGAGCTGATATCCAGCTACAAATTACCGTATTAACTGTAGTTGTTTTTCCGCGTTGCGGAAAAACAACAATTGAATATGCCCCTAAGAGTTGATCGTTTGTTTAATAGAATTTTATTATTTTTTCATGCATTCTGATGGGACTTAATATTGCACATATGCATATTTGTATCCTGTAGTCTACTGTGTCTGTCTGTATACGGCAGGTACCGTATAGCCAGCGAGTACTTATACCCATATTAAATGGAGACATTTCTTGAGATCCGCATGTACTTTATTTCGGGAGTTCACATTGCTTTCGAAGATGAATCAGGTCCTTGGTGTGGAAGGTCATACTCATCATATTTGGTTGATTAGGCACCAGGTTAATGACTGTATTACATTGGAGACCTGGTTTCATATATTTCCCTACCATTCTCAGGCTGGATAATGCCCTCATAACCATATTTATGGGGATCATCTGTTGAATTTGATTTTCCATCCTATTGGAACAAATCTGATCTGACTGTATTGTGGTAGGTTTTGATGGTGCAACACACAGTACAATGTTTTGATGGTGTGGTCAAAAGTAGCCACATTAGCCAAATCTGGACAATGACATTTTGTATTCTATAATCGGCAGCTCTCTCAAGGAACAGTGCTATTACGCTCCCTTGTGAGGCCACAAATTGGTGGAATATTATGTAAGAAGTAGTACAGCAATAGCCAGTATGTCAACAATATCAATTATATAGTTGATATTCCCCCTTAGACCATGGTCTGCCTTTATTGAAGTTTTCTAGCAATAGATGAACTATTTAAATCAGCCAAAAGCAGAGCAGAGTCGGAGCTCGCTTGTTTGTGACATTATTGAGCGTGCACTCAATGGACAAATTCGAAAAATATAATGGAGGGTATGGACCATAAAGATAGATAGTCAAAAAGATGAGCTGACTTGGTGAACTAATAGACATGCCCTCTTTGTGTCACAACTGTGTTAGAGCAAAGCGGGTTTTCAATGGGCTGCTGTTTGCATTAATTTCAAGCCACTTTTACACACTGGAGAGCAGTGCAGGTAAAGGACTAAGTGGTCATCACACAAGTGTCATTGTACTCCATGAATGCCTTGGTGCATCTTTATACATGAAGTATGTTCTGCATAGCTTTCACTCACATTCTTAAAGGTAAACTGCTTTGGTATCCTTAAAGGAATAGAAAACAGAGCAAACCTGCACAGATGTCCATGGAACAGAACATAAACGGGGAAGCTGTGGAACTCATGTGTATGAACACTTTGAATTGATAAACCTGTCACATGAATAAAATACATACCCTTCATTCTCTTACTTTCCCAGGTTGTTTAGTAGCGCATTTGAACTATAGTCAGGTTGATTAAATAAATGAGGGGCATGGAAACACAGGTAGGCAGTATAGAAACATGAATTTACACCAAAATTCATGCACTCATCATCTCCTGCATCGACTATTGCAATTTCCTCCTTACTGGTCTTCCCAAAATCAGACTCTCTCACTCCAACAATCTATTTTGCACGCAGAAGTGAGATTGATTTCCCTTATAAACAGTTCTTCCTCTGCTGAGCGACTCTGTCAGTCTCTACACTAGTTGCCTATTTTTCAACAAATCCAATATAACATTTTTGTACTTACAACCAAGACCGTCAACAAAATTACACCAACATACATCTCCTCACTTGTCTCAAAATATCTCCCAACTTGACACCACCGTTCTGCA
Organism: Mixophyes fleayi; assembly: GCF_038048845.1. NCBI lineage: Eukaryota > Metazoa > Chordata > Amphibia > Anura > Limnodynastidae > Mixophyes > Mixophyes fleayi. The sequence goes on along the minus strand of NC_134403.1, from coordinate 69,206,726 downwards.
CAAGATCTGCGTCTCTATTCCACTCTCATCACATCCTCCCATTCCCGGTTACAGGAATTTTTCGGGCTGCACCCAATCTGTGGAATTCCCTACCTCACACAATAAGACTTTCCTCTAGTCTTCAAACCTTCAAGCGTTCTCTGAAATCCCACCTCTTAAGGTAACCTTATAATATTCCTCAACCACTCTCTTAATCTCCCTAGGTTGCCTACTACCACCCTCTACACAGCTAACATAAGACAACAACCCTGCTTTGACCAACATTGCTATGTAACTGACCATACGGCCCACTCAATACTTTATACCTTTGCATTCAAGCTGGACCAATATGCAATATGATGTAGCACTTACCCTTGTGTATCAAACTCCCATTGTCCCATAGATTGTAATGATGCGAGCAGGGTTCTCTTACCTCTCTGTCTGTATTACCCAGTATTGTTCAATTAGTGTTTGTCCCCTATTTTAAAGTGCTATGGAATTTATAAATAAATGTTGATGATGATGATGGGACACACGCAGGTCAGATTTTCAAAGCTTGCATAATATCATCTGAATCTGTCTGAAAACATCAACCAAATATATCTTTCATAGACACGTGCAAAAGTTTGACACTAGTACAAAAGTAGTTTTGGGTCAGAAATACTGGATGCACAATTTTTAATCTGCTTGTTAAAAATGATTGCCATGACATTTCCATTACAGAGACATGGTAGTGTCCTTTATCTTTCATTTAGAGAGATTATGCCAACATAGTTTTGTTATCACAATCAGCATATATTGTAAAATTTGTAACTTGCATAGGAACAGCAAAAAATAAATTAAGCTTCTTGTGTTGTGTGGTCAAAGAGCCAAATTGCCTACATGACTTTAGCACATATATGTGGCATACTACAGGAAAGATTCTCAAGCCCAGTCTGCCCTCAAAGTTCAATCAGGATCTATAAGATTTTAATCAGGAATCCTGGAAAATGCAGAAGGCCAATAAATGCATTTGCTATGCTTGTGCGGCCTTCGGCCTCCCGTATCTGATCCAGTCATTCAGCCATACTGCTGAACAGCTACATTAGAACACTTTGGATACAATTGGACATACATTCCGTCTTCAGGCTATATGGGCAGTTTCAGTAATGAATACAATTTAGCTTATTTACTTCTAGAATTTACTTATGGGCAATCACCTCCATATTTTTTATTTGTGAGGGATGAGCATGAGAAGAGCCTCTAAGAAGATAATTAAGTTTGGTTTCCCTAATATAGTCAAGTGGGTCAGAAAGGTGCATGTGATAATAAATACCCAAAATATATTTCCATCAAATAAAATAGAATACACACATTTGAGAACATATGGGGCCTGATGTTGAGGTAAGAGCAAAGCTAAGAAATGGAGTAACTTTGCACCTTGGCAAAACCATGCTGCATTAGAGGGGGAGGCAGCGGCGCACTGAGGATTGTCGGGGGGGGGGGGGGTTTTCCCCCGCCGACCCAAAAAAAAAAACCAGAGAGAGAGCAGCAGCTCCGTTTAGCCAGCGCTGTCCTATACAGCAGCCGCGGCGCTGTCTAAGAAGCGTCTGCGGCGGTGCTGTATACAATACAGCACCGCTGCGGACGCTTCTTTGACAGCGCCGCGGCTGCTGTATAGGACAGTGGCCACTTAGTTAGCGCAGGGGGGGGTTTCTAGAGACTCAGAAACCCCCCCTGCATGCACCACTGGGAGGTAATTTTAAAATGTGAGGACAGATTTATAGTGGGATAGGGAATGTCATAGATTAGCTTTAATTTCAGTGTAAAAATAAAGCTAGCAAATATTTGTGTGCTACATGAAAAAACAGGCAGTATTTTCCTTGCATGCAAAAAAATAAGTCAATTTGTCTCCCTTGCATTGTAACATGGTTTGTCCAGGTGCAAAGTTGCTGCTTTTTTTTTTTGCACAAATTAACCCTTTTAAAGAACCTTTTTGACTATGTATGTTTTTATTAAATTCAATGGGGCCACCTCAATTTGGCCACGTTATTCTAGGAATAATGAAGCCTGCGCACTATTACCGTTACTATGGCAAAAGTGTACAGTATTACCGTTAATACAGTGATTTTAATGCTGATTTCTGCTTACAGCCCTCAGGGTCACGAGCAAAAATCCGGGTTATACAGTTAGCGCCCGCGTTATTCGTACACTAACGTGGCCGAATTGAATTGGCCCTAACAATTTTCAATTTTTATTCTTTTTCTGCAATGTACTCTGCAGTTCACTTCTTTAACATTCCAGCAATGGCATATGCACATTGGAACATGACATGCAGTATGTCTTCGCTCCTACTGGTATGATCTAAAGCATACATACATACATGCCAACTTTTAAAATTTCTTCCCTGGGAGATCCGGGGAGAAGTCATGTGACAGGGGGGTAGGAGGGGGAGTGGTGACGTCGTTGCGTCACCATAGCCCCGCCCCCACTATAAAATGCAGAGATTCACAGCATTGAATAGTGGAGGTGGGGCTTATCGATTCGATTAAGCACCGCCCCCACTATTTAATGCTGTGAATTTTGGCGAATGCGGGAGGTTTGCCTACTCTTCCAGGAATCCGGGAGGACTCCCCGAAATTCGTGAGCCTCCCAGGAATTTCCGGAAGAGAAGGCAAGTATGTTATAAAGGTTGACAACATTTTAATCTAGGGGAACGGATTGTTTAGTGATGTTGTGTTATAACTGAACCTGGAGGTTTGGGACCAGACAGGACCAAAACATTGGTGTTGTGGTCTCCACCAACCACTAAATAATACACTCAGCCAGTTACCACTATACCTATGACTACAGTCATCCGCTGACAGCTGTTCGGATGTGAATGACTACATATTCTATATGCAGCCCTGCATAATATGATTGGAGCTATATATAATAATTTCATTTCAGAAGAACCAAGTACTGTTCTGGCCAGAGCTAATTTCTATCATGAGAACACCACGGCTGTAATCCAAGATGTTAGTAACCACAATGAATCTTACCCAAAAGTTATTGAATGAGTATTCAAGTGAATTTTTGTTTTTGCAAACTATTTTTATTGGAAATATCCAACATAACAAATAAACATATGTACATAAACAAAACATAAAACTTTTTACATATCAAATCTTGACCGAGATAACAAACTTTGCAATGGATAAAGTAGATTTGTGTAATATCTCACAAATAAATGTAAACAACAATATTTTTAACCAGTGTTCCAAACTGGCTTGTTTGGCTCATGTAATCACAGTCATTCATCAATACCCAAGTGATACCTATCTCATCTGAGTGAAATTTCAGACCAATTTCAAGTCTCATAACAATTCCAAGTTATACCAATATGTAAACTGAAAAGCTTTTTGAGAAGATTATCATTATCATCAGCAACTATTTATATAGCGCCATTAATTCCACAGCGCTGTACAGAGAACTCACATCAGTCCCTGCACCATTGGAGCTTACAATCTAAATTCACTAACACACACACAGACTGAGAGAGACTAGGGTCAATTTAACAGCAGCCAATTAACCTACCAGTATGTTTTTGTGCTAACCACTAAACAGAGCTGGATTAACGTAATGGGCTTTCTGGGCTATTTTACTTAATAATGCTGGTGATCTCACAAGCCCTACTCACTAAGCAGCATGCTGCCCACCGCGCCCGCATTGACAGCAGGGCAAGAAGAAAGAATAGGTGCCGCCCGGAGCCTGAGGCTGCAGCGAAGAGGAGTGGGCCAGGTAAGTGTGTTTCTATATATTGAGGGGGGAGGAGTAGCGGAAGTGACACATTGGGACTGAGGGGGGAAGATCATGACTGGGGGGGCTTTAAAAATTACTGGGGCCGCACAATACTCTTAGCACAGAGGCCTGCGTTGTCTTAATCCGACCCTGCCACTAAGCCACCGTGCTGCCCCTATACTTGAGTAAGTATTGGATGTACCTGTCAATTCTTCTCTGTTGATGGTTGTTTCTATCCAGGCCATTTGGAATAAGTATTATAACCTCTAATCACCCTATTTAATCTTGGGATATCTGGTAAAATCCATTGACATAGAATTGATTTCTCTGAGGCTACTGTCTGACTTTAATACAAGAATTTTGTTACCTGCTGTCAATTGTTTGTTCACTTCTCTTGTATGGATAGTCCAGATTGCTCAATCGCATCTCTTAGTAAACAATATTTTAAGCATTGATATTATATAATTCTCCTGAACCTTAAGCCCTAACCATAAACAATGTAAACGTTCTGCTTCTAGCATTTGTAACAATTAATGTCCTGCACCGCATCAATCGTAAATCTCAGATTTGGTGTGAGGTATGCTCTATGTAATATCTTAAGCTACATTTCCTTGCACAAGCTAGACACCAATTGTTTATCCATTTTAACATGGGTCCGTAGAATATTTTTAAGTTCCAGATGTGGAAAGAATTCTTTCCGTTTCGCCATGCCAACATTAGCAGGGTCTAAGCCCAATATATATCTGGTATGTGATTTTAATGAGTACTTACCCCATAGGTCCTTAATGTAGATAGTGAACCGGGAGATTGTGACTATTGTGAAGTTTAATTATTTTTACTTGGGTACCAGATATTTAGGCTATTGCCAGAAATTGCCAATTGCCTATTGTTTACCAGTTCTTGCCAAATTGCTTAATTTCGTTGTTAACTGTTGAATCTTTTATTAAATGTTTAGATATGGTTTTTTTCTGCTCTGAAATATGGTTTCTCCTGCTTTGTATTCAGATGTATTATTTTTATTGGTTTCTATTGAAAAAGAAGAGTAAGAGCTGAATTTAAGCACACTTCCATGAGACTGCCCAGGAAAAATGAAAAGCAAAACAATTTCACTGCCAAATCTTTAGAATACTGGAAACTAAAGGAACTGCTGTGTTTTTCAGTAGATTTAACCAAACCTCTCTTTCCCTTTATTATGAAGAAGTAGAAATGGGAGATGCAGAACTAAAGCGAGAAAGCTACTTAATATTTGATATGACTTGTGCTTAAGTTTAAACCAATAACATACATACCTGTTTGAGAACATGGGGACAAAGCACTGATGGAAATAATCACAGTATACTCAGATGAGATGGACCCTGGAGAACTGCTTTATTTACAGCAAATTTATTTTCTATAACATTGCTTTTATTTCAAGATGATACCAAGAAGAACACGACCCACATGTAAAATTACAAAATAATGGACAATTTCGTAGACCAACTTTGAAAGATTCAAGAAGCATGCATGCAACCGTACATGGACCCTTGTCACTGACAGCACGGAGATCAGTGTAAGGGGCCTTAGCATGTGGTTCCTGACCCTGTGATCAATGGACACAGCATTTAAACTTTGCTTCTGCTTTGTACAAAAGAATACTCTGAAATCGAGAATTCCCTGGCAAGCCAAGGACCTCTCAGTTCTCCTGACAGTCCTGGTGGATCCTGTACACATTGGATCTATTATTAATTATTACAAGACTCAATTAACACTGAACTAACTAGCGTTGGCAATAGGGAAGACCCATTAAAGGCTTCCTGGTCTCCCCTTGAAAAAAAATATACATTGTGGCATTAGAGGGGATTCAGGGCCTGTGTACTGCGCTTGTTGAGGCTCCCAAGCTATAATCAGTTTAGATGACTCATCATCAATCACTAATTTGTCTTCTTATGCTGTGAATAAATATACACTAAATTACACTAATGATGCACAGACATTCCATACTGCCTATAGCTCCAGTTGCTCACTTTTGGCTGGTGGCTGCTCATCGGGTAAACCAGCAAAATAAATAAATAAAGTGTGGTGCCCCAGACTGTTGTATCGGCAGGCTTATATCTGACAGATGTAGCCCTGACTGGCTTTCCGTCCTCAGGAGAACAGCCATTGCCTCCTGCATAGTTTCTGAACCTCCTAAGTTCAGTGCTGTAAATCCGAACACCTCTCCTAATATCCTAATTCCTTCACAGTATTCTTAAAGTTATATAGTTCCTTCAAGCACAAGAAATTCTTTTGGATGGCACAGAAACAAAAATGCCAAAATGCTCTGTAATAAATATAAACATAGGCGCATTATGACATCACAAAACGGTATTTGCACAGTATAGAACATGTTTTTATGGTTTCCTACATAGGCGTTACTGTGTACAGAGTTAAAGGATTATATACATTGCTTATATATAAAACCAATTGCTGGTTTTAACAGCGATCAGCTGGGAACAGTTTGAAGAGACGAGAGCTTATTTGTTGTAGGTGGATATATAATAGTTTGTGTGTGACAAAACTATCTAGGGCTCTATTTATTAAATGGAGAAAAGTTGTATCTACAGTCGTATCTTAGTGGTTAGCACTCCTGTCTCACATCACTGGGGTTATGAGTTTGATTCTTGACCATGTCCTTCTTCATCATCATCATCGTCATTTATTTATATAGCGCCATTAATTCCGCAGCGCTGTACAGAGAACTCATTCACATCAGTCCCTGCCCCATTGGAACTTACAGTCTAAATTCCCTAACAAACACACTGAGAGAGACTAAGGTCAATTTAATAGCAGCCAATTAACCTACTAGTAAATTTTTGGAGTGTGGGGGGAAACCGGAGCACCCAGAGGAAACCCATGCAAAGTAGTAGCCTAGTGGTTAGCACTTCTGCCTCACAGCGCTGGGGTCATGAGTTCGATTTGATTTTCCATACCACCACTTTTAGATTTTCACTTTGATCACTATATATATATAATTTGCTTTTACACCTGACTCTTTTGTTGTGTTTTCAACCCCTCGCACGAGTAATGGATTTTGAGGAGCAAGGGGCAAGCAAACCCTCTAAACTAATGGCATCAAGTGGGTATGCCCAGTCACATTGCACAAGAAAATAACATGGTAGGTGTGTTGGAAGCTACGTCTTGTAATCAATAAGGTTTCAGAACATGAGAAAAATGATGACAAGAAGTGGAAGGAGGAGGTGAGTAAAATGTAGCAATTAGGTGGTAAGTGAGCTTTAAGATGACATTTGCTGCTATATACTGCTTCTTGGAATCATGCAATAATTGAAATGGGTCCCAGTTTCAAAACAGTGGTGCATGTCTATCTGTCCCCCAATGTTAAGGATCATGAATAAAACTTGTGAATATTGTGCTGAAAATAAGCGACCATAGTATTTAAATATAAAATGTTTTTCTATCTACACATTTAGGACCTCATTTAGAGTCGGACGCAAAGTCTGTTTTAGGCGCAAGTGTCCAAGATCCAGGCGGATTTGGTGCTTTCTGCACATGCATGATAGTGTTTTTTTGTTTGATGCTCCTAAAACGGACTTTGCATCCGACTCTTAATGAGTTCCTTAATGTGCATACCTAGAAATGCATTGTATGTGTACCTAAGCAAGGAACTGCACAAGAAATGTTAAAAGCTTGTTGGGTGTCATCAGAGGAGATGTAACACATTCCAAAAGCTAGGATTGCCTGTTTTGAGAACATTTGGAATGCATTTGCAATTGGTTGTTTGTCTAAATGGAATTCGGAGTTTGAAGCCTTTTGCTCCCCTAACGTACGTGTAGAAATTCTGACACTATAATCTAGTACTTACATATATTGAGCTGCCCATAACTCAAGATACGTCCATCTCAAAACACAGCAGTATTTCTGCAGCAGGCGGTATAGGTATAGGTATAGGTATACAGTGTTAGTGGCCTAGTCACACATAGCAGAATTCAATGAAGTGTCATAAACACAAGTCAGAAAATGACAATGTTAGTAATAAATGTGAAAATCTCATTTCCTCTTACAATGTAATTAAATACAAACACCGCACATCCACCTGATACCGCTACATAAATATAAATGGACATATTCTTCCTTGCAGTAGTCCAAATGGAAATAACAAATATGTAGTCTGAATAGACTTGAGATAGTCACTAGGCTATCAGATAGGGAGTCAATATGCACACAGCAGTCAGAAGCATCCAGAAACTGCTGCTGTCATCATCATCAACATCTACTGTATAATTACACCAGGCCTCCAGCTAAAAAGATAGGACTCCTAAAAAGCCTGCCTGGGCATGTGTCCAAGTCTTATTAGGTTGCCTCTCCAGGGGGCATGCTACACTTAAAGGAACACAGGCAGGCTGTGCTTCTACTTTGTACTGTCCATGATTGCATCTAAAGTGAATGAAACAAGCAAAAATGAATTCAATAACATCGGCGACCATCAGCAAGCATTGTGCAACGTTATCCATGACCTAGGTGAGTACACAAATATTTGCTCTAACTGCAAAATAACAGGATTACAAGGGCTGCCATATATTTTGACCAGCAGATGACTGTGCGCATACGGCAATCAGGGATACAGTGAGTAACCTCAGACCAATCAGTGAGGGATACAGTGAGTAACCTCAGACCAATCAGTGAGAGATACAGTGAGTAACCTTAGGCCAATCAGTGAGGGATACAGTGAGTAACCTCAGACCAATCAGTGAGGGATACAGTGAGTAACCTCAGACCAATCAGTGAGGGATACAGTGAGTAACCTCAGACCAATCAGTGAGGGATACAGTGAGTAACCTCAGACCAATCAGTGAGGGATACAGTGAGTAACCTCAGACCAATCAGTGAGGGATACAGTGAGTAACCTCAGACCAATCAGTGAGAGATACAGTGATTAACCTTAGGCCAATCAGTGAGGGATACAGTGAGTAACCTCAGACCAATCAGTGAGGGATACAGTGAGTAACCTCAGACCAATCAGTGAGGGATACAGTGAGTAACCTCAGACCAATCAGTGAGAGATACAGTGAGTAACCTTAGGCCAATCAGTGAGGGATACAGTGAGTAACCTCAGACCAATCAGTGAGGGATACAGTGAGTAACCTCAGACCAATCAGTGAGGGATACAGTGAGTAACCTCAGACCAATCAGTGAGGGATACAGTGAGTAACCTCAGACCAATCAGTGAGGGATACAGTGAGTAACCTCAGACCAATCAGTGAGGGATACAGTGAGTAACCTCAGACCAATCAGTGAGAGATACAGTGAGTAACCTTAGGCCAATCAGTGAGGGATACAGTGAGTAACCTCAGACCAATCAGTGAGGGATACAGTGAGTAACCTCAGACCAATCAGTGAGGGATACAGTGAGTAACCTCAGACCAATCAGTGAGGGATACAGTGAGTAACCTCAGACCAATCAGTGAGGGATACAGTGAGTAACCTCAGACCAATCAGTCAGGGATACAGTGAGTAACCTCAGACCAATCAGTGAGGGATGCAGTGAGTAACCTCAGACCAATCAGTGAGGGATGCAGTGAGTAACCTCAGACCAATCAGTGAGGGATACAGTGAGTAACCTCAGACCAATCAGTGAGGGATACAGTGAGTAACCTTAGACCAATCAGTGAGGGATACAGTGAGTAACCTCAGACCCCTGTGGAGTGACATCTTGCTCACCTGCAGGCTGTGCATGACACTTCAGCAACATCCGGAGCTGAGCCCACAGTCTCGGCCAGTGTGACCATGCAAACCAGTGGGAAGCTATTGGTCCATGTATGACAGCTTTATTATCCTACTCAGATGGGTCCTGGACTGGTGCCACATCAATCACCAACATGGCCAACTACCACAGGGTATTTTACCTGCCCCTGTGTGTCTTCATGACAATGAAGACTGACAGTGTCTTGCCAGATAATATCCATTGCATTTGAACTTTGATTAATTGCTTTCTAATTATTTGGGGGGGGGATCACCCAATGCAAATTTGGTAAAAATAAATAAATCAGTTATTGGAAAAAATTAGCCATTGAAATCTCAGCTCACCAGCTTAATTTTTTAGTAGATAAGAATCGGGAAGTCCTGTCATATCATATCATATCATGTCCCAGTATACCATATGATATCATACCATACCATATCCTACTATACCATATCATATCATATCATACCATGACTTACTGTATCATTCGATACCATATTATACCATATACTACTATACCATATCATATCATACCATATCTTACTGTTTAATACTATACCATATTATACTATATCCTACTATACCATATCATATCTTACCATATCCTACTATACCATATCATATCATACCATATCATACCATATCCTGTTATACCATATCATATCATACCATATGTTACTGTATCATACTATTCCATATTATAGTATATCCTACTGTACCATATCATATCATACCATACTATATCATACCATATCTCACTATACCATATCCCACTATACCATATCATATCTTACCATATCCTACTATAACATATTATATCATACCATATGTTACTGTATCCTACTATACTATGTGATATCATACCATATACTACTGTTCCATACCATATCCTACTATACCATATCAAATCATACCATATCTTACTGTATCATACTATACCATATTATACTATATCCTACTATACCATATCATACCATATCCTACTATACCATATCATATATGCCATATCTTACTGTTTCATACTATACTATATTATACTATATCCTTCTATACCATATCATATCATATCATATCCTGCTATACCATATCATATCATACCATATCTTATTGTATCATACTATTCCATATTATACTATGTCCTACTATACCATATCATACCATATCCCACAATACCATATCCCACTATAACATATCATACCATATGTTACTGTATCATGCTATACTATGCGATATCATACCATATACTACTGTACCATACCATATCCTACTATACCATATCAAATCATACCATATCTTACTGTATCATGCTATACTATACCATATCATACCATATACTACTATACTATACCATAACATATCCTACTATACCATACCATATCATACCATATCTCACTATACCATATCATATCATACCATATGCATATCCTACTATAACATATCATATCATACCATATGTTACGTATCATACTATACCATATCATACCATATACTACTTTATCATATGAAATTATACCATATTTTACTGTATCATACTATACCATTCCATATCATACCATATCCTACTGTACCATATCGCATCATACCATATCCCACTATACCATATCATATCATACCATCATATATCATATTAATATTATTATCGTAGATTTATAAGGTGCCACAGTGCTCCGCAGCACCGTACAGTAGGGAAAACAGTACATACATAAAACAGGTACAACATATAAGGTAGACAAAATAAATGCAGACATGAAGACAAAGGGTACTATATCATATGATATCATACCATATCATACTATATCATACCATGTCCTACCATATCCTACTATCCCATATCATATCATTGCATACTGTACTATATCCTAGAATGCCTAGAAAGTCCGAACTGCTTCTGCTGATATAAGCATTGCCAGTTGTCTATGACCCCTATTATACGCGCATAAGCATGTGCTTTATAACATATGTATGCATTCATTAAAAACATTCCCACATTAAAGCTAATTCATATTCGTCAAAACAAAACAAGCAGGGACACTTTTTTTCTACTCATGTCCTTGTAAAAGTAGAAATTCAGCACTTGTAAGAGCAGAGGCTTGTTCTCAGCCGTACATAAGGGATCTCCACTCTGCTCATTTCAGAGGATGCTAAAGCGGCATTGCGGGGCCTCTATCCAAATGTTCCTTTTGGGACCCAGTGATGTTTTGTTCTGCACCTGGCTAGCAGGGATGGACCTAGATTATTTATGCCCCTCCTTCACTCTGATTGGTTGCCCCTGACTGGCCCTGCCCCCTTTCCTCTCAATGTTTGGACCTCTCAGTAGCAATTTTTAGATGTGGAGATTGCTGCTGGGGGAAAGCGGGGGGGCAATTGACACAATCGCCTTCTCTGGATCCACCAGCGCTGGTTAGGGTGTCTTGGGAAATACTTCTTAAAATTTAGTATAAAATGGACTTAGCCTTTAGAAACTGGAGCAGACTGCACCAATGTTTCTAATATGGATAGAACATAACATTGACACTAAGTATGCTAATGCTTGTACAATAGCTTCATTTGGCATATTAACCTGTAGCTGAACCACAATCTTATACAAGACACTGACACTCAGAGCTGTCAGCCCTATTTCTGTGTGGATGAGCCTTCAGTTAGGTACATGAGTTTAATGATTGCTGGCTGAGCCATGGTCAACCTCATACTTTGCTGGATTTAATTAAATGTGCGGAGGGAACTGTTTCTTCTAATGGATGGTTGAAAATAGGATTCTAGGGACTAAAGGAGAAAAATATTTCCGAAACGAATAAATCTTGGGAGTTTAACCACTTGATAGCTCTATGCCTTTCACAGGAAAATGTAAAGGTATATTTCACTAAACCTTGCAGTCGTGTTTATACTTGTTGCTGTAATAATGATAAAACATTGGCTCTATTCCCAGACACTTAAAAATGAGATTACCAGGTGGTAAATGAACTGTGTCTCGCTGCACTTACTAAGCACAAGGGCACATTGTGATAAGGATAATGACCTAGGTCTCTACCATTGACTCTTACTGTGCTCAGACTGCTGCCTCTCTGCAAGATGTATCTATTCATTGGGAGACAGTATGTGCATGTGGAAGAGAGGAGAGCATGAATGGGAGAAATTATACAGAGATAGAAAAATAATAGGAGAGAGGGGAAATTACACTGTGAGAGGAAGAGATGAGGTTTAAGGGATAGACATTAATGGGTTGAGATGTTAGGGGAGCAAACATTTAAATGATGGCAGATTATAGGGTTTGTGTAACAGATGTGAATGCGCACAGTAAAAGACGGTGGAGATAGGGTGTCAGGACACAACAAGTCTATCTGGTCCTTAAGACATTGGATTAATTAAATAATGTCACTCATTTTGTGATTTTGTTTTCCCTACGGTACCCCGAGACGGCTGACATAAAGGGCAGTGTCTTACCTACCAGCTGCAGTTCCTTCATATCAGAGATACGCTAGGAGTGTGGCACTGGCCTATGATGTCACATCCCAGCTCCGCACTCCCATACTGACAGAGGGGCAGAAGATTTTGCCCTGGCTCCCCCAAGGAATGGAGGATGGGGTGCCAGCTCTCTAGCTGTTATTTAGTAACGCCTTCAGATTTTACCAGTTAGGGGACCTGCTTTATCTCTCAGACCAATCAGTGAGGGATACAGTGAGTAACCTTAGACCAATCAGTGAGGGATACAGTGAGTAACCTTAGACCAATCAGTGAGGGATACAGTGAGTAACCTCAGACTCAGACCCTTGTGAAGTGACTTGGTTTTTGTTGAGTTCTTTACACTCCTGACAAGTCAGATCCACGGAGTTGGTGAAGCTGCAGGCTTTAGTAAATTAGTGCCTAAACTGGCACTGGTGTGTTCTTGTAAGGTCCAGTGGGACATGGACAGGTGTGACTAAATATATAGGACCTCATTTAGAGTCGGATGCAAAGTCCATTTAAGAAGTATAGGAGTGGGAGTGCCGCAGCTTGGTAGGGTATTATGATTGGCAAGCAACCCCAGTTGCGTCCCACTCTTAAGACCCTATCGAGCTGCGAGCAGTTCCTGCAGTTAGCTAACCGCTTGCGCCACCTAATTCCTGCCGCACAGCTTTAGCCCTGTTTTGACGTGTGTTGTGTCTGCGTCTCACTGTGACTAGGATGTATTTACATGGTCACGCCTTCACAATTCTGTGTTCCTCCCATTCTCTCATAGTGAGTCGCAAGCTGTCGCAAGTGTTAATTGTGTTCAAGATGCAGGTGGATTTGGTGCTTTCTGCACATGCGTGGTAGTGTTTTTTTGTTGGATGCGCCTAAAACGGACTTTGCGTCCGACTCTAAATGAGGTCCATACTGTACAACACTATGGAATATGCTGTTGCTATATCATAAAAGTAATAGTAATAAAAATAACGGATGTGCATAAACATTGGGCATTGTGTGCTGTGCTTTCCCTAAGCACAAGTGTGTAAAGTCAGGTCAAAGCACTACCAACTTCCCCCTAACTCAGTGGATCCCAAACTTTTCAGTTCAAGGCACCCTTAGGGTCTCCATAATTTTTTCAAGGCACCCCTAAGCCAAAATAATTACCAAGTAGTCCCCCGCCCTGCTTACCATTGGCCCTGGCCGAGGCACCCCTGTGAGATCTCTAAGGCACCCCAGGGAGCCTAGGCGTACAGTTTGGGAACCACTGCCTTAACTAAAGGGAACTTTGCTGACTTCTTCCAAAGAACTGCTGTTATAATTAATCCTTATTAAGATATTAACAAACTACTTGAATATACATGGACAATGAGGCTGAATTTATCTCAACTATCACAGTTGCAAATGTCGTAATATTAAGAATTGTTGTTGCATTTTTGCGCCATACCACTGGTCAGGTGCTTCTTGCATATTTTGGAAGTGTAACACCTCATTGAAAGAGTTTGATTAACGCCATTCCTGTTATGGCATTATTAAATGTATCCTTTTCAACAAAAGCTTTGGCCAGTGTACAAAATATGGAACGCCTTCAGTCTTGGACAGCTGCCTTACACAAGACCAGATTAAGGCTCATTATTGCCTATTAGGCAACTATTTTATCAGACACATTGAATGGTCCAACTACCCATCATCCACAACAATACTGGAAAATCAGAAATATGTCTCACAAAAGAAATAAGTGAAACCCAAAGGTGGGTGCATTAAGCCACAAGAGAAAGATATGTGCTCTTCCATGGCACCACACATATGTCCTGCAAAGTGGATCCTTTTGGACTTGAAGGTTTCAGGCTTCAGCCCTGGTACAATAGTGATTGACTACAGCTCAGGAGACATTGTAAACATTCAAGTGAAGTGAGAAAGTAAGTTCAGCACATGTGATATAGCATAAGGATACAGTTTAATTGGTGAAAGCCAGATGTCATAGAGCAGGTGAAAGCATGGGCTTTCTATGGGGGGAATTCCAACATAGTCTCAAATTTCATATAAGCATAGAATATATAAGTACAGCTATATATACATATTAAAGACACATGCAAGTAGTTGCAAGGATCTAAGAAATATTCTCTGGAATTGTGTGGTTCTGTATCGCCTTCCTGCTGGTCACAAATGGTACTGCAGCAGCTTTAATTTTTATTCTCTCTAATTTACCAAACAATGTTTTTCATATTGCCTGAGAGACCCATTTAAAATTTCTTATGTACATGGCTATGGGTTTATGTCTGCAGAATAGGTGAGACACACATAATTACATACATAGATACAGTGTAATAGTTACAGTACATGTGAGACAGTAAATATACACAGTGTAAATTTGTAGCTTAAGGTAAAGGAACACAGTGTAATTACAGCCCAGATGAGTCTGGAAATGGGAACAATGCAATGATTAATGCCCATATGAGATGGTAAATGGGCAGAATTACATTAATTTAATATAAAGAAATAGAGCACAGTTTAATGCAAGACATGTAGTGCACTTGTGATCGGTGAACCACCTTTATCTATGCCTGATTATGTACGTGGAGATGGTGTCTTTCAGCTATATGGTAGTTCTGATTTTGGCTGGGTAATAAATCTATCTGCTTAGTTTGTTAATCACAATTTGATCATAATGATAATAAATAAAGAAGTTTAATGCCAGTAATTAAGGAAAGTTGTCTTAATAAGGGTGTGGACCATAATAACACAGGTATGCATAGCTTAGGCATGAGGTCTCACCTATAAGGGATGGGTAACATAAGTATGTATTACAAAGGAGGCTCACTCACTCCTCGGACCAGTTATAACATAGGATATAGTTATGCACAACTTAAATTAGATAAACTGTAATGGCCATTACATAATGGATTACAACTAAGTTAGTTGGTGCATGGATGCAGTGTAATGGTAACAGCACACTACATATCATACATGGATGCAGTGTAATGGTAACAGCACACTACATATCATACATGGATGCAGTGTAATGGTTACAGCAAACTACATATCATACATGGATGCAGTGTAATGGTAACAGCACACTACATATCATACATGGATAACGCATAATGGTTACAGCACACTACATATCATACATGGATAACGCATAATGGTTACAGCACACTACATATCATACATGGATAACACATAATGGTAACAGCACACTACATATTATACATGGATAACGCATAATGGTAACAGCACACTACATATCATACATGGATAACGCATAATGGTAACAGCACACTACATATCTTACATGGATGCAGCGTAATGGTAACAGCACACTACATATCATACACGGATGCAGTGTAATGGTAACAGCACACTACATATCATACATGGATGCAGTGTAATGGTAACAGCACACTACATATTATACATGGATGCAGTGTAATGGTAACAGCACACTACATATTATACATGGATGCAGCGTAATGGTAACAGCACACTACATATCATACATGGATGTAGTGTAATGGTAACAGCACACTACATATCATACATGGATAACACATAATGGTAACAGCACACTACATATCATACATGGATAACACATAATGGTAACAGCACACTACATATCATACATGGATGCAACATAATGGTAACAGCACACTACATATCATACATGGATGCAGTGTAATGGTAACAGCACTCTACATATCATACATGGATAACGCATAATGGTTACAGCACACTACATATCATATATGGATGCAGTGTAATGGTAACAGCACACTACATATCATACATGGATGCAGTGTAATGGTAACAGCACACTACATATCATACATGGATAACGCATAATGGTAACAGCACACTACATATCATACATGGATAACGCATAATGGTTACAGCAAACTACATATCATACATGGATGCAGTGTAATAGTAACAGCACACTACATATCATACATGGATGCAGTGTAATGGTAACAGCACTCTACATATCATACATGGATAACGCATAATGGTTACAGCACACTACATATCATATATGGATGCAGTGTAATGGTAACAGCACACTACATATCATACATGGATGCAGTGTAATGGTAACAGCACACTACATATCATACATGGATAACGCATAATGGTAACAGCACACTACATATCATACATGGATAACGCATAATGGTTACAGCAAACTACATATCATACATGGATGCAGTGTAATAGTAACAGCACACTACATATCATACATGGATGCAGTGTAATGGTAACAGCACACTACATATCATACATGGATAACGCATAATGGTTACAGCACACTACATATCATACATGGATGCAGTGTAATGGTAACAGCACACTACATATCATACATGGATGCAGTGTAATGGTTACAGCACACTACATATCATACATGGATGCAGTGTAATGGTAACAGCACACTACATATTATACATGGATAACGCATAATGGTAACAGCACACTACATATCATACATGGCTAACGCATAATGGTTACAGCACACTACATATCATACATGGATGCAGTGTAATGGTAACAGCACACTACATATCATACATGGATGCAGTGTAATGGTAACAGCACTCTACATATCATACATGGATGCAGTGTAATGGTAACAGCACACTACATATCATACATGGATGCAGTGTGATGGTAACAGCACTCTACATATCATACATGGATGCAGTGTAATGGTAACAGCACACTACATATCATACATGGATGCAGTGTAATGGTAACAGCACACTACATATAATACATGGATGCAGTGTAATGGTAACAGCACTCTACATATCATACATGGATGCAGTGTAATGGTAACAGCACACTACATATCATACATGGATGCAGTGTAATGGTAACAGCACACTACATATCATACATGGATAGCGCATAATGGTTACAGCACACTACATATCATACATGGATGCAGTGTAATGGTAACAGCACACTACATATCATACATGGATAACACATAATGGTTACAGCACACTACATATCATACATGGATAACACATAATGGTTACAGCACACTACATATCATACATGGATGCAGTGTAATGGTAACAGCACACTACATATCATACATGGATGCAGTGTAATGGTAACAGCACTCTACATATCATACATGGATGCAGTGTAATGGTAACAGCACACTACATATCATACATGGATGCAGTGTAATGGTTACAGCACACTACATATTATACATGGATGCAGCGTGATGGTAACAGCACACTACATATCATACATGGATGCAGCATAATGGTTACAGCACACTACATATTATACATGGATAACGCATAATGGTAAAAGCACACTACATATCATACATGGATAACGCATAATGGTAACAGCAAACTACATATTATACATGGATGCAGCGTAATGGTAACAGCACACTACATATCATACATGGATGCAGTGTAATGGTAACAGCACACTACATATTATACATGGATGCAGCGTAATGGTAACAGCACACTACATATCATACATGGATAACACATAATGGTAACAGCACACTACATATCATACATGGATAACACATAATGGTAACAGCACACTACATATCATACATGGATAACACATAATGGTTACAGCACACTACATATCATACATGGATGCAGCATAATGGTAACAGCACACTACATATCATACATGGATGCAGCGTAATGGTAACAGCACTCTACATATCATACATGGATAACGCATAATGGTTACAGCACACTACATATCATACATGGATGCAGTGTAATGGTAACAGCACTCTACATATCATACATGGATAACACATAATGGTTACAGCACACTACATATCATACATGGATGCAGCGTAATGGTAACAGCACTCTACATATCATACATGGATAACACATAATGGTTACAGCACACTACATATCATACATGGATGCAGCGTAATGGTAACAGCACTCTACATATCATACATGGATAACACATAATGGTAACAGCACTCTACATATCATACATGGATAACGCATAATGGTAACAGCACAACACCATATCATACATGGATGCAGTGTAATGGTAACAGCACACTACATATCATACATGGATGCAATGTAATGGTAACAGCACACTACATATTATACATGGATGCAGTGTAATGGTAACAGCACACTACATATCATACATGGATGCAGTGTAATGGTTACAGCACACTACATATCATACATGGATAACGCATAATGGTAACAGCACACTACATATCATACATGGATAACGCATAATGGTAACAGCACACTACATATCATACATTGATGCAGTGTAATGGTAACAGCACACTACATATCATACATGGATAACGCATAATGGTTACAGCACACTACATATCATACATGGATGCAGTATAATGGTAACAGCACACTACATATCATACATGGATACCGCATAATGGTAACAGCACACTACATATCTTACATGGATGCAGTGTAATGGTAGCAGCACACTACATATCATACATGGATGCAGTGTAATGGTTACAGCACACTACATATCATACATGGATGCAGTGTAATGGTAGCAGCACACTACATATCATACATGGATGCAGTGTAATGGTTACAGCACACTACATATCATACATGGATGCAGTGTAATGGTAACAGCACACTACATATCATACATGGATGCAGTGTAATGGTTACAGCACACTACATATCATACATGGATAACGCATAATGGTAACAGCACACTACATATCATACATGGATAACGCATAATGGTAACAGCACACTACATATCATACATGGATGCAGTGTAATGGTAACAGCACACTACATATCATACATGGATGCAGTGTAATGGTTACAGCACACTACATATCATACATGGATAACGCATAATGGTAACAGCACACTACATATCATACATGGATGCAGTGTAATGGTTACAGCACACTACATATTATACATGGATGCAGCGTAATGGTTACAGCACACTACAAATCATACATGGATGCAGTGTAATGGTAACAGCACACTACATATCATACATGGATAACGCATAATGGTTACAGCACACTACATATCATACATGGATGCAGTGTAATGGTTACAGCACACTACATATTATACATGGATACAGCGTAATGGTTACAGCACACTACAAATCATACATGGATGCAGTGTAATGGTAACAGCACACTACATATCATACATGGATAACGCATAATGGTTACAGCACACTACATATCATACATGGATGCATTGTAATGGTAACAGCACACTACATATCATACATGGATAACGCATAATGGTTACAGCACACTACATATCATACATGGATGCAGCGTAATGGTAACAGCACACTACATATCATACATAGATGCAGTGTAATGGTGACAGCACACTACATATCATACATGGATGCAGTGTAATGGTTACAGCACACTACATATCATACATGGATGCATTGTAATGGTAACAGCACACTACATATCATACATGGATAACGCATAATGGTTACAGCACACTACATATCATACATGGATAACGCATAATGGTTACAGCACACTACATATCATACATGGATGCAGCGTAATGGTAACAGCACACTACATATCATACATGGATGCAGTGTAATGGTAACAGCACACTACATATCATACATGGATAACACATAATGGTTACAGCACACTACATATCATACATGGATGCAGCATAATGGTAACAGAACACTACATATCATACATGGATAACGCATAATGGTTACAGCACACTATATATCATACATGGATGCAGTGTAAAGGTTACAGCACACTACATATCATACATGGATGCAGTGTAATGGTAACAGCACACTACATATCATACATGGATTACGCATAATGGTTACAGCACTCTACATATCATACATGGATGCAGTGTAATGGTTACAGCACACTACATATTATACATGGATGCAGTGTAATGGTAACAGCACACTACATATCATACATGGATAACACATAATGGTAACAGCACACTACATATTATACATGGATAACGCATAATGGTTACAGCACACTACATATCATACATGGATAACGCATAATGGTAACAGCACACTACATATCATACATGGATGCAGTGTAATGGTTACAGCACACTACATATCATACATGGATAACGCATAATGGTAACAGCACACTACATATCATACATGGATAACGCATAATGGTAACAGCACACTACATATCATACATGGATGCAGCGTAATGGTAACAGCACACTACATATCATACATGGATGCAGTGTAATGGTGACAGCACACTACATATCATACATGGATGCAGTGTAATGGTAACAACACACTACATATCATACATGGATAACACATAATGGTTACAGCACACTACATATCATACATGGATGCAGCATAATTGTAACAGCACACTACATATCATACATGGATAACGCATAATGGTTACAGCACACTACAGATCATACATGGATGCAGTGTAAAGGTTACAGCACACTACATATCATACATGGATGCAGTGTAATGGTAACAGCACACTACATATCATACATGGATAACGCATAATGGTTACAGCACACTACATATCATACATGGATAACGCATAATGGTTACAGCACACTACATATCATACATGGATGCAGTGTAATGGTTACAGCACACTACATATTATACATGGATGCAGCGTAATGGTAACAGCACACTACATATCATACATGGATAACGCATAATGGTTACAGCACACTACATATCATACATGGATAACGCATAATGGTTACAGCGCACTACATATCATACATGGATAACGCATAATGGTAACAGCACACTACATATCATACATGGATGCAGTGTAATGGTTACAGCACACTACATATCATACATGGATAACGCATAATGGTAACAGCACACTACATATCATACATGGATGCAGTGTAATGGTTACAGCACACTACATATCATACATGGATGCAGTGTAATGGTAACAGCACACTACATATCATACATGGATGCAGTGTAATGGTTACAGCACACTACATATCATACATGGATGCAGTGTAATGGTAACAGCACACTACATATCATACATGGATGCAGCATAATGGTAACAGCACACTACATATCATACATGGATGCAGTGTAATGGTAACAGCACTCTACATATCATACATGGATGCAGTGTAATGGTTACAGCACACTACATATCATACATGGATAACGCATAATGGTAACAGCACACTACATATCATACATGGATGCAGTGTAATGGTAAAAGCACACTACATATCATACATGGATGCAGTGTAATGGTAACAGCACACTACATATCATACATGGATAACGCATAATGGTTACAGCACACTACATATCATACATGGATAACGCATAATGGTAACAGCACACTACATATCATACATGGATGCAGTGTAATGGTTACAGCACACTACATATCATACATGGATAACGCATAATGGTAACAGCACACTACATATCATACATGGATGCAGTGTAATGGTTACAGCACACTACATATCATACATGGATGCAGTGTAATGGTAACAGCACACTACATATCATACATGGATGCAGCATAATGGTTACAGCACACTATATATATAATATGAGAGTGACATTATAAATAGGTGAAAAATAATGGATTGGAAACATTTTAATGCACTTTTGTGCAGATACACATACTGTTAACTGAGATGAGCAATATAAAGAGGGGGGCACTGTAATAGCTACATGGTGGAAATAGTGTAATGGTTACAGCCCAGGTACAATAACATATATATATATTATGGTATGATGGTTACAGCCCAGGTAAAATAATATATATATATGGTATGATGGGTACAGCCCAGGTAAAATAACATATGGATATGTTATAATGATTACAGACCATATAAAATATCATATGGAGATGGTATAATGGTCACAGACCAGGTAAAATATCATATGGAGATGGTATAATGGTCACAGACCAGGTAAAATATCATATGGAGATGGTATAATAGTCACAGACCATATAAAATATCATATGGAGATGGTATAATGGTCACAGACCAGGTAAAATATCATATGGAGATGGTATAATAGTCACAGACCAGGTAAAATATCATATGGAGATGGTATAATGGTCACAGACCATATAAAATATCATATGGAGATGGTATAATAGTCACAGACCATATAAAATATCATATGGAGATGGTATAATGGTCACAGACCAGGTGACACAGTGCATACATACTATACAATGGATAATCCAACCTGAGACAGTCCATAGATAAATTACCCTGGTGAAATACTAGATGGATATGTTGTAATGGTTATAACCCAAATAAGATAGTAAATAGATACAGTGTAATGGTTAAAGCCAGTTAAAGATATAACATGATGGTTACAATCAGAGCTGCCTTACTGATAGGGCCAGGGTAATACAATCAGGAGTGCATTGGTATGGTGGTGAGGGGGGCCTGACAATGCCTAGTCACACCCCCTCCGAGACCCCCTTTCCTCCTGAGACCCCTACATTAAAACTAGCAGAGCGTGGCTTCTTCGGAGTGGCACATGCACATTAGGCACAGAACACACCCCTC
Source organism: Mixophyes fleayi (assembly GCF_038048845.1). Taxonomy (NCBI): domain Eukaryota; kingdom Metazoa; phylum Chordata; class Amphibia; order Anura; family Limnodynastidae; genus Mixophyes; species Mixophyes fleayi. The sequence goes on along the minus strand of NC_134403.1, from coordinate 69,183,257 downwards.
AATGTGATCTACAGAAAGCAGACTGGGCTGCTGTATAAGGCAACTGAGGCAGTGGTCTTAGTCCCCGAGTCCCCCACTGGTGGGCATTATACGCTCTCTCATGACTTAACTAAAACACTAAGCATGAAAAGTGTGTAAGAGGAAGGTGGAGTTTGCTTGTGTTCTAAATGACTACAGCAGTATAACTGGACACCTATGGCCTGATCCATACCCTGCTGCACACTGCATCCATCCTGGCCGGTACTGACAGCTCACCGGGCTGTGAGTGACAGCTCACCTGGCTGTGGGTGACAGCTACTTGTTAAGGACATTTGCATTTTGTGAGCCAGCCCTGCTTAGAACCCAAGTGAGCTATGCATGAATACAGTGTAGATGTGAGATAGTAGATGATACCATGTAAAGGTGTTTCCACAGGTGACATGATACATGGATGCAATGTAATGGTTCCAGACAAAGTGGGACAGTACATTAACATCACATATGAGATAGTACATGGATATAATGTAGTAGTTGCTGCCTAGGTGGATACAGTGTAAAAGCAATGGGACATGTGAGATAATACACTACAGAAAAACAGTTCAGAGTTTTAAGCAAGGAGAAAACCTATTGAAACAGACAATGCATTTTCAATGCATTTTCTAAATCCAAAATAAGGTTTGTAGGCCAGGCACGACGTATTTGAATGTAATATGATCATAGTGCTCATGTGTTCATGTGCAGACATACAACACTGTATCAACTGTTGTGTAATGAGATCTACCTGACGAGTCCACGTGTTTATTTCTGGCAGTAGACACCCACAATGTTTACCACACGCAACTAGCTGTGCACGTAACAAGCTGCTCTCGAAGTCCTATGTTTATGGTATTTGTATACTTAGTAAATAGGTGTAGTTCTGCCGAGAGCCAAAATTGTTTTCATGTCTGTTTCGCTAGGCTATGTTTGTCTTGGAAGCTACTTCAAACCTGCACACTGTTTGCATGACTGAAATGTAGATTGTGGGCAGTGATAAAGCTCTCCCTAGTTATGCAAAAGTGAGATGTAATTCAGGAACACGTATTCGCACGTACTATCTAACAGTGAGATAGCAGATCTGTATATATATTGCCATGGCTGCCAATGCTGAGCTGCCAATAGTTTCATTCTCATCTAGTTCCCTGTCCCCTTACCCCTTCCATAAGATTACTTCCTCCCTTACACTTGTACCAACCACACCTACATTTACTATGCTGACTATGGGTGTCTGAGTCATGTATCCACCACTTTCCAGCTATACACACTAGCACTATAATATACTTCAGGGAAGGGCAAAGGCTTTGCAGTAGGTTCATTAGGAAATATCGCAATGGTTAATTGTTAATTGTTCATAGACCGAGTAGTTACACAGTTTTGATACACGACAACATATCATTAACTCATTCAAGTGTATCCTAGAGTGCTGTCATTGTTCAGAGTATTCTACTGAATCGTTGTTTGTAAATAGTGTAAATTAAATAGTATAAGGTGGATTTTTATTATTTTAGGAAGGGAACTTTTTATTATGACTATTATTTCTAACATTCATTCCTGTAAGGCAGTATATTTGTTATTCTTTGTGTGTACCTGCGGTTTTATGTTTTAAGAAATGATTATTGGTTTTGCTAATAAATATGTGAAGTAAAACAATACAGCGACTTCCTCACACTTACACTGCCTTGCTATTTGCACAATTTATTTTTTGTTGCTTGAAGATGAATACAATGTGGAATTGGCTGTTTATATATGGAAACATCAATCGCTGCAAAATTAGTCCAATTAATTAAACCCAGCGCTGCATTCCCACTGGTTGGGTTCTATTTGTCCCCAATGTAAGTTAGAACTATATTAGCAAAGGGTAGAAAGCACAGTTATACTCTAAGCGAATGAATGAGGGTAAACAAACGTTTTGGGCACTAATACATGCAGTCTCTAAACTGAAGGCAAGTCAATAAGTGAATAGTATTGCAATACTGGGTGGTGCTGCTGTTTAGTATATTTATATTAGAGTCTACAAACCCATTCCAGTACGATGATCAATAATAAAGTGTAGTATGTAGATTGATCGATATGGATATAGATATAGATATTATATATACAGTGTTGCTGTTAGTACCTTTTGGCTAAATATTTGCACATCACACAGTTTTTTTTGTAGAACTCCTCTGGTGATATTCTTTAACATTTATTTGCTTTTCGAGTCATTTCCTTTAATAAGAGGTACTAATTTATATGTATTATTCTCCAGCATTCTATATAAAGAACTGATATAAATGAATAGTCGGGACACATTTAGGCCATCCACCCACAGACTATGATTTAGAACATCCAGTTCAATTATAATCCCCTCATCAGGGGCTCAATTCAGGTATAATCCCTATATCAGGGTGGGTCTTAGTTCAGGTATAAAACCCTCATTAGGGTCTCAATTCAGGTATAATCCTCTCTCAGAGGGAAGCAAGTGTGAAGAGTGAGGGTCTGATATTGTCAGAACAAACTGACAAGTGTATTACCGACCAACCAATTGAACCGACAATCGGTGCTTTGGACCGACTAACAGTCATCTTTGTGTAAGTGTGAACACACTGCTACGACATCGGGCCAACTGCTCGGATTTCGGGTGTTTGATGGATGAAAACAATGTAGTGTGCACCCAGCCTAAAACATTCAGGTTCACACCAATCCAAGTAGTTATGTAGACAGATCTAGAAGTTTGTCTGTCTGTCTCTTTACCATCACTCTGAAATCACAGACTATCTATCTATCTATCTATCTATCTATCTATCTATCTATCTATCTATCTATCTCTCCCTATCTCTCCCAGGCTTTATGCAACGCATCTGTGTGCTCTTTGTCTGCACAATACATCCTTTGATGTACATTTGGCCTGAAACCATGCTAAAAATATCCAAAGTATTTACAACACCAGCCTCAAAAAGGAAAACCCGTCTGTTGAGCTGTGCACACAACTTTGAGCTCACCTGGAGGATTCCTTACTAATGACTTTGGGGGAAAGGAGCAGTAGAGTAACTGAAACATATGGTAAGGATCCATGACTAGATAAGACTGACTTTGTGCATGAGACATTGTATCCCAGTACTAATAGTAGTTTGTTAGCTGCTTGCCATTATTATAGATTTACTTGGTCTCTGTGTATATATAGATATATTATATATATATATATATATATATATATATATATATATATGAGGAATGCATTCTTAAAGCACAGCTTATGTGGTGTTGTGCTCTGTGTGTAAGCTTGGCATCAGTATCCCTGTCTTTGCCCATGCCTCGCCTTGTCAATCAGTTTCCTCACCTCGGACAGATCTGTTAGGTATAAGCCTAGTAGGAGGTAAACTTATATGTACAGTGTGATAAACGTTCGGCCACATTGCGCATGCACATCTATATCTATAACTTTCTCCAAGCCCACAAAGTTTTCCTACTTACTTCTTCCCACATTTCCCAGTTTGATCAAGGCTGTAACCTGCACCTAACAATCACCAATAGAAAACAATCCCAAAGATTCGGGTCAGTTTCCAATCCAGCCAGCCATGCATCAATAAATTCAGCCATGTAAATATATATCTCATTCTTGTACTAAACCAAACAGGAGAGGATACGTCCCATGTAATCAAATGCTGGATCCAATAGCTACACACGACAAATGGACTCTGCGATACAAAGTACAACCACAGTCACACCCTCTAAATATAGAAAACCACTTTCTCGCTTAAAAAAAATAATAGTCGTGACTTTACCTTAAAGATTTCTGTATAGTTAAAAGAGAAAGGACAAGAAGCTTCTTTATTTGCCTGGGGTCCTTTTGGCAGATGAACCCTCACTCACAGCTTTCACAGGGCGACGTAATCCACACTAACTGCCTTGTCCCACTGTCCCAGCATTAAAGAGACCCAGCAGCTGTGATGGTGGACAGTTAAGATTATATATGATGTAAATACATTGTAGCTTTGTCAGCTCCCCCAAACCATAAAACTTACTTTAATGACACCACGTGCTGCAGGAGAACCATTCAGGGTCTTTCCTTATGGCCATCCACATAAATAACCTTTCAAAACTTTTAAACTACTAAATTCACATAGAAGCCAGAAGTATTTGCCCTAATGTTCTCCCTTAAACTAAATGCAGTGTCTCACAAAGAAACGGACTTAAAATCTGTATTAATCCTTTGCCTAGCTAACCTTACTATAATAGAGGTCACAGTATTTACAGGAAAGGTAAGTGGCCTTTTTCCCTACAAAGATTTTTTTATTTTTTTTTTTATTTTTACATTTGTCTAGAAGATGAGTCAGAATTTTAGTCTCCAGTAATCGCTGCATTATTCAGATCCAGCTCTCTGTGATGTCAGCTATCTCCACATGTACAGTAAGTCTACCTGACCCCCGTTACTGGTAGGGTAATTGTAATTCAGTGAGGGCTGTGTTGCTGGTGTGTGTATGTATGTGGGGTTTTTTTTTAAATATAATTTAGACTGTCTGGTATTGGCCATATTGTAGTCATTGCAATTTTGTAGTGTAAGGTGTAAATTTGTTTATCTATATAAATTCGGGGTGTTTTTGTTTACTGTTAAGCCGTTATAAAGCAGAATGTGTAGGTATGTACGTATAAGTGTAAGTACACCATTATGTGTGTATTTACTCTTCATTAGGGTTTTATAAGAACACAGTAAACAGGAATACACTCGAGTAATAAATAAATCCAAAAATATACAGTATTAATCGCACGTTTGTATACAAACTAAAGCCGGGTAGGGTTGTATACCGTGTGTGAATAGAGAATGCACGTGATTTGAAGAGCTCTGTCTTTATAAGAACAAAAGTAGCCAGAACATAGGATGTAACATCTATATTTTACTGTTTTGGGTGCCTATAAGGATAAAATGCATGGTGTAACTTAGGAGTGTTGGGAATGGAAGGGTGACGTCACCGGGATGACAGGGATCACTGAGAGACTGAAGTTGGACTTGTATGTAGAAAACATAGGAAATCATGATTGAGACAATGATTTATATACCTGACGACATCTAAAAACAAAACCACAGTACAAGCTAATTACAGGGCAGTCATAAAATGTACACTGTGTGTGATTTTTTTCAACAATCTGTGATTAAAAGATAAAACAACAAATTTCAGCTCTAGGATTCATCTTCAAAGGGTCTCTGGCTTCCAATATCAGGAAGCTGTTCTTTTGTCTGCAACGTGTAACGGAAGTGCCATAAAGTTTTATGGGGCCCTTAACTTATTCCAAGCATTTGTCCCTACTGTAAATACTTCTCAGGCCAGATTGTAGATAACAGAATCGGATCATTTTCTCAGGACTTTCTAAAGCAAAATTTACACTCCAAGAGAATTAGTTTGACTGTGTGTGTGACTTCAGCTCTTTGATTTTATTTACGTCCAAACCTACAGTATAGGTCTTCAAATTTAATTGGAATTGAGGATACAAGAGGTCAAGATTGACCATTTTCAGGTATGTTATTTTTTTTTTAGATTTAACATTTTCTATGAATGTATTATATTGTGCAATGCTGCATTAGGCCAACCAGGACTATCAATGAGACAGATGTATGTGAGTGTGTGTGTGTGTGTGTGTGTGTGTGTGTGTGTGTGTGTGTGTGTGTGTGTGTGTGTGTGTAGATAGAGATAGATGGATAGATAGGTAGATAGATAGATAGATAGATAGATAGATAGATAGATAGATAGATAGATAGATAGATATCCAGCATTCACTTTGAAGTTTACTATGAATCTTTTCCTTTTAATTCACATTTGTTCATATTTGTCTTTACATTTTCTTCGTATACATTGAGAATGGCCTTAGTCTGAATGAAGAAAATGCTAGTCCCATGTAACTTGCTATAAGAGCCTCTGCTGTTCTTTATTCAGCACCTAATACAGAGTTGCTCCAATACCTTGTAACGTGAATACCTCACTCCTTTCACGTGTGATATGCCAGAAAAAGATACTTGCTACCCAATTCAACTGTTATATTACTTGCAGTTTATTCAATATGACAAAATATAGGATTCATGATTTATCACATATGAAATTGCAAACAATAAATATATGAGTTACATTATCGAATAAAACTGGCTAGAAAGGATTACATTAAAACCATGACGTACAAACTGTTGTTTTATACACTTATTAATTACGAAAAAAAAATAAAAAAAATAGCAAAACAACAAAATACAATAAATTACACATGAAACAAGTCCGCTGATCCCTCCCTCCATCATGCCATAAAAATAAGTCTTGCACACAAACACTGTATAACAAATTATACCGTAGTGTCTGGGCAACATATAACTGGAGTAGGGGGGCATATTTCTGACCCTATGTAAATTTTAACATAAACGCTACCTATTAAAATGAAACATAACAGAACTAATTCACTTTGTAACTGGTGACATGTATGTTTTTTGCTTTTTTAAAGACTATACAAGTGCATGGACAACATTTTTGTGGAATAACACACATTCCCCGTGTGTATGTACAATACTTTATATAACAAATGATAAAGTTTCAGACTGAAACCATTTCCCTTGTGGTTTTGTTTTTTTTATATTTCCATACCTAACCGGTCACCAAAAGATATGACCCCTATTATAATAAGCACAATATAATACAGCCACACTTTCCCTGCCCTTTTCAGCTCAGTTTCCCAATTAGCATTTTTTTTTTCTGAAGAACTTTCTTTGACCCTGCACAGATTGCATGTCTAGTACAATACAGCCCGAGCAAGTACAACGATGCAAAGAGCTGCCTAAACATTTTTTTTTATCCTCCACCTCTTCTACCTTGAGACTTAAATTGGTCAAAACAATATACTAAATGGGCAAAATACAGAGCTACACACAATCTGACTTTGAAAATATAGGAGAGGGGTGGCTGATGTTTGACAGCAGGTCTTAAGTGTTAATCAACTCAGAATCCCCGTAGTCATTTTACCTTCCCTTGATCCCTTCCAACACCCCTCGCACAAAAGGAGAAAAAAAAAGTTTCTGAAAGTAGATGTAGTAAAACTAAGATTAAATATCTTGTTCCCATGCGGTCGCCTCTTAAATGGAGTCTTTGCTTTTGACTTTAGAATCCTTCTTCCACTTCATCCTTCGGTTTTGGAACCAGATCTTGATCTGCCTCTCGTTTAAACATAGATTGTTGGCTATTTCAATGCGCCTGCGACGTGTCAGGTATCTGTTAAAATGGAATTCTTTCTCTAATTCCAGGGTTTGGTAGCGAGTGTAGCTTGTCCGGGAGCGCTTGCCATCAGTTTCTAGAGAGGAGAAGGTGGCAGGGGTGTGAACATTTGAAATTCATACTAAAGAATTATAATAACAACGACCCTTTCGAAATAACAACTTAATGAAAGCAAATACCATAAAACAAAACCATCTTTATTTATTAATCCCTCAGACACCGCAAAGTGATTCACAAGGGATTACACGTTTGTAGATACATAAATATGCATATGTTTAGCGAATTATTTTTCTATAGCAAAACACAACTTTAAAAAAATAATACACCAGTGTCTACATTAAATACAAATAGTTGCAATATTTTGCCTTTAACTGGCTATTTTTTCTCATTAGGTAAATCGACTAAATAATAAGTATGATTTTTTTTTCCCCGTAGAAAAAATGTTTTTTTTTTCAGCCCCCTAAAAATGGAATTATTGTCTTTTCTACACGTTTTGTTCCTATGATCCAATTATGCTGTCATAAATTTGAGCGTCTATAGCCTGTAAGCCTTTTAGTGGACAGTTTTACGAGCAATTGATGCCTGAGTCGTAAAATTTACGACCTCAGGTTTTTTTTTTTTATTATTTGCCCCGTATGGCCTATAAAAACCAATGCAAAACCCTATGAAACAAAAGCGAGAAGAGAAAGTTTACCATGGCTCATGTGCAGTTTGGTCATCCAGGGGTATATTTGGGGTGGCTGTTGCTGTTGCTGTGACTGCTGGGGCTGTTGCTGTCCTTGTGGAGTTGTTTGTACCGGCTCTGCTTTGATGTTCTCAATCCCTTTAGATCTGTCCTCCAACGATGTACTCCCGGGTTTTTGATTGTAAATCCCAGGGCTGAGAGCACCCTGATCTCCTCTGCCCATTACAGTACAAGAAGGCCGGTCAGAGTTAGTGGTGGGGTTTGAAGGCATGTCCAGACCGTTTAGAGAGTTTGAAGAACCAGGAGATGGGAATGTAATGCTCAGATCCAACCCACTGTAGCAATACCTGGATGAAGGGACCTCGGATACAGATCCATAATTCCCATAACTTTGCATGGAATAGGCAGGAACATTTTGACTTTGCTTATAGAATGAATTGGCTACGTACGAGCTCATGGCTGCTGATTATTATTATTATTATTTTTTTTCACCCTTTGATTAGGCTTGATTTGTGGCCCTTTGAAGTTCAGAGGTTTTGTTCTCTAAAGTGCAGAATTTATAGCTGGGGAATCCTCTTTCTTTATTCTATGTGCTCTGCCCAAATATGGGATGTTTAAATAGAATCACGTGACTCTGTTGGCCAGTCATAAATTTGGCTTGATGACCCCAGGAGGTTATTGATGGAAGCCTGTGAAACGTATCTGATATGTTGGCAGAACAAACTGAAGGCCCCAAGTAGGAAAAGAAGACAATGAGGCCACAGCGTCACCTGGTGCCAGTAGGGTGGTAGAGCGCCTGCTAAACATGGCTGCAGTCTAAGCCACCATTGGTGTGATAGGTCAACGGGTGTATTTTTATGATTATATCTCCATGTGAATAATTTATTCAAAAAGTAGTTGACCACCGATTGAACATGGAATATAATGTCTGTAGATTTCCCCCAGGGGTCAGTTATTTTGCCTTTCAAAAACATGGCATTTTTACGCTTCTTTTTGTCCCTGCCATTGCTATTACAGGAAATGTGCGTTACATTAAATATAGATCACATTAATTGCTAAATTAGCATATTAATTAATAGCACCTATAATGTCGGCTATTCGCTTCGCTTAAATATGGTGCTTTATATTTCATCTATAACCCTCTTTTTATTTAAAAAAAACTGACACAGCGGAAATTAAGCAGCGAGCATTACCCTTCAGTGACTTCTTCTTTTATACCATGTGGTTCTATAGATGAAATATAATACACCACATTTCGGCGGCTCCTTGTAATATGTATTCACTATTCACAGATAGAAACTCCATCTGATAAGAAAACTTGTGTCTAAATATATGTCAGGTCTGTGTATGTCTTTGTTCGGTCTGTTTTCTGGTCTGCACGTTGCAATGCAGATTCCTTATCTAGCAAAGCATCTCCTAAACATACGTGCGCAATAAATATTTGTGTTTTTGATCACTGAAGTGAAAGCCCAGGTCTCTGGTCCTTTGTTGTGCATGAAAGATCAGACGACCACATAAAGTCTACATACTGTCCTGGTTACATACTCCAGCTTCCTCACTAATGCTAATGTAATGGAGATTATTTTTTCTAGAGGTACATATTAAACAATTCCCCATAGATGTATATATACATACATACATATATATATATATATATATATATATATATATATATATATATATATATATATATATACATAATGTATTTCAAGGTGAAAAGTTCAGCGTTCATATAATTGAATTAAGTATAATGGCTTCTGAGTCTAAATTTGATATAGTTGAAGAGATTGGAATTACCCTCACACGCCTTTGTGTTTAGAATATATTGGTTTTACTGTATGTTATTTACATATATATATATATATATATATATATATATATAATGAATTCACTATTTTTTATTGTTACACTTCTTTATTAATTTGAGCTTTCTTGATAGAAATTAATAATATTTTGAATAATGCCGGTGTGATTTTTTGTCCGCTTACATATATTTGCTCTTACTTTCACTTGGTAAATTCTTGCTGCCATGTAAGAGACCCCTCAGATCTTACGTACGTATATTAATATTAAGAAGGCTTTCTTTGTAAGTGTTCTACATTTGTGTGTTATGAGGACTTTAAAATAAAGGCTGTTTTGGCATCTTGATGGATTCGTGGAACTTATTGTGCACTACTGTGTATTTATTATACAGCAATTAGTTGCATTCCTATTTGTTTTGTTCGACTTCCAGCGTTTTTTAGAACTACACTGGATTGATATTTTCTATGAAAGATAGCATTTATGATAATGGTGTTTTATTTTGTTTTTTACTAAACTTAAAATTGCTAAAGAAATGTAAAATACAATGATATGGACTATACAAGTGACACAATAATGTATTTATGAATCGCTGGTGTTTGCTGGAGGCGCAGTGTTTCAGCTAGACAATGCACGTGTTTAGGAAGTTATCTTGAATGCAGAATAATATATCTTTATTGTGCTACAAAGGCAGTGATAGAGAATAGAAGGGTTTTCTGACCAGTGTGAATGACATTGCACACAAAGAGCTGCGTTTGTTGACAATGACCCCCCCCATCCCAAAAAAAAACGTTGCATAATTTCAAGTAATAAAATACATACGACCATGAAAAATAATATCAATTTTATTAAATACTCAACAGTTTGTCCATAGGACGTGATCTTTATACATAGTCAGTGAGACAACGAGAATGTAACCATTATTCTACAGCTATGAAACTTCATTTTACAAGCCAATATTGAACATTGCAGTGCTGACATACATATAAATACTGACACCACGATCACAAGGAAAAATAAGGTTCACACGGTAACTGTCACAGTATGTAATATGGAAGACCATCCAAAGAATCGTTTTAAATACAGTCAAGCTATTTTGGAAGGGGGGATGCTATATGTACGTGGCCACGGCTCATAGGGAGAGGGGAACAGGACATTTTCTTGGGAGGGTATGAATCCCCTTCACATTTGAACTGTGCTGGGTCCGTCCCAATCACACACACATACACACAGGCAAAGTCTGAGTATTGTTCTCCATTTGTTTGCAGGCAATGTTTGTTTACAAGGAAATGTGTGACTTTGGAATACTGTCTTTTATTCAAAGTTGGAGAAAAACAGGATATAGAGACTCAAAGCCAGAGAAACTTAATGGTGGATGTAGGCTGGCCAAAGATAACACATTGCAGGTAGTCTTTCCCTCAATGGATTCATAGTCCACTTTTGGCTCTAGAAATTGATGTGCAGATATATATCTTTAATATATTTATATATTTGTTTCCTTAATGCAGCCAATCCAAATGAATTCTGCCAGCTGAGGGTGAGGGGGTAGTAGAAGGGAATAGGTGGATATTGATGGTAGTAGCCCCCTATTCACTCTTTGGGTTGGTCTTCTGTCTCTTCTCGCTTCTCCTCCTTACCCTCGGCTAGGCTGTCAGCAGAAGCCCCACTACCCCCAGTCAGGGTGGACGTTAGATTGCTCTCCTTTTTCCACTTCATTCTCCTGTTTTGAAACCATATTTTGATTTGACGCTCTGTTAAGCAAAGTGCGTTAGCGATTTCAATCCTCCTGCGCCTGGTCAGATAGCGGTTAAAATGGAATTCCTTCTCCAGCTCCAGGGTTTGGTAACGGGAGTAGATTTGGCGTCCTCGCCTTCTGTCCGTTCCATAGCCCACCCCTAGGGATTCAGACACAAGACAAACTGAAAATAATTAGTGAGAAAACCCACAAACACATATCTTAGCATAATACCTGAACCCACGACTTATCTCCTCTGCAGCCCCTTGTCTGTTACAGCCTACACACCCACCCACCCAGACTCAGCTCGTCTCTCAGTATAAAATAAAATAATATAATTATATATTATATACACACATAGTGCTACTGTGAATTATGCCATGTTCCTAGTACTTGATAACTTAACTCACTGGAATGTAAAGTTAGTTTGCATGATTCTAAAAACGAAAACATATATATTAATTTATATCCATAGCATGTTTTGCTGTCAAAAGCATTCCCACTTTAATATTGAAAAAAAAAACATCAATCACTTAATAAAAGGAAAAGTATTTTTATTTAACTCCTGCCTCCCCAACGACAACAAAAAAAAACAAAAACAACTCGAACTTTATTACAGATATTTTAAACTCTGAACGTCTTTTAATTAGAAAGCACATAACAAGCCATATTTGCTTGCAACAACTTAACAAATAAAAGGCCTATAACGGCAACTGTGAAAGGAGCTACTTTATTGCTTTTATGAGGCCATAAAAAAGGAGCTGAGCCTGTTCTGCTAGGGAGATGATCGTAAAGATGGTTCAGTTTATCTAATTTATATCTCCAAGCTGTAAAACTTACCACTATGGGAGTTCATGCGCTGCATCCAAGGATAGATCTGTATGCTAGTTTTCTGTTCCTGGACATTGGTTCTGTTTTGGTCACTGTTAAAATCCTGTGCAATTGAAGTCTGTGTGTTGTGTCCCATAGAATTCTGCCTGCAGCTAGTAAGCATGTCCTTTTCCTGGTAAAATGCATTAGATCCATACTCATAGGGGCCCCGGCTGGAGCTGAAAACAACATTATCTTGCGGTGTGTAAAATGGAGAAGAGTAGATCCTATTTTGAGCAACCGCTGCTCCATAAGTGGAAAAATGCCTAACAGGGTCATAGGCAGTTGAATTAAGGGCCACATTTGGTATAACTTCTTGGCCACTAGTTAAATGGCAGGATAAAGAGGGGTTCGTGAAATAGGAATTCATATCTTCTCCTTTACCTGCCTGTAAGATTTCTTTAATATTTATTTCTGTCTCCAGTTTGTAGTCTGAACTAGATTGTTATAGGGACGGCTCCACTCCAGGACAGACAAAATGACAAAGTCAGCTGACCTGCGTGGAGCCAATAGGAGGCGAGATGTCAAGAGAGGAAAAAATTGGTTTTGCTTGTGTTGATTCCCCAGTTGAAAGTATACATTCAAAGTAAGACTTAGAATTAGAAATATAAAATTAGTTTGGGAGGAGGAAAAAAAATCTTCAGGTATGTCTGGGACTAAGGATAAGTCTCAGGAGAACACAATATCTTAAATCCGATTTGCATTTAATTCACATAGAACTTGCTCACTTTGTTCGTAATAGAATCTAATGTATGCAAAATCATTTGGAACTCAGCAGACATGTAACCCTAACAGCACAGTCTCAGGCAAAGGGGCAAATATATAAGATATATAAGAATATTCCATGTGTACACACATGCATGCACACACACACACACGACTATTTGTGTAGTCATATATATTCATATTATATACTCCTGTAATATAAATCTCAATATTAATAAACACAATATGCAAATATGGTTCTACTTTGATTATTTTTATCTAATAATATATACATTTATTACATTTTGTGTGCTTTTTTGTTTGTTCTGTTTTTTTTTTTTTGTTGTTTTTTTAAAATCTACACTTTTTTTCTGCTTTTTTAAACCTACCTGGCTGATTTGAAGTTCCTGTGGTATAAGAAAAGCTGCTTTTTATTTTAATTTTTTTTTATTATAACGTACTTACTTGTATTATTTTGTGCAATTATTGTTGCAGGTTGCACTGTATACGTTGTGTTTTAGCTCCATTTCTCTTTGCTTGGCTGATTTGTAATTAGAACGCTTTATAATGTGATATTTAAGTGTGGCTTTTGTAAATTGAACAGGTCTAATGAGATCACAGGAATTTCAAGCTATATTTTCCTAAGAAGTGGTCAGATCTCACCAGGGCTGTAATGTGTTAATTGTTGCAAATGTCTATAGTCACCCTGTTTATTACATTCAGCTACCTATAAAAACTCATTATCACGAATTAAAGAACGACAACTGTTATTAATAAAAAGTGAGATAGCTGTTTACCATAGACAATGACATTCCCAGCTCAGTTGCTAGAACACAGCTCTGTGTTACAAGCATTTCCTAATAGCCACTATTTGTGAAAGTTACAAAAAGCAATATTTTTTCTGGGTTGAAGAGAAACCCGGATGCTGAAGGATTTTACGATCTTTTTCCTGTGACCAACAAAGCGAAATAGTGGCTGTTAAGCCATAAAGATGAGAACAGACGTAAAGGGGTCGTTTATTGCCCTGGTATAACACCAGCAGTCCCCCGAGTACAGGCAACAACACAAAATAAAGTTTTAAGCCAAATAAAGAAATCATTTGAGGCTGAGATTGTGCATGCAGTTTGTAGGACACCTCTCTGCAAGTAAGGTTGGTGGAACAAATATCTGGTTATGGGAGGGAGTAGTCTCAGATCTCTCACATGTCTTATAATATAGAATATTGTATTATTTCATGCAGACTATTGTCTCTATATTAGAACATAGTATTAGAATGGGTAAGCCGTTGGAGCCATAGTTTACCGAAAGCAGTTGTTTTATAATAAGTTTCTTAATGAGAGTGAATATATAGTTATTTGTACAATAGATGTGTCTGCACGCTTGAGTGTCTGAGTATCATATATATATATATATATATATATATATATATATATATATATATATATATATATATTCATCAAACGTTTAGATAGTTATATAGTATTATTATTATTATTATTAATTATTATTTTTATTATTCATGTTGTTGTTTAGTAGCAGCTGATATGTAGTTGTGTTTTTTTCCCTCTTACGCTTCAACCACTTGGCTATAAAACCGTTTGATTTCTTTTTGAGTCTTATTTCATTGCCCACTTATCAGCTTATCTCTTATTTATTGTACAGTATGATTGGGATGATGCTATAACACCAGAGGGCCCCCAGCCGCTCTTGTTATGATATTTTAAGGATATTATCTCGCTCTGAACCACACTTTTCACATACAATAGTAGCCTTTTTTTTTTCTTACATGAGAGTGTAGGGATTATTTTAGGGGAAAGGAATTCTGTATTTCAAGGATTTCAATGAGGCAGTTCTGGGCTATAATGGTGCTTCTCTCAGAAGAGAAAGTTAAGTGTTTTATTACATCTATAAGCAAAGGGCAAGCCTTAAAGCACTCCTCGATTTATGGGGAGTAGAAAACTGGTTACCACATGCAACTTGAAGCAACAAAGGGTAACCATGATTTGCGCAATTTCATCACAGCAAATTGAGAGAAAAAAAAAAGTTATAAACCCATCAATAAGCTGAGAGTTTGAGCCTCTTCTCCAGCATTGGTTTGACTACTGTGCTATGTTCACTGATAACCCTAGAAATATATTTTCCCTACAAACATATCTTTTTTTTTTCCATTCCGGCCATGCCTGCGAGGTATGTTCTCTTTAAATGAATCCCAGCACAATTATATAGACTCAGCAGATCATAAAGGAACAGATGTTTATGAAACAGCCCCTGTGTCCTGGAGTCCTGACTTGTGTGCTTAGATCCAATTTTCCCCTAAGAATTGTAAACAAACAGAGCTTACAAAATAAGGATCCAAGAGATACAGGTACGATCTCTTTCTTCTCTCAATATGTGTGTGTCTGTGTGTACACATGTATATATATATATATATATATATATATATATATATATATATATATATATATATAAATATATATATATATATATATATATATATAATTCTTTCATTTCATTTACTTCACCCTAATACAATTGAATAATAGATGATTGTGCTTTACGTTCTATAATTAGCAGAATGATTAACTGTTGGGGAATAACCTGTAAAATAATTGCCTCCACACACGTGTTTTCTATATCCTTCACAATTAAAGGAAGGAAACAGCTACAATGATTTTAAGGGGACAGACACTTAGCTTTGGGAGCCCTAGTTCCCTGTGTCAAAGTAGAATTTAGCACATACAACTTCACTCATTTGGCGTTATAATGTCGCTCTTTCCATAATCTAATGGCTGGATGTGATTATTTGCAACCTATAGAAGGTATATAATATTCACACTGCGCTCTGTCTCTTGATATTGTAATAAACACACGGTGATAAAATAGCACACTGATGGGGAGTATGTGTAGGAAGATGTTGACAAAATAAATGCGCTTTCATGTGCGCAATTTTACACAGTAAAATCGCACAGAAAACGCATAACACCGAGTAGTGAGTGGGGATTGACAGATATGTGAATGTAATTAATAGTGAGTTGTATTGCTGGACATCACATAATTGGGATATAAACACCAAACAGCTTTCTCTTCACCTTTTTATTTATGACCTAACATTAAGATTTGCCCAATAAGACTGCAGTATGATGACCAGAATATTTACCTATCTGTTGCTTATTAATAAGTAATGTGACTTGGGGAGTCTGGCTGTTATATATTTTTCCTGGGGTACTAGAAAAATAGAGCGCGATTTTCGTATTGTGAAAGGAATGCTACATCGATCTACATACTACAGTCTGTTGTTTTTTTAATGTAATTTTCTTAAGTGTCTTTGGGATACAAACGAGTTTCATCGTGAGAAATAGTCAGGAAAAGACATATATGGCAAGGCGATTCACTATCGGCAAACGCAGGAGGAGAGGAAGCGGTTAAATAATAAATCATGTTAATTTTAATAAGTGTGTAGTGTGTTTTTAACGCCATGTTTATTCAAACTGAGAAAGCATCCAGTCAGATTCACAAAGATTACACAAACATACAAAAAAGACTACAAAGCCGAAGCAAGTTCACTTTTTAAAAAATGTATAATGTTTACTGAGATGCCACATAATAAGGAGAGAACCCAACGCTGGATAGAGGCCAATGTATAACTTTTACAAGCAGACAACACTGGAATCTGTCCATGTGTTTTTCATATACTTTCAAAACTGTGGAATAGACACTTTCAAAATAAGACATGATAGCAATTCAGAGAACTGACCAGAAACATACAACTAATATAAAAAGAAAAACAAAAACAAAAAAAACAAATCTAATTTCATATTGCATCGCAAGTACTTTTAATATTTTATCAACATCTATTACATGATGGATTCTATAACGAGGGGTTACAAACGGTATGAAAAATAAATTATTTCACATGTGTACTTGCATTCACTCTACATAATTAAAGTGCTTGGAGATGTATGTGTTATCTATGTAAAATAAAATCACACGATGGGTATGCCAGCATCCGGTGTACACATATTAACTATGCCACAGATTAATGCCTTAAACTTTTTCTTTTGAAATTTGTAATATTTCACTATTTCCTTTCTAGACATGAAGCTTTCACGTCACCTGGAGAAAGGAGCGCTGCTGAAATGTGTGAAATCAGATTTTTACTGCGGACGATGTCAAATGTCATAATAGATATAATGTATTTTTAAAATAAACATACTAACGATGTTTGCAATAAAACTATTATAGACGTATCAGTAAGTACATCGTGTTTCATTCATATAGTTTATTAACTTTCCCAAAAGTCAGGTGAGATAAAAAAAAAAAAAAAAAAAAAAACACTCAACATGTGCTATCTGCCACTATTGTATGTCTTTGTTGATTAGTTTGATAATAAAAAATGTAAATTCTATATTTGTTGCCACTATGTGACTAGTAGTACGCAAAGAGACGTACGTAGCACATAAGGGGGACGGATAGTAACACACAATTGACAAAACGTTATTAGATATGAAAACATATCCTTACTATGAAAAATTGCACAACCATTAACCTTAAGGGGTTTACATTTCGCTTTACAGTTTTGAGAGCTGCTGTCTGCTATCAGATTACAAAAAAAGATTTATTTAATTTAACAACACTGTCGTGTGGGACTATGGTGTGATCCTTTAACAGAAAGAACCATAGGGTAAATACAACATTGCTATCTGTAGATCATTTTTATGTCTCTTGTAATGATTTCACACTTAACTGTGGTCTGACAGTATTGTGTTCTTCCTAAATAAACTCTGCTGTGTGTGTACAGGTAATGTTGTTTCTTGTGTCTTCCTATTGCCATTTTCCGGGCTGCATACTGCAGTCATAGAGCAATGTTATACAAAATTTAAAAAGCTCAGCCCTCATTGCTGGGGATATTCACTGGCTATATGGCAGAGATGTAAGCGTAAAACACCCCACTGCACCTGTTTCCTATTTAACTTCACACATTACAAAAAAATCTAATTAAAAAATGAAAGGAATTAAATTTTAAGGCAATAAAATCTTCCCCTCCACCTCTCTCTCTCTCTCTCCCTCTCTCAGTCCCAGCAGAGAACAATCTTGACCAGTGCAGAGCGAATGTGCTGGTTTAACAGCGTTTGGTCACTTGGTGGCAGTATATATATAAACAAACAAACAACGATGCCCATAGGAATACACCACTAGCCACATACCAGCAAAAAAAAACACTTCAGTTTCATAAACTAGCATGCTAAAGGATACATACAGCTAATGTAATAAAGGTCATACATAAACTTGGGAATCTTAGTATATCTTGCACACCACTGACCACTTCAACCTAAATACTTTTAAAAGGATGGGAAATGTTGAATTTAATTCTCACTATAAAACCTTATAACAATATGTTGCATGTGTCCCAATGGACCGAAACAGTTTGACCTCTCAATTAAATGTTTATATTCTTTAAACTGCAGACTGCAATAAAACAAAAAAAAGCTGCAATTCACATCTCGACAAGACCATACATCCCATTGAACTCATTACTTTTCATTGTGCGCATTTTTTTATGGTTATTACTGTATTTATACAATTGCTACTATGACTGTAAATTTAATAACCGGATTTAAGCAAGGAAGTAAGTAGGGGAATCTCGCCAATAAATATAGCGAGTGAACAGGCGCAGCAATACTCTCATTTTCTTATTAACTTACCACTCACTTCAATAAATACGTTGTTATTTTTGTATTTGAGCGTTTTACTGCCGTCTCAAACAGCAAAATGAACAAATATATCGAGGGGGCATAAAATATTCATAGACACCAAGAATATTTAACACCAAATTGTGTTTTCTATCTGTAAAAACATTTACAGAACGCCTGCTAGAATGTATTCCAATGCTATAAAAACGACATTATTTTAAAAGAACAGTTTAAATATTTTCCCTGTGCATATTGCCTTATTATATGGCAGAGAAATGTAAATCATTTGAGATAGCAACAGATAATGCATAGATTCGTAGGTTACAAAAGAAAGAAGATTATATTCTACCTAGCAGGAAGATTATGTTCTACCTAGCTTGTCGCACCGTATCAATAGACGTACGTACAAGCGTGTAGACAGACAGAGGCAGACAGACAGATCGATTGAAGCTAATAAACAGATTGGAGGGGGGGGGGGATAGCTAGCTTTAATTATAACACTCTTGAAAATGATACAATAGTTATTCAACATAAAAAAAATTTGCCATGTAGTCTAGGATTAACGCGGCACTAGTACTATTACCTTTGGGTAATTTTAATCTGGATTTTTACTTGCGGCCCCGAGAGGTGCGAGCAAAAATCAGCGTTAAAATTGCTTTACTAACGGTAATAGTGCGCAGGCCGCGTTATTTAACGTGGCCAAATTGAATCAGACACACGAGATAAAAAGAGAGAGAAAATAGAAATAGTATATCTGAGATGTTTATGTTGTGTTTTTGTTTTGTTTTGCCATGACTATATGTTTACCATTTTTTAATACAAAAAAAATAAAGTCTACACAACAGGTGAGTGCAAAACATCTGATTAAAAACGATGGCAGTACGCTTTTAATCTCTACAGTCACATGAAAAAGTCAATATAAGGGCCTTGTTTTATTATACTCATTTACTCTCCTCCTTGGCGCTGGGGATAAAGCATGTCATTAATTTCAATGGAGTTTTATTTGTAAACATAGTAGAATGTATAAATCACTGTTGCATTCTTGATAGAAAATGCTTCTGTCTGCTGCAAGGTTATGAGAGATAGGCCCTGGTAGGGCTCGGTGAGAAATCGATACATAGAAATAATGTTTGGAGGTTTCATATAGGCCTCACATTACTGGTAATGAAATGGTCGGGGGAGTTGTACTCAGTGCAGCCTGTGGATATAGAAACTAGACCT
This sequence comes from Mixophyes fleayi, assembly GCF_038048845.1. Classification (NCBI taxonomy): domain Eukaryota; kingdom Metazoa; phylum Chordata; class Amphibia; order Anura; family Limnodynastidae; genus Mixophyes; species Mixophyes fleayi. The sequence goes on along the minus strand of NC_134403.1, from coordinate 69,163,313 downwards.
ACAATTATAATATAATATGAAGGTTAGAATGAAGCATCTGTTTATTCCCAGTAACACCCCATTTATAAATAACACAGCCGCTGAGTAACATATATGCAAACCCCAGATCATATCTGCCTTGCCTGTAATAAACAGAACAATAGTAAAAAGGATATGTGCTAGCACTGGCCTTTAAAGGTATAATTACGTTTGGTTTTGCAGGCCAGGACAGTAATAAACGTGCCTTGGATCAGACACATGGCTGGATTTTTAAACATTCAAGATTACACCAGACAACATGCTCCAAATTATGAAGAGAAAAAGCAATAGTTTAATTGTTTTGTGTTTATGTAGTACATACTGTAAATATGGGTGAGCTGGAAAATATTATTACTCTAACCTGATTTACTTTGAAAATAAACATGTACTAGAAATATTCTGGTGTACAAATAAAAATGTACACGGATTTATTTTTTATCAACTGAGGAATCTATTAAATAATTACTCCAATCTCAGAGTAAAGAGACAGACGATTATTTTATAACATTTAGGTCAAGGAATCACAACCTTAATTCAACTTAATATTAATTCGGTGAGACACAACAATCAAGAGCATTAAATACAGACAATTATCGATTTTTGTTAATGATGTTAAGGGTTTTTTTTTTAAAGAAATTTGTCAAATAAACTACCTAGTACACACAGTCAAAAACACGTCAATGTATCAACATTTTTGCAATAAGGGCACTTCGTAACACATTATTGTTAAATGTGTTTATTGTTAAAAATTCCCTCTATGCAACAATATGCATCCTTTTTCAATCAGACAAACATCAGTGGAGATTGAAACATTGTAATATAATCATTATCACCATTACGATGATACAATAGTATTATCTATATTTACAATATATAGACAGTTTGCAATATATGTTTGCATGTATATATATATATATATATATATATATATATATATATATATATATATATATATATATGTGTATATATATATATATATATATATATATATATATATATATTGCAAATTGTTTTGATATTACAACAGGTTGCAAGCGGTATATTAAGGAGTGAAAGTCAGTTCCTTTCTTCTTTCCTTAACAATTATAACTGAGCACAACCCGAATCTCCCTCCCAACATGTAACGACTAAGAAACCCAGACAGAATTTGGCATCCGTTCTAGGATTGGCATTTGATCTTACTGCGCATGCCCAGTTCTCACTCACACTCTCCAGATCTTTCAGTAGAAAAAAAAGTTATCCTTTCTCGTTTAATACTCAACATCAGTTTACATGTTTTTTTTCCAAGCTTCCGACCTCAATTCCTTTGCGGATCTCTCTCTCTCCCTCTCTCCCACTCACACACACACACACACACACACACACACATTCTCTTTCTAATTTTTCTGTCTGTTACATCACTGCCCTTATTCCAAGGCCCAGAGACCTTGCAGAGCACTTACATTAAGAGAAACATGACAGCACGAAGCGACAGCCTAAGTCACAACACTTTCGCTATGAAACCAGCAAGTGACATCACATCAAGAATAAAACAAACACACACACAACTACTTTTCTAGGATCATCCCAAATTCTGCAGCTTCTTTGCTAACACAATAATATCGTTTATAATAAGTATCAGCAATAAAAAAAAATGTCCTGTATCCATTTCTTTTACCACCCATTGTTATGGATCATTAGTTAGACAATTTAGCCAATAAGGGAACACTTACCAACGTTGTCTCTCTCTGTCTCCCTCTCCCCTTCTCTCTCTCTCTCTCTTTCTCTCTCTCCCTCTCTCTCTCTCTCTCCCTCTGTCTGATCCGGTGAGGCTGTGTGGCGCTTCAAGAAAATATTACAGGGAAAAAAAATAAATAAATAAAAAAAATAAGGTGGGGACAAAGCACAGCGATCTTCAGCTTTCTAAAGCAAAGAACTGTGCTGAGAGGGGGGAAAAAAAACTAATAATAAAAAGGTATTTACAACTCGGCGCTTCCTTATTCTTTGCTTGCTCCAAAGGAAATGTAGTGCCTTTTGCCCCTAGGGGTGGAAAAGGGGGAGGCGGCCAAGAGGTGCAGTAAATTCATTATTTCCAAAATGCCTCCAAGCTAGCAACAGTTCCACGGGGCTTAAAAAAAATAAATATCTAGATTTTTAAAATCTATAAATATAGAAGTATAAAAAAATACAGATACGATCATCCCCCTTTCACTGGCACTGGGTGGACTGTTATAACAAGGAGCACTGCGTATAAGAAGCCACAATAAAAAGTTCACGTTCATGGAGAGTCCACATGACTTCCTGTGGCCAATCCAACTTGTGATTCAGTCGTAAACTTTTATTGCCCAGCTGTAAATTTTCTGCAAACAACCAAGAATGTACTGCATTTTTGTGGCGTGTGCAAATGTCTTTCCTTGACGCCATATTTATCCATTATTTTATTATTTCATTTTTTTTTACCTGCCTACTTATTAGGGTTTCTACAAATTAATCCTGAGAGTGTTATACTACTGAGAATAAAAAAAAAACTGAGCTAGCGCAAGGTACATTTCTTAGACAGTCCAAAACATTTCTGTTAAGGCCTGTTTAGCAAATACTGGGGAACAAACAAGACTTCTGATCAGAAATCGAACTAGCGCTTGTAGTGATTGTGTATCAATAAACAATTGTAATGTGATGTTATATTGTGTACACACAGCCAACATAGACAGGTAGATAAACACATAGATATATAGTTTTATATGTGTCTTAATTCAGAGATGTTGAATATTATTTGACGCTCTATAGGATGAAAAAAAAAAATAAATATATATATATATATATATACATATATATATATATATATACATATATATATATATATATATATATATATATATATATATATAAAAGCTATAGACAGACTGCCAGATCTTTTTCTGCGAATTTCTATATTGCACAAGAAATTATATTTTAGCAAATCCTGAAATCGTTTTTATCTTGTAGGTAAGTATCATGCAAGGTGTGTATCTAGTGCTTAAGGAGAATAGTAACATGATAATTAAAAAATAGCTGGAGTTTTTTTAAAAAATGGGCCTGAAAAAATTAAGTGCCACGAAAAATTTAACGCAAAGTCTCAACAACACACTCACATGCACAACACATCCCACACCCAAGACAAGCTGAGAGATGCCTATCCATATATATATATATATATATATATATATATACATCAACACACTCACATACACAACACATCCCACACCCAAGACAAGCTGGGAGATGCCTATCCATATATATATATATATATATATATATATATATATATATATATATATATACATCAACACTCTCACATACACAACACACCCTAGCAGATGAATGTCTATCTGTATCTATCTAACTATATATCTATCTATCTTTCCATCTATCTATATAACATATGTTATATGATATAAATATATATATATAAATATATATATATAAATATATATATATATATATATATACATATATATATATATATATATATATATATATATATATATATACATATATATATATATATATATATATATATATATATACATACTTGTGAATACACACCCAATATATATATATATATATATATATATATATATGTATATATATATATATATATATATATATATATATATATATATATTCGTCTTCGCTTTTTACTTATATGAGCTATACATATGTGTATCCGGACCTGTTCAAAGGGTGACATCTAAGTAGATTGTACAATAGTACAGCTGGATGGCGTTTTGATAATTAATAAGTAATTGCACATTATTATTTGGGAGCCCTTAACACATTTACAGAAGTGTTATAGCTCTCAGGATGATCCCAGTAATAATCCTGACGATATGGAATTACACCCTGCCCTGTCTTTCCTGGTCCTGTCTAATCACTAGCACCAGAATATCAACATATTCCTATTTAATTACCATTAATTTATATTTCTGATGAGCTCAATACTTTTTTGTTTCTGTCTTCCCCCAATGAAACCCCAAAGATTCTGGCTCTAGTTCTGAGCATGTATTTTACTTATTACTTCTTGTTTTGCTTTGTTTGGCTGTGGTGGTTTCTATCATTTGATTATGTAACATAAATGCAATTTCAATGCGTAACATCGTTTTCTTTGCTCATATTGAATCCCAATGTGTTTTCCGTATCTATATAATGTTGCTGATGCTCAGTTTCCTTGCGAATGTCTTTATTTCTTTATTAATAAATTGAATGGAGTTTTTTCTTAACGCGCAAAATGTAAGAAAATCTCTAAATTACTTCAATAGACTTTATTTTCGTGTGAAATGAAAGTTGTTGATGTCTTTTTTTCCTATCTCACACCGAACAATGGCATGGCTGCCTTACAACCGGATGAAGGCAATGGCTTTTATACTTGTTTTACAAACCACCAATAAATTTTATAACAGGTAGTTAAAAGTTACGACGAGAGGAAGAGTTCTGAAGCTAGAACAGCTTTCATGTCTACAAAGCACACTTCTTTTTCTTGCTGAACTTAACAAAGATAGACTAGAAACGAAATCTTCCCTCGTTTTATTCCCTAATAACAGCCATAAGTGCTGCATCTATTTAGATATACGTCTTCATTTATAAACAGCATTTGCAGCGATATCTCGAGTTGTGGCGTTAAATACCAATGATCAAAAAATCAACAACAACATTAAAAAACTATTGTATATCATGAGACATGTTAAGTTATAGGCACGCAAAGATAAATTCAGAATATTATATACACATAAGAACTGGACGTGTTGTGTGTACAATTAAACCCTCAATTTTAAGTCATATAAATTGGGACTAGGGTCCAACCAAAGAACAGCAGAACAATCCTCTTGTCCAACATCACTTGTTACTGATGAACCGGATTCCAGGTCCCTGCACAGGAAAACTTTTCAATGGGTAATTTTTTCATTTTTATATATTCTACTTTACTTTTTTTGTCGCTATTTCATATTTACTTTTAGAAAGTTTGGTATATTTACACCCTGCAGTATTTTTTATTTATTTTTTTCGAGCATCATGTCATCAAAATTTGGTTCTTTTTCATGACTTCATTATAATGTATATGTTTCCTTCTTTGGAGTGATACGTTAAATTAAAATGAGCAATATGTTCTTGCTCAGCTTTTAGATGAGTTATAGTTGCCTTTTCCTAAATGAGGAAAGTTGATTGGTTAATAAAAGAAAGTGTTGATAGAATTTCTATCGTCTCTTTCAGGCGTGTAAGTGCGTCCATTTCAAGTCATATATAGGCAGCAATGATCATTTTGCAAAGGCCTCTGTGAACGGGCATATCATCCCCAAATTACTTTTTTTTTTTTTTACCCAGTAAGAGCGTTCCTCCCCATAACACATTTCAGATGATATAATGATTTAATCACATAAAACGGAATCTTGTCTTCCTCAGAAAATTGGAGTTTGGGGCTGTTGACTTCAGCATAAACACCAAGTGGAATCAGCAATAACTGTATCATCATCTATTATAGAATAAATGATCTGGCAGAGTTTAGCGCCTTAACATGGACCATATACATTTTATTTTGAGTCGCATGTCTAGGATATGATAATTAGTGCAAGTCCTACATAAGGAATATATTCGCTGATACTTTATTCTACTGTATGAACATGTATTGGTGCCCGTGAGCTTATTACAATATTAAGTTTAGGTTTCAATTAAACTAATGTTAAACAGGTACATGATGAACACGACAAACAGAAGACCAAGCAGACGAGAGTAAGGATGCGAGGGACGTAGAGAGAGAAAGGGACAGGTAGAGAGAGAAAGGGGGTGAGAGAGAAAGGGGGTGAGAGAGAGAGTGAATGAGAAGAAATAAAAAAATGTAAGTGCACAGATTGAGTAAGTGGGTTTATTATATATATATATATATATATATATATATATATATATATACACATATATATATATATATATATATATATATATATATATATATACGCTCTAACTGAATTCAATAACACATTACTAACATAACATCCCTCACTCTCTCTCTCTCTCTCTCTCTTTCCCTCTCTCTCTCTTTCCCTCTCTTTCTCTTTTCCCCTCTCTCTCTTTCCCTCTCTCTCTCTCTTGCCCCCTCTCTCTCTTTCCCCCTCTCTCTCACTCTCTCTCTCTCTCTCTTTCCCTCTCTCTCTCTTTACCCCTTTATCTCTCTCTTTCCCTATCTCTCTCTCTTGCCCTCTCTCTCTCTATTTCCCCCTCTCTCTCTCTCGCTCTCTCTTTCTCTCTCTTATCCCTCTTTACACTTTATTACTTTATTGCATAACATTTTCTCATTCTCTCTGGCTCTATATACTCTTACTTCCTCTCTCCATCTGTATGTATATGTGTATATATATATATATATATATATATATATATATATATATATATATATATACATAATGCATACAATAACCACAGTCAACTTTCACACTGTAGCATTTACCTTAAAAGGGGAAGTTCTTTATACTCAGTTGCATCAGTCCCAGTCATTGCTGTTTACTGCCTCTACCATTAGCCCTTGGTGCTGTCTGGGGTGGAAATGAATCGCACTTAGACAGTTCTGGAGGTGTAAACTGAGTGTCACCTTCAGGTACAATGAGGAAAGCAGTGTTGTGAAAATCCCCTCATCTAAGCGGGTCTCCCTTGTTTAGTGCCCATATGCCCGGCACATACTCAGGAAATGACTGTCGCCTGGGTGTACATTTGCTGCAGCTTTTGGGAGCTGTTTTATGGTTTTATTTTCCTGCAGTTATTGCTTTAACACATGGGAGCTATTTTGTGTAGAGACGACTTCAGGATGCTGGTACAGGTCCTTTAACTTTACACATGAAGAAGTACACCTACCTGCTAGATATTAACATACCTGCATACTCTAATACTCCACACCCACAAAGTAGCTTTAGTTTTCTTTATATACCAGGGTGTAAGTTAGAACCTATTGAAACGTTTCCTTATAAAATACTTCCTTACATGTGAAACACCATTATCGCACCACATAATAATGACAGCGATAACTACAACAACCCAATAATGTAAGTATCGCAGTGATTCTCCATTTCACCTTATACCTATCAACCTTAATATTAGAGCTACCGTCCTTCTATCAGGCGGAAATATAGAAAATGATAAATAGTAGTGGAACAATCTCAAAGTTTATCTGGCTTACTCACGATTGTATTCATAAAAAAATTAGTTTCTCTGGAAAAATGTAGTATATTGGTGCAATGAAAAGAATGGATACATATGATAGGCTATAATAAACCTGTCTAAGAGCAAGGGAATCATATTTTTGCAAAAGCCTACTTACATCTGAAACTTGTGTCAAACTGTATTTAATATTTGTAAACACTATTGTGTGGCAAATAAGTGTCTAGACATCCGTGATCTGCAGCGGTGATCAATAAGGATTATTTTAAATTGACCCTAATCTGCAACCATAAATTGAACGATCACACTTCAATCTCACAGACAGAAGTTTTTTTTTAGACTGTCATATTACTACTTTGATATCCAAACATTCTAAGCTTTATTTAAACCTTGACACCAAAATAACACTATGTGAAGTGGCTGCATGCAGAAAAGTATGTAATAAACAAGAGACTATCATTTTAAAATCATGTTTATTATTCCTTTTTTATTATTATTATTATTATAATATCATCGTCATTGAATGTATCACGTATACAATACAAATGTCATTTTGTCCAGGAACAGGTTCATGGTTCATCTGCTACATTCATAGGTTGAACACGCTTAACTAGGCTGATACAGAAATAAAACAAAGACCATTTTATTTATCTTTTTTTTTACTTTTTATGCTTTTATTTTTTTTTCTTTTGTTGTTTTTTTTTTAATACCTTAAGCTCTTGCGGTAACAGATAAGGTCAAGACAAATAGGTAACTTTACATTCAGTGCAATTTAGTCCTAAACTACTTTAAAAGCACAATAAAAGAAACACAAAAAATGTGCGTCCATCTAGGCAGTTTCAGTTGTTGGGATAAAAGCAGCAAGAAACAACATAAAAATGCATTACAAATACTTCCCGATAGCATATATCCTTCTGTAGGTAGTTATAAGGTACATTGCAAGTCTCAGTTTGCATTAGCTACTCAGTAGCTTGCATTGTGGGCATCACTGCGAGTTTGACCATGTACTGTCTGGGATATATATATATATATACATATAAATATATCCCACATGTGTTATAAGTAGGATAGTTATTGCCTGATCCCTTTAGGTAGTAAATGGAGGATTTAAGTGCTCACACAGCAATGTTAAACCCATAAAATAACAAGATGGAAGATAAATAAGAGAATTATCTCGCAAGTGTTGTGGCCTGTCATAGAAGCTATATATTTAAATTCGTTGCTGTTGCTTACGATGAGCCATGTGCACACATTCTGCTTCCAAACAATTTAGGATCAATCCGTGCTGCTGACATTTGAGTTTGACAGCTACAGAGTCATACAGAGCTATATGGACTGCATTATAGGAAACAAGGACAAAACCATAATAACTATAAAATCAAATGAACATATAATGGTATGCATTGCCCCCCCCCCCCATATATGAATACATAAATCTAAATAAACACAGGTTACATTATGAGGCCACCAAACAATGCGCCTCTAACCAAGGAAATAGGTAGTTTTATTTCACATAAAAAGGAATTAATACTATTCTGGCTGAAAGAAATGTCAGTCTGTTGGAAATCATACTAGTAAAGCCTGTATGCTTCCTTCACGTGTGTATAAGTTATTAGCCTATTTCTCAGGACTGGAAGGACATAAATAAGAAAGTAATGCAAATGCCCCCTTTCCCACACAAACCACAGCAAAATGCAAAGGGAAGTCCTGACCAGAAGATGAAGGCTGGAAATTGTGACAGGTAGTTAATGTTGTACCCCCCAGTTCAAATAAGCATCATAAACGTCTCAGTTTTATATGTACCATAAAACGAGAGTTTTTAGGAGGAATTGAGCACATTCACACACAGTCATCCCTATTCACCCACAGAGACACTCATTCACTCACACTCAGACCATTCACTCCTTCGTTTCCTCCTTCTCCTCCTCTTCTTTCTCTTCTTCATCGTTCGCTTCTTCCTCTGTCTTCTCTTCTTCTCTAGAGCCAGGGAGTTTATCTTTGTTATTTTCCTTTTTCCATTTCATCCTCCTGTTTTGAAACCAGATTTTGACCTGCCTCTCAGTCAGTCCCAGGGCGTGGGAGACCTCGATCCGTCGTTTCCGCGTCAAGTAGGGGTTGAACAGGAATTCCTTCTCGAGCTCTAGTGTCTGATACCGGCTGTACGTCTGCCTTCCACTGCGTCTTCCGGGGGCTGGGTAGCAAAAACAAAACACAGCCATTACTGCTTACCACTTCCAGGATCAGCTCTGAATAAAACCCTCAAATGCACGTGGGGTCAGCCTGGTCCACTCATGAGAGCCTCCAAAACACATGAAATAAATTAAAACCTTACACTCAGTGGGTGCTGAATTAAAATCATTTGAAAGTCAGTTTTGATCTCCAGTTTGCTACAATTAAACTAACTATGACTTTCCTTAGATCGTTTAGACTTATTTCTAAAATCAATAAAGTAATAAAAAAAAACAAAAACAAATATAATAATAATAATATAAGACAGCAATGTAGAACAAAAGAATAGAGTACATAGGGTATGTAATGAAGCATTAGCCCTTCGCTTTAACACTTTACAAAGCAAAAAAAACAAAACAGTGGACTGTAACTTTCATGTATCAGTATGTTAAGGTATAATAAATCATGACTATAAAGGCGGTAACTTTAAAACAGTTTTGCAATCAGCTTTTTCTACTAGTGAAATAAGCAACTTTTTGAAGAACATTATTTCAATCGGTGACAATGATGTACCATATAGCAAAACTACTATTTTGATATATACAAATGATTTGTAAACGGCCTTGAAAAAATATAGTCAAGAAAAGAGAGTTATGATTATTACCACAGGCTGTGTATCCTTAGCTAATCTGCAATCATCGCACTAGGAAAATTAGTTGAATGAAGTTACAGGATATATGTACATTTAAACTTACTTTGTAAATACAGCATTTTCTCTTCTTTTAACTTGCAAGCAATTAAGATAAACTATATGGTTTTATGAAGGAGATCTGCTCTAACACCAAGCAAATAACCTCGTGGGAGCTGTGTGCTGTTTTCCTCAAGGCAGGCAATAAAAATAACTTAGTTCATTGTGAGTTCAAAAGATCTGCACTTAAAATACCTTGATCCTTGCTATTTTGTGAAAGTAACAGCTGACTTGTGGAATGACCAGAAAAGCTTTTTTCCTATGCAATAAAAATTAGGTGTGATTGCAGTTCTCTTCCCAGACTACATTTAGAACAATCTGGGCTAATGTTTTATTATTCTGTAAGACAAAAGCGTGCAGACAAACACAATAACAAGACACAATGTACAAAACATAGTATGATAAGGAAATGTCCTAACCGTGTGGTCTCATCCATGGAAACATAAGACTAGGAGACGAATTTTGATTTAAATGGCCTTGTCCTTCGCTAGTGCTAGTGTTAGAGGACGATTTACAGTCGGAGTACTGCACCACGCTCGTCTCTTGCTGGGCACCATAAAGGGACTGCCTTGGAAGGGCTTCGTATCCATAAAACTTAGACGCGTCTCCGTGGCACGTCAGGGCGCATGGATTCTGCTGGTAGCCAGTATTGGAGATGCTGGAGGTGCCGTGATGGAAGAACTCCTGGACATGGTGAGACGGATGCTGGAAGCCTGGAGCCGTCGTACCCGGACCATACACCAAAGCGTGACTCCTACTGACACTTTGTGGAAATCGACAGTCGTAGTAAGTTGGTTCCAAGGACTCGCCGCCTTTGTACTTGGAGAAAAGAGGGTTTACAAAATAGGAACTCATGGCTCTTGCATTAAAGACAGAATGCAGCACCCCCCTCCTTACTAATAAAAATAGATAAAAACAGTAAAGTAAAACAATACAAAAAAACGCAGTCTTTAATTCTGGGGGAGATCAATGAAAGACTGTCCCCTGGGCTTGTCTTAAGGTCCTGTTTTTGTTTGTGAGGGGGATTTTTTTTTTGTAATCAGAGGGGGGGTTATTTGGAGGCTCTCACAGACGTCTCATAGTGCCTGAATGTGTGGCTGGTTAAGTCTCTGAGCTGGTTGGATTCTCTTGTATCAGTCGGTAGGTAGAGCTCTCTGTCAGTTTCTCTATACTGTTCCTTCCCTTAACACCACAGGCAAATTCCTTAAAATCCCGCTGGTGAAGCTTTCACACGCGATTTGTATCCATCAATCCTCTCCTGCAAGACAGGCTAGAAAGAAATGACAAGGATTTGGGGGTATCGGATGGTCGTGAAAAACCAGCCTTCAGAAAAAAAATATCAAATGAATGAGGGAGGGTTATGAAAGGTGCGCATTAATATCTTTAGGTGCTCCTTTTTTCCAAGCCAGCCTCTTCACTGATGTGGGAAAAATACATGCGCCGTGGGGTCAACCTAGGTTACCTCAACAGGTAAAATATTTAGGGCACGGTTGTGTTGGGTGATAAGTACATGAGTAGATGTGTAGAGAGAGATATCCCCCTTTTTTGAAAAGTGCCTATTTTGCTTTATCAAGAAAGATACGGCTAACTAGCCCGGTGTTACGTCACTCGCCTCCCAGCTCCCCCTCTTACGTCTATCATGCGCTTCTCTTGCTAGTTGGCGTCCTATTGGAATTAAGAAAACATTTTAATGTCTTGGTAAAAGCACGTTAAGCTGAAATAAAAGTGTTATAGACAGAGGAGGTGCACAAGTCACAGGGAACTGCAGCACTTATTTTAATGTCTCACTAATGCATACTGCTTGTGCTTATTTTAAAAGTCTTGTGACAGGATTTGAGTAACTAAATTCAACCAGGAATTAACATCCTAAATTGTATGAAGAGTGAATGGGACAAGTAGATGCTTAGTTCATTAAGGAATATATTTGTATATTGCAGTTAAGAAAAATAGGGGTAACAGATAATGGGAAATGAGAATGCTTTAATTGTGGTCTTATTGCATCCGGGGATAGAAAAAAAACAAAAACAAAATCACGTGAGATACAATTAGAGACTAAAGCTATATCCTAAATCCTCTTATCCCCCATCTGCTAGTATTGGGCTTTTGTAAGCAGTCAGTTTTAGGGTAGGATTTTATAGTTTAGACGTTACATGTTACCAGCCATTGAGAATCTCCTATTGAAAAGACAGGATTTTATGACTGCACTAAACCAAAACTAGGAAATCATACCCAGCCCAGTCCCTCATTCAAAGCCCACCAATGCCCCCCACCCAAAAGAAGTCAGAATTATTTGTGAAAAACACTGGTATGCAATATTACAATACATTTGACTTGAACCTACTGACACCACGTGCAGCTGTTTTAAATAAAACTAGATTTATTTATAGATTTATTTTTAGATGCTGTAAAATATAGTGTACCTCGTCCAATATAGAAATGTATTCTTCATAGTGCTGCATTATTAACATAAAATGACGTACACAGAAATGTACAAATGTATATCTATATATTATAACGCTTAAAGATTTTTTTTCTACGATTTTTATTTATTGAGATGTGAAAATACAAATGAATTCAGGAGCGATCCCGAAAGATCGTGATTTGATTTGCTTACACTTACACGTGGTCACCCTGTTCGTGGGTATTGTATGTATCTACACAGGGTATATGTATTGTATTTTTGAAGGTGAAACGTTATGTCTGCCTGCTTGATTGATAGCATTATCATAAATCTGAACAGTAGGAAGAACTATTATTGGGAGTCTACACTTTACTTTCACGTAATTCAAACTCCTACATTTTATGTAAAAGCTACAACATGTAAAACTGTACATATGTGTATGATAGATAGATATATAGATAGATAGATAGATAACATTATTTCAATTTTTAATTACCTAAATATATAATCACTATTTTTTTATATAGATTTCATTGGAAAGGTAAAATATCTGTATTTCATTTCCATTGAGCCACGTCCACATTATTTATTATGTATTTATCAATCTAACTTATCTCTATATTACATCACTGTTACGGAAGCAAAGGTAATGGCATTCCCTACAGATGCTTATTTCTATATTGGTAAGGGCTCACACTATGCCTGTCTTTATGACTCTGATTAAATTTGCTGTTTATTATTATTATACAAAATTCAAGGTACAGGTCTACTTCTGATGCATTAGCCTGTTTGGTATTTATTGTACTAAAGATAAATTCTGACCAAAAGCAAAGATGAATGAAAAGTGTTCTTAGTGTAATAGACTGATCAATGACTCACTAATTAGCTGTATTTCCAACTTGACTGTCTCCCATCCACACGTTGTCTGTTGTTACAATGTTACTGTTAGATGGGAGACTCGCCTATCATCACGGTGACCCACTTGTAATTTGTGAACACTCTTATACGTATTACATGCTAATTCGCCATTCAGGGGTGAAGGATGTTGTGCGTATTTGTTTTGATTTGTTTTCGAACAGCCTTGTAGGGCCCCAAAGGTGTAATGGGATGCAATGCAACACTAATTGACCAAAGCACTCTAAAATTTGAGCAACAGTGCCACCATGTGTCAAAAGTTTGTAAAGCAGACCCCCAGTTCCCCCGAATCCTCCCTAGCTAAATAACACGAGTTGGGAAAAAAATATGTCCTGTTTTTAAAGGGTGTTATTTAATTGATTTAATAAACCTCATAGGGGTGATTTAACATTGCCCCCACGCTGCTAATTATACCCTAACCATGCCCTTTACCTTTATTAATGAGATTAAATAAATATGTCCCATACATGGAAGTGAAACTATTAGCTTCATTGTTTATTTACTATTAAGTATTCAGCTGTAACAGATACAAATACTTTGTACAAATTACATTAGGACACCCTAATTAATGAGTGCAGCTAAAATATATGCTGTGTGCTTCTGTAATATGCTTACAGTGTAGCGAATATAATAATCTATACATATATACATATAATCAACAAAAACACACAGACTATATGCATATAGAACACACACATCTATCCATCTATCTATCTCTTTATCTTCTGTGTGTTTTTGTTTATTATGTATAAACAGGTATGTAAATATATCAAAATATATGTGAATGGATAAATAATACTGCCATGCTGTTGTTTAGGCATATATATATATATATATATATATATATATATATATATATATATATATATATATATATATATATATATATATACATATATAACGCCAATAGTAAGCTGAAAATATACTGAACCCAACTATAGGTTTGTGGAATTTAGAATGCAGTCCTACAATAAAACATAGTCTTTGTTGTAGTGAGACTATAGACGTAGTGTGCGTATTAACCATAGCCATTTGTAGAACACACACACACGCTCACATGCACACACGCACACACACGTATATATATATATATATATATATATATATATATGTATATATATATATATATATATATATATATATATATATGTATATATATATATATATATATATATATATATATATATATATATATATATATACACACATATATATAGCATACCATACATCACTATAGATATATGTTATGTGCTCTTAATTGTAGGGTTTCTCTCTCTCTCTCTTTCTCTCTATATATATATATATATATAGATATATATATATCTATATACATCTATCTATATAAATAGATGTATATATATATATATATATATATATATATATATATATATATGTATATATATATATATGTATATATAGATGTATATATATATATATATATATATATATATATAGATGTATATATATAGATGTATATATATATAGATGTATATATATATAGATAGATATAGATATATAATGCGCTTTCATTTGAATAGGAGCGTGTAAGAGATTAATTGAGCTATTAATTAGGCCATTAAACCATGCTATTACTATGTGTATATCTTTACCATGAGTGTAAAAGTATGGCGACATATAAATTTACAACGCGCATTCAGATTGAGCCTAATATGTTACACACAGATAAACAGGACATACACCCATCTACTCTACTTTTACTGCATTCTGCGTTTATCAGTTTTCAAACATTTTACATCCAAGTGAAGTCGGCTGTTTGTTGCTTGTAGACAAAACATTCCAATAATCCGGTTTCAAAGAGCAGAGTATGCACCTTATTTAAACCATAAAACAATTAATGCCAGACGTCTAGCCAGCTCTGTGCTCTTGTTTTGTTCACCTCCATTCAAGGCACACAGCAGTGAGACAAACTAGGTTGTAAAGATTGGCTTTCCCTGCGGAAGTATACCTAGTGCCTGCCCTAAAACCAGCACTATCCTGTCCCTTTTATCTTGCTCACAAAAGCCGGGATTATTTGATGCCATCCGGAAAGAAGATCATATACCACAAATTAGTCCTGATAATCTAGCAATTCTCTCAAATGTGCAGGAAAATCATGGTGCATAAAATGTAAAACGTAGATGTACTTGATCTCATGCTTTTATCCCCCACTATCTCTTTCTTTATGCCAGTCTTTCTCCTTTTGAAAGACAAACTTCCCATCATGGGACATTAAACTGATTAATCAATTGTCAAAGTGACAATGACATCTCGGATCTCATATTTCAACTACTTGGGGATGTGGAAAGCCTAGTACAGATTTGTGTGTGTGTGTGTGTGTGTGTGTGTGTGTGTGTGTGTGTGTGTGTGTGTGTGTGTCTTTGCAATATTATGCTTAAACTTTTCAGAATATACACAACGACATATTTTTTTTTACATCAAAAGCCCCCCTTGGATCAGAAGTCCACTGAGAGAAAAATAATAAGAGCTAGCTTGTTGAAGCGGCTAGGCATCCTAAGGTTGCTTAGATCACTAAATCTGTCCTTGACATGAGATATATTTGAATGATAATAATGCGGATCGGGGGCCCTTCCTTGTTCTTGGAAGACCAATTCAAGAATGGAACGTTGAGAAATCTTTAAAGATTGCTGCTCACTATATAATTCATCGTTGTTTTCTCACATAGAAAGTATATTATTTGTTACACCATGCTAATTGTTGTCTTCTAATTCATATATGTTTTTTTATAATGTTTATGCTGATGTAGTATTAAACAGTGTTTAACTTTTTATATAAGGTCTCCGAGAAACATAATAATTGCTATATTTTATAAACATCTTATATTAAGCATGCTTACGTGTTTATGTGTCGTTTTGTTTTGCTTATTATGATTTTACGCTTTCGACAGCTTTGAATGGGTGGATGTAAAATATTATATCAGTGATACCAAAGTTTAATCAAGTGAGCTGCCTCTATTATGAAGGTTTATGACTCCTCTGACCGCTGTTCATGTTGCTTGTGCAATTCTCTCGTTGTCAGTCACCCTGAGTAGAGCTCTTGAACTGGCCTACTCGTGTAGCTCCAGTAGCACTCAGGCTACATATAAAATCTTTAACTATATAATTCCAGCACCCTTCCGCCTACCTATAAAAAACTTATTAGACTTTTAAAAAGCAGAGTAAAAGGCCAGATCGTTATTCCCCAATCTGTTTACATATGAACGTAACATCATGTTAAATATTATTAAACAGTAACTTTCTAGATTACCCGCTTAAACTCGGTGCCACAACGACAACAAAAAAAAAAAAAATAGGAGAGTGGAATAATTTGGAGTCTGGAGGCAGCCCTGGCAGGAAGCAACTTAAATTAGGAATGCGGCCTTCTATTATTGTCCAAACCTGACATTTCTCTTGACTGAGACTATAAATAATTATGTCAACTATTCTAACTTGGAAGTCAGATGCAAATGCAACAAACACAGCTTTACTCTAAAATCATGTTTTCAAGACTGCATTTAGAGCCATTGATGGAGAATGAGCTTCGGATTTTACTTACATATGCCTTATTCTATATTACATTGATTTAAAAAAAAAAAAAAAAAAAATAGATATCGCTTTGTAAGGGTTCAAGGGATGAACTGCCATTGTGTTATAGATGGACCTAATTCCTCCAGGAGAACCTAAATAATCGTAAGTATTATTACTTAAATAATACCTAAATATATATTTGCAAATAGAAGAATATATATATATCTGCTTTTAGATCCACTTTGAATATACTTTGGCCCAGGGCGATATGTGAGATTTTTTTTTTGTTACGTAACCACAACACACACAAAAGCAAGTATAGTGCACTCTTCTATATTTACATAGAGCTGTTCTACAAGCATAACAGAACAATACTGAACATTTTTTTGTGACAAGAATAAAATACATAAATATATACATCCAGGAGACTTTCAATACTATAACAAAACATACTGGTAATTTCCGATTTGAATTATACAAAATATGCACTCACAAACTTCTTAAAATAAAAATTAACACTGGATAAGTATAAGTTACAAAATAAAATACAAAAAAAAAATATTCAAGTACTTTCTTGTTTTTTTTTTGTTGGATTTTTTATCCTTAAAGACAGAGAAGAGAAACATTTCAATTGCATTTTTAAAAAGCGTGTGCTTTCAAAATGCGTGTGTGTTTATAACTATTCTAAACACAGACTTCAACATTCATAGTCATTAGAAGTTTATTGTATAATGTAATGTTTGAGCCCACAGCAAAATGTTTTCTTCATCTCTCTGTGATATCGAGGTTATTGATAAGAGTGTGTGTAATTCTCTAGGACTGTTCCTTGTCGCTTTTTTCCTTATTCATTTTCTTCATTTTCATCCTTCTGTTTTGAAACCAAATTTTAACTTGCCGTTCAGTGAGATTGAGAACCCTGGCGACCTCATAACGCCGGTCCCTGGTTAGGTACATATTAAATAAAAATTCCTTTTCCAGTTCCAAAGTCTGATATTTTGTATAAGGACACCTTTTCTTCCGCGTGGAACGAGCGTGAATCCAATTTGCCACTGGGTTATCTGGAGCAAGAAGGAGACAGAAAGGGTTAATTATATATATATAAATATATATCCTCTTTATTGTAATGTACTTCATGTTTGGATTTCTGCTTATTAGGGTCTTTCTAATAAAGAAATAGCGCCATATTTTATTTCCCATCATCTGACAAAAATAGATCCTTTAGGAGATCTATTTATTTGAATATGTTACTAGAATAAATTATAAATGTGTACAGACATTTCTTGTGGCTTAAATTGATATGGCCACTTAAAGGCATTTAGCACATGAGTAGCAGAAGCCATTGTAAGCCTACAATAATAAAAATAAACGGTGTTCTCACAAGGCCATGAAAGGCTTTAACAAGTTCTATTTCCTCCACAGACCTTTAACCCATTCTCCCTCAATATAAATTAATAAAACTTTATTTTTCTTTCTTCCACTACATATTTTTATCATTACTATCTATGTGGGCCGATTAGGAAGGTTTGTGGCTGTTTATAAACAGTACAGACTACTTGCTAATGCTGAAAGCAATCAGCAGCATTTTAAAAAATAAAATAAACCAGTTTAATATCAATTGAAAATAAAACGTGTAATATTTACCATATTTTAGCATTCACGTTGTGTGAGCCTTTAAACGCCCTGCTAGATTTCTCAAAATATATCTTTAAGGGAAATAATTTTTCAAATAGCAATAAATCATTCACTATGGGTACATGCTTATGTGTATGCGTCCTGCTTAATATAATTACATAGCATGGGCTGTATCTGTATAATTTGAAGTTTTATAGTACAGCAGTTTATAATAGTGCTAATAAAATGTGTGACTGCCAGGTGTCCTCTCTTACTCACTGTGCTTTGTTATCGGCACATTGATGATAGATCAATTGCACAGGCGTCTATTAAACCTAAGTATGAGACCAGGAAGGTTTAACTTTAAAGATGACACAATTAAGGAAGCACTGTGTGAATCTGATCTCCTCTGGTCATAACCATAAAACCACAGCTAATACGTGTTTGTTCAAATGACCAATTGTCCCACACTGCTTAGTGCCTGCGAGGACATTCCTCCCTTAGCATTCAATCTTATGGGACACTGATATAAAGAAAGTGCACCCCAGCATATACAGATAATGAATGTAAAATAATAGGGATGTGGTTTTAGCAGACAGGCAGGTTGATGAGCCAGTGCTAGGTGTTTCCTCTCTGCTGAGGCTGCATCAATCCTTGGGACCCATTTTAGCTGCAGTGTTCGTTACATTCTGGGTTATTAAAGAGACATGTGTGTGTGATATTGTGTCCCTGAGCTTTGGCTGGGTGTCACATTGCACATGGGAAATAAATGGCTTGTAGGCTGAGCACACATGCTTGCCTGCTCTAATAGAATCCTTCCTATAGCCTCTGTGTCTGTTTAATTCACCCAGGTCTTCCTGCAGGCTGTGTGTTTTAGGGCAGGGCCCTGCTAAGGAGGTAATTTCATTTTATGGAGGACTCTAGTACATGCTATAATTCCTCCTCCCCCCTCTCCGGTTGTAAACAAGAATGACTCTAACTTACTCGGGTCCAATTCAGACTTGTCCTCTTTGTGTTTGCTAGAAAGGATGGTCTCAGATTCCGGGGAGGGAATAGTGTGCAGAGGTGGCCTGTCTCTGAGGTCGCCGGGAGATCCATACATATAATCCGGATAGCTGCGACCATCGCTGGGGCCACACTCCCTTCTGCTTGGGAAAGCGTCAGGCTTGAGCCCGTAGTGCCTGCTGCTTGCTGCAAACCCTGGGAATGACACGGTCCCTGAGATGGGCTCCAGCCAAGTGCGCATATATCTTGCATCTGTGCCCAAGTGTGGCTGGTGGTGGGTATATGGATGATAAACCACTGAAGACTGGGAATGCACAGGACCCCAGGAGGTGGTAAAAACTGCAGGTTTCGGGGCAAAACTGCAAGAAGGAAAATCTCCACAGTCCGGCACTAATCCTGACGGTCTTGCAGTTGCTGGGTGAGCCCCAGTGGTGGGGAACCTTGAAGCCAAGAGGTCTTCACTCTCATGGCTGATCAGAGAGTCCACATAATAGTTGCTGATAGGACCAGACGCAGACATTGTTTCCTCTTCTTTTACATTCATAAGATTATTGTATGAACTGTATGTGTACTTTTTATCTGCTCATAGAACAATCAGGGCAGGTAATTATTTTTTCAGCCTCTCATGCTTATCATTGGCTGTCGCGTCCCACGTGATTGTATTTACAAAAAAAAAAAAATACAGTGTAGATCAATGCGCAAGTCCCATTACCCTCTATCCCTAATAGAAACTGAACGGTCTGGTTCTCATAAAACTCATCATATGATGTGAAAATCAAAGGAGTGGACCTCCTGGACCTCATTAAACACTGGTGCATTTCTCGACTTTTAGGGGTTTTGTGAAGAAACTTGGGAAAATGTGAGTGGAAGGAACGTGGGAATCACGGAAGGGGACTATTTCTTGACGCAATCCATCTCTGTCTGTTCTCTGTAATGCTGCCAGAATACTAGCATGGATATATAGTACAGTCCAGGACATAGCTTTTCATTAGAAATACATTATGATTTCTGGATTTCGTTTATAATCACTTAGCAAGAATCTGCTTCCTGCTATTTATGCTGAAAACTGGTATGAAATAAACTGGGTACTCTATGCATTGCTTTCACTTTTACTGTGCTGTCTTATTTTATCTGCCTGTCTATGTACCGAGGTTTATTATAAATACACAATGTACCAGTTGGTATATTTCTTTACAAATCAGCAGGCATTGAAGCCCAGGCAAGTGGAAGCCAGTGAAGTTTGAAAAGGGGGGAAAAGAACTCAGGGAGACACATTTACACAGAATAAAAGTGTTAAGCTACTCCCATCTTTCAATGGATGTCTGTATTCGTCTGGTAAAGCTTGGATGTTTTTATGTCCTTCAATAAAAAATTTACGAGGCTCATTCGATTGTTCATAAACGTGTCGTTCATTAAACAAAACTGTAAGGTTGGATTTCAACTGTAAAAAAAATAAAAGTTATTGCAAAGTTCCCCATTCATTTTCTGAGGGTTAGAAGACAAACTGCAAAAGATTTTCATGGGAATTATGCACTCAAACAACTTCCAGTGCCACCGTTGCTTGCATTTGGCGCTGTCATTAAATTGCCCCTTTTATTGTGGGAAGAAATTCCTTCACATTTAACAGAGAGAGACCCGGGCAGAAACAGCAATTAAAGACACACAAGTGTGGAGATATCGTGGATGGAGTGTATGGTGGAAATAAAAATATATACTGATTTTACTCTGCCAAAATTATGGACATAAAAGACCAATTTATTACTTAACAAATCTATTTTTATTGTTGCAACAGGAAGCCAGATACCAGTAAATAATTTCGGATTGTATAACATACTTCAATAGATTTTCGTTGTCGTGGTGTGATGTGTAGTGTATACTTTCCTTTCAGAGCACCACATCCTCAGCACAGGGGCAAGTATGCATAGATAATGACGAATACATTGAAATCTGCAAGATTTACGCTTCCACAGAGGAAACCCAAACGCGAGACATTTATAAGAATGAAATAAGCTTAAAGAGCATATAAAACAATTGAAGAGCCATAATTAAATGTATATTTAATGTGTGCCATATAAATACAGTATCATCAGAATATATATATATATATATATATATATATATATACATACATAAACCTAAAAGCTGCCTCACTGTTCAAATTGTGTTATTAATTCATATCATCCCCACTGTGTTAGACCAAAACAATCAGACTCTTCTCTTGCATTCTGTCACTACAAGGATTATCTGAGGTTCGCTCATTTGCAGATCATAGAATAATATGTAGTAAAGAATATATTATGAGACATTACTCAACCTCGTAACTGTTCAGCATCCTTTATTCCTATTCTCGTGTGTATACAACAGGAAATAAAATAATATCTCAATAATATTTTCTATCTATTCAAAAATGTCTAGAAAACAAAATCTGTGTTAATTGTATTCCTGTTATTCGTATTTAGCAAGCAACATTCAAAACCGCCTATGTATCCATATGCAGACATGGCATCAAACCTGAATCAGTAGAACATACCATATAGCACCGACTAAAGCAAGCTATTTATTTAGATAAACATAATTGCTACACAGTATTTCAATCCAGAAGCAAGGCTTTCACAACTGTTTTAGCACGCTACATACTGTGTATAGCAAATCTAGTAGAGGAAATAGCAAACAGACACATATTCATCTCCCACGATCACAATATATTTAAACATTAGCATCATTTGAAAATACATTTCGATGAGCAGAACACAATAACTCGCCCACCCCACAGAACAGCTGTAGGGCGTAATATACATTTTTGGTTACATACTATCGTGATATATTTAGCAGAACTTAACTCTCCAGCATGAGTAAGAAAAATGAAACACAGACTAAACAATGCCACATCAATATCAATGAACGAGCTCTTTAAACAAATGCATAGCGATACAACACAGAAATAAACTCAAATGTGATCACAGTACCTTAAATTTTGAATCTGGGTGCCTCAGGACAGAATCTGATGTTGAGGAAGATCGTCTATATCTGTAGACTGCTTCTCGCCTAGTGTTTTGCATATATGCATATCCAATGTGTTATTTTCTTACAGGCCTCTAATGAACACATCCAGTTGCCTTCTCCTGGGTCTGTGCTAGCTGCTGAATTCATTTACCAAATACAGGTCACCACCAAAGCAGCACTGAAAATATGAAGAGTCCTTTTTACATGTGGAATCCCCTGTATTTTTATTGCAACTTTCTCTCTTGGTTTATTCATGTTGAAATGCTACTGTCATGTTGGAGATGATGCCCACTCATTCCCCTCTGTCTTTCCTCTATATATTACGTCCTTGGAAGTTTTTATATATCTGTTTCCTTAACAAACCTATGATGTATACAGTAGGGATATTTTCAGTGATTTTAGATAGCTGATTTTGTAAGAGGCTAGTTTAAAAAAAAGAAATACTCAGGGATTTTAAAGATGGGAGGCACAATCATCTTGGGAGGAAAAAAAAAAATACCAAAATAGTCCTGAAGACACAGGCCTGGAGGAATAGAAAGCAAACTCATTGAAGTGAAGGCCCCTTTCCCTCCCCATTTGCAGGTTTTATGAGTTTACACGGGGAAGCTCTGAAAATTGCAGATGGATGGGGGAGAGAAAAGAGTCACCTCAATATAATATCCTGTTAATGGGAGCCATAGCACCCTTTGTCCCAGAGATTTCCAAAGGACTGTCAGTGATCTGGTTTATCCATCATGGGCTGTTGGACTGCAGGCAGCAGACACATTCACGCCATACTTGACAGACAGACAAATGCGCTCTCCAAACACCCATTTTGTGGCTTGGCTGTCTCCATGGTATGGTTCAATAAACACCGTCAAGTTCGGTTTAATACATAAACATTTTTTTTTTTTTCTGTATTTTTGGAGATAATGGGATATTTAGTGCAATATTTTAAACAAACATATATGTTACCAGATACACAGTCCGGAGGCATAGCCCGCTCAGCGTAATCAAGGTAATTAAACAGTTGTTCCACGACTTGGTGAAATGTCCTGTCCTTGTGTCGTCTGGGAGATTAGAATCCCGACATATTTTCAATTATTGCGTACTTAGTTTGTGTTTCTTGTGTCAATTGTCATAATTAATGTTATTTTTTTGCTACAGTAAGACTGCTTTTATTTATTTATTTATTCATGTATTTATAATCAGGCCAGGGTAATTTTTTTAAGTTGTTCCTGCGTCTTTAATTGTTCCAAAGATTACTGGTAGCCGAGATAGCTTGACGCTAGACAGATATACAGACAGATGAAAAAATAAAGGTAGAGATAGATAGATAGATAGATAGAAAGATAGATAGATAGATAGGATATAGAG
This sequence comes from Mixophyes fleayi, assembly GCF_038048845.1. Classification (NCBI taxonomy): domain Eukaryota; kingdom Metazoa; phylum Chordata; class Amphibia; order Anura; family Limnodynastidae; genus Mixophyes; species Mixophyes fleayi. Next base: position 69,139,405 of record NC_134403.1, on the reverse strand, counting down.
AGAGATTGAGAGAGAGAGAGAGAGAGAGAGAGAGAGAGAGAGAGAGAGAGAGAAAGAGAGAGAAAAAGACCTATATACTGTACCTAATTTATTCTCGTCCTGTGTTGGCCTACATATGTGTGAGTTTAAAACCGTTATTTAAAAGAAGGTTAAACAATGTTTAATTGACTTACTTTGAAACACTAGTCCACAGCCACTGTCTCCTTCATTAAATCCCTAATGTATATCGCCAACAGTAAGACACAGATATATTAGTGACCTTAAATATACGATTGTGCATGAATAAAAGATCTGGCGAGCATCATATAAACATTTTAGTTGCAATAAACCAGCCAACAGAGGAACTTTACAGTATTTACTAGTATCCAGCCAGGAAACGGCCTGAGTATTGATACACAGGACCAAACCACAGTGTCTGAAGTGAATAGCACGTACATGTGAGAAAGTACATTGGTAGATTGGTACAATGAAATGACTGCTGTTAGCCATCTAGCAGACAGAGAATGTTCTGTTTGTGGGGGGTTAGGAAGTACACAAGACACTAACTATCAAAGGAAAAGACCACAGAAGACTTGGAGATAATACTGCAGCCATAAAGTTCCACTACCTGCTCCTGCAATGGACTCAAGTCCCCTAGAGGGAATTTTCATGTGAAATGACTTTGGATTCCAGACTAATTTTAGTGGTGTTGAGACCGGTGTACTAAAAATTCCTAAGTGCAATTACTGCCTAGGACCAATTTACTTAACAGCCCCAAGTTCCCTTTCAAATTTACTTGTAAAATCTTTTTTTTTTCTCTGAACTCAGGCTCAGATTGTAGACTTCCCCCACTCAGCTATGCGAGGCCGAGAACACGTTGCTTTGTTTAATACACTATCACAACAAAGCTGAATGGAACTCTGCACTTGAATTGTTATTGTCTTTGTAGTTAGTAGTATGTGCTCTAAAGAGTTATGAAATCCTTCCTTTTTCTCACTGATGAGTGACAGTGAAGATTAACATCTAAAATGACAAAAAGAACCTCAAAGAGCTCAAATCGTTGATTCCTACAAGGATAACAGCTTCCAGCAAGTAAACAAGATATCTCTTTCTGCCAAATGTGAAAAAAAATAGAAAGTAGAAGAAATAGACGAAACTGAGTTCTGTATTTAATATTTGCAAGTTCACTCTCTTCCGCATAATTGTTCCCTATATAGCTACGTGTATGTATGAAGGCATAGCCATTTGTAAATTATACTATATACACATGATCTTACAGTCTATGAATTACAAGTATACACGAATATGCCTGAATACAGGTGTTTTTCCTCTATTGATACGTTTGTCTGTATTGAGTGATTGCATGAGTTGAAATAAACCCATGTATGACTATAGTGTGTGTGTGTGTGTGTGTGTGTATGGTCTTATGTGTTGGACGTATGTGTGTATGGCTGAACGGATTTTGGGTATTGTGTATGTAAGCTGAGATAGATGATTATATCTATATTTATCTATTTGGTTTGAGAGTCAATGTGTATTTTTGTTGCTGTGTATTGAGCATGTGTATATGGAGAAACTATGTTTGTTTTTTTGTATGCAGTATTTGTATATATTGAGTGAAACAGTGTATGGATTTTGTATATTGTATTGTGTATTATATGTTAAAGTAAACTAACATAAGTATACTTTTGTTTGTGAGTGTGTTTTTGCTGCATCTATATATTTGTAAGTGACTGTACATGTTTTGTGTGCTTACTCTATGTATATATTGAACTTTACACTTGTTGTGTATGGTCTGTTAGGTGAGTGTTAATATTATATAGAAATATCTGTGTATTATATATGTATTTATCGGTGTATGTGGATGCTTTTCAGACAGTAAAGAACTAACATATTTTTATTTTCTCGACAGAATTTCAGGTTAAATAATATTGCAGAATGCAATATACATACATAAAGTCATTCTATATCCAAGATCAAGCTATGCATACTCTATTTTTCAAAAGCTCATATGCATGTCCAAGAAATATACACTGATTTTCACGTGAAACAACATGCCTTAGGACGTACTTTGCGGACTGTACAAAATTATAATGGTCTTATTTGTAGGCTACAGGCCTTGAAACCTTTCAGACGTTTCAGGATGACTATAATATGAAATGCAGACAATCCTAAGGAAAATTTCAGCGCAATGTAAAATATACAAATTCTAATGTCCCAATTGTTGTACATCAAAACGAAATGTACCCTGAATTGTGAGAAAATGCGGATACAGATTTACACCGTGGATAATAATGGGATCACATCTTCAGTTGTGCGTCGCCTAATATTGAATAGCTAAGTAGAGGAATAAGGAAACAGCTCACAAGACAATTCTGAAATGCTGCAGAAATGATCATTCTACGTGGAAAATGATCAAACTGTAAAGGGCCACAAAAGAGGGTGCGAGTGATTAGCTTCAATGCTGATATGTACGTTACAAGTGTGAATAGGAGGCATTGAATATATGTAATATAACATGCCTAATAGTAGGTTGTGTACAGCAATTATCTTACCTACATCATCAAGATTGTTGTAACATTTAAGTATTTTTTATCCTAATTAGTTTGTAAAATAATGTGCTTGCATTGACTGTTGTATGCTTTATTTACAATATTAAATGTATTTGAATGAAAGCTCCGATCACTTTTATTGTATAGAGAATATGAATGAAAATCAAAGCTAACATTCAGAAGGAAAAATTCTCAATGCTCTATATAAATTAAGTGATGAATAGTTGCCCGCTGTGAAATATAAAATCTAATTGTAGACATATGGTCGTTAAGAGCTATAAACTATAACTGAGTACAATTGCTGATATATAATCGCTGATATATATATATATATATATATATATATATATATGTATATATATATATATATATATATATATATATATAGAGAGAGAGAGAGAGAGAGAGATAGATATAGATATATATATATATATAACACACACACACCCCCTCATCTGTATAATATATATATATATATATATATATATATATATATATATATATATACACACACACACACAGATGAGAGTGTGTGTGTTATATATATATATATATATATATACACATATATACATATATGTATATATATATATATATATATATATATATATATAAATGGGTGTGGGTGAATATATCTACATCTGTCTATATATATATATATATATATATATATATATATATATATATATATATGTACATATGTATTTAATGGGCTGGATCTCCTAAAAATTGTGAGTCTTGAGGGATCTGAGGCTGGAATACAATTTTGTGTTTAAACGGTGGAAAACAATCTGTAATTAACCTAGAACACAGTTCAAAATAGAGCCATATGCACTGACTATATATATATATATATATATATATATATATATATATATATATATCAAATGAATCTTGATGTGTTCTTTTGCAGTTAAAATTAATATTAATTTTTGTGACGTGGAGACAGGTCTGATAATTCGGCCAAAATATAAGAAAAAAGATCAAAATTCAATTTCAGGCGCGTTCTGCACAAACAGTTGAAAAACAGGACTTTCATGTTTGAAAGATGTATTGATGAATATAAAGTTCACAGCTGTTTCAAATGCCATTCTGATCATCTTTGAAATTGTGCCACGTTTATTTCTGGAAATAGCAATTACTGCAAATATAAACACAGTACTCACAAACTATAACTAAATCTACACTGATGCATATAAACTATACATAATGACCGATGATAATAGAAATGCTGTCTGCTACACACTGGCAAATTTAATAGAGGGTCTCTTAAGCAGATCACCTCCTCAGCTAAGGTGGACTAAGGATACAGTTCCACAATGCCACAGATGCCCAGGCTTGTGAACGCCTTCTTGCTGCGAAATCTAATATTTCTATATAAAACCCTTCATTTCCTCAAGCATGTCAACCAAGGCACGAAATGAACCATTTAACAGCTATTTAAATACGACCCCAGTTCTCACTGCCAGTAAACATTGCTGTTTCGTTGAGTTCCGGTTTAGAGCCTATAACTAAATAATTTAATAGGATTTCTGAAGGAAGAGTCCTTTTGTCTGGCCACAATAATTTGAGGAGCCTCCTTCTGCCAATAAACAAAAGCAAGGAGAGCAGATGAGACTACAGCTGTATGTCTGGGGCTCTGGGACTCAGAGACTAGATTCCTTGGCTCCCTTCCCTTCCTTCCCCGGTACTGGCACTCTTACAGGATATTTTCACTCGCCCTCTTAGGAAGCCACTTGCAGAGCCTGCAGTATTTAACGGAAATCGTTGTTCTTGATGAAGACGAACTGACGTAATTAAGGCAGTTTCTTGTTGCCGCGTTAAAACAGTCAATCCCAACAACATGAAACTACCTAAACCACGGATCAGTTGGGTGAAAAGATGCAACATCCACAATCCCTTGTCAGATAAAAGGAGGAGGGAGCAAAAAATAAAACATAAATAAAAGAGAAAGAAATGGATGTAAATACTAGCATATTCCTCCTGTGAGGCTGCCTAACACACGGGAGCAAAGCTTGCAGTCCTCAGCCTATACCACTTGCAAAATGCTGTCATCTTCAGTGCCTATGGCAGCTTCCAGAAAACGCCTCACAGTCATTTACAGATTTTGATCTCCTTCATTTACTAACCCTTAATAAGGAAAAGGGATGTGCTCATTCACAGCCCCCCCACTCCTCTTTTCCCTCCCCAATTCTTAGATATCCAACTCATATAACAAGGTGGCTCAATCCTATCCTCAACTGATATAAGCAGACACATTTCAGCGTTCATACTGTCTCTCCTCCAAGACAGAATCCACACAAATTGCATTTAACCTGTAATCGCTCGGAAGCTTTCAATTCGGGCTCCCTACTGATGGCTGTAGACAAAACAAGACAAATAGCACTGCATGTATATGAGCGGAGACAGGATGAGCTCAAATAAAGTACATAGAAAGCCAGATAAGGTGTCTTGAAGTCCAATTAATAGAGTCAAAGCCAAACGCTAACCGCATTTACTCTCATAAAACTATAACATTGTTGCATATCAGTGTATACAGTTCAATCCCAACCTACATTCAACTGTCTCTTTAAATCACTGCTGTGCTCATTATACGTCTTAATAAACAGCAAAAATAGGAAACATATTCACAAAGCCGCATATGCTCTTTCAAAATCCTCAAGTCTACGACCATGCACAGTCTGTGCACCTCACCTCCAGTCCAGGCACTCTACAGTAACCATGGCGAGGAAAAATAAAATCAACAACATTTAATAGCACATCAGATAGATAGTGGATCATAAGAGCATGCAACCTTACCTTTCTGACTGCTTGAGGTCGCTTCATCCATTCAATATAGACTTTATTCCTTTGTTCGGCTTGGGGCAATGCTTGGCTATTCCTTGGCATGAAGAGTGGCTGTTTTGTCTTAAAAAGAACACCCAAAGCCATAAGTAGTGTGTATCCAAAGATTGCAGCACAGGCTATGAGTCCCTTCCCTCTTCTGGAGTCACCTTTAAATGCATCTTTTACTGCTGCAGCACATTATATTTGCAGATCATAAAATCCACCTCCAGCGCTTTAGCAAGACTGTCCTGACATTACTGTTTTATGACCTTGACTTATTGTGGTCACCTGGATAATATTTAAATCAAAGTTATGGTCCCTCACTTATATTAAACCCGCTAAGATAGTATCCTAAAAGCCTAACAGGAATAAAACAAACAAACAAATAATAATAATAATAAAATAAAGTAAAACATTGAAAGATGTCTGTCTGAGAACAGGCTTCCTTTGAGATGCAGTGCAAGAATAAGTCAAGTAATCTCAGTTCTATGAAATTTATTTTTTCTCCACAAAGGAAAATACATGCAAAAATTACACATACATAGTGTATTTAAATAACAAACACGAGAAATGTATTTTTTTTTATGGATTATCAATACTTTTTTTTTCTTTTCTTACTTAAATATGCAGTGGACCAGTTAAAGAAACTGCATACGATATATATATTTATATATATATATTTATATATAGTGAATGTCCATAACCTCACTGCAACTTCTCATTTACAAACATTTAAAATTCGGTTTGCCATTCTGGTATCAGGTACAATATACAGGTTACACTGATGGAAGAAGGCGACGGTTTTTTATTTTGTGTTTTTTTTTTCTTTTTTTCATTTTCATTATTTTTTTTTTTAGACGCATATGTTTATTTAAAGCATCGTTTGGCAAGAGAATGTGAAAAAAGGGCTCTCTGCTTTTGTCTTGTGCTGGAAGTAAATAACTTAAAAATACAATTTCAGTAGCTGGCTCACTGACCATCTTTACATAGAAACAAGGATGCAATATATACGTTCATGCATTATACCGATGCACCTCCCTTTATCTACAAACGGTGGGTATGGAAAATAACAGAAGGACTGTCTAGCCTGGCATACTTACTACTTGCTTTTTATAAGAGTTGCATTAATGACCTAGAACATGTACAAGTGTCATTTCATTTTATTTTTTTTGCTATTTTCTCTGGGTGTATATTTATGGGGTATAGGGACCTGGGGACTGTTTCGTGACTTTCGATTTCTTTTTTAAGGCTCAAGTAAAATTAAAATTTGAAGTCAGTTCTCGAATCCGGTTTTCCCTGTTCATTTTCTTCAGTTTCATCCTGCGGTTTTGAAACCAAATTTTCACTTGTCTGTCTGTTAAGTTGATACTCTTACTAATCTCTAGGCGGCGCTCACGGGTCAAGTACATATTAAATAAGAATTCTTTCTCCAGTTCCAACGTCTGGTGCTTAGTATAAGGACACCTTTTCTTTCTTCCGCTCTTAGCTGTCAGCCAATTTCCTGCAGCGTTTTCTGCCTTTATATCCTCTGTTGAAGATAATATTTAAATATAAGTATTCCTTGAAATATCTGCTGAAGATACCTACTATAGTTAAAAGTTGGAGTGACAATATCAAAGAATATAACTGGTATTACCTGAGCTCATAAAACTATACAAAGATGTGTACAACAGCAGCGTGCAATGTGTACCATATAATCCTTAATCCAGCCAGGAGATTGCAGCATTGAGATCATACATTACAATTTGGCAAGCACTGTTCTGTTAGTCGATATCTCACTTATATCAGATGCCTGCCCTACTCTGTAGGATTGCCTGCATATCACACATGTCAAAGGAGATATTACTACACAATTATGCATGGATTTGATCAACAAAGTGTAGTCTTACTTTGTAATCTACACATCAATGAGTATACTCCAGTAAGTAAAACTATATTGAACCTCGTACTGTAAAAAAAACCCCCACTCTCAGAATTCAAGTAAACCACATCTGAACGATTAGACATGCTATATGGGTATATTATATTACCTATACATACAATCATGTATATATGATATGTTTGTGCGTGCTCTGACAAACACATATCGACCTAATTGATATGTAAGTATAAAGTGTTTGTTTACACATGCACAAATGCGCTCCAGTAATGCTCACGGATGTGTAATAACTTGTAGAAAACCGGTTTGTTTATATATCATGCAAAATAATGCTGCTCTTACTGCTGTTGATTTCGTTGTTTTAGGCGTGTACACATATAAATATATATCACAACAGCAATCTCACATGCAAAATGTTTATAATATACAGAATAAAGATATGTGTGTATTTGCCCGTGTATACACACACACACACACACACACACACACACACATATTTATTTATATATATATATATATATATATATATATATATATATATATATATATATATATATATATATATATTCTAAACTAAAATAATATACTGATAGAATTTGTTAGGGGAAGATGTGAATTAGCCATAATAAGATTGTTTGTAAAAGCATATAGCTTATGAATAACATTTATTAATTGAACTACAGTATGTGTCTATAACTTACACATGTGCATTAATGGCGCATGCTGCATACATGTGTATGCATAAATGTACATAATTGTGTGACTGATTTAAATAGTTAAATGCAGATACAGTAAGGCATACGTATGACACACACGTGTGGATACATGCATGTCAGCGCCAGTTTGCTGTTCTAGGTGAATGCGATAATTCAAGGTATGTACACATATTAAAACATTACACAGGTCATAAGAAAACGAACCGTTTCATATCAGACTTGCAACTGAAACATTCATTCGATATAAAGTTGCTATGTTCAGCGTGTTACAATCGTCTGCAGTTCCAAACGTCACAATTATCACACTTTATAAAACAAAAGGATGACACCAAGCTTGAAGCATCTATAGACTATGTACTATATGCAGCAATGACACTGGGCTTGATGGCAGGAAATAGACTGGAAGACAAACAGTCGAAGCAACTTCAAGACAACGAGGAATATAAAGCGAAGGAAATCATTACACAGTAGACTGCAGAAGCAAAGACTACACACAATAAGCAAATAAAATGACCAACAATATAACAAAGGTATAAGAAAATTCACACAAGTCTTAGAACCTAAACACTACATAATGCAGAAAGAAGTGGCTACAAATGTAAAGATGTTCTCTGTTCTAGTTGTTTCTTGTGGTGAGTGTTGACCACATCTGGGATGAAGATGCATAGAACCTAGTTTGCATTTGATTAATATGTTTTCGTAAACTTGACTTTGCCTTATTTTACTTTCAGAGTTCACTAAGGCAACTACTTTTAGCACATTCATAACCATAATTAAGAGATTATTTTTTTTTAATCCAACATGTTTTAAAACTCAACTAAAAAAGTAATGTAAATTGCGCCTTATAGAAATACGTTTCATAGAAATACTCCAGAGCTTTTAGATCTCCCCCAGACATAAACATACGATACAGTGTTACTACTGTGTTTACAACAGAAATGGCTGCTTCCAGTTTGCTGCAATACCATTTAGTCTAGTGCAGAGTCATAGCAATCTGCGCGACAATCTGCGAAATGTTTGTATAAAATTGAACTGTCATTGGTCTTGAAATAAATAATGAAATGTTTACTCGTATAACAGCATATATCTAAATATATGAATATATTTTCATACATCACAGTATTTGGGGGTAAAACAAATACATAGTATACCTATCCCTGTTTCACTATGTATATATGTGTGGATATTATATACATATTTGCAAAAGCACGTGCCTGTGTATTTGTGAGTGTGCATAATATATATATATATATATATATATATATATATATATATATATATATATATATATATATATATATATTATAAGGGAAATAAATACTACTGGAAATTATAAATATATATAGAAACACACACATATATAAAAGTGTTCGCCCATGTAAAAGCTTGGTGATATCAACACAAAGCAATAATCTAATCCAGGTAGCAGCGGCCAATTCTTGGTAACAAATGTAGCGAGGAAACACAATTTGCAAGATAAAGACACATTTACACAATTTGTTTTGTTCTCCATATGGACTCAGGAAAAAAAACCACAGCAAATGTAGCAAAATACAAATAATCATTGTCAACACAAAAGCGGACACATAGCTTAATATTAAAAATCTCAGATCTGGAATCACTTTTCCCAACAATTAGTTGCCTATGGCTTGACATATAGATAGATTAAATTGATGCTAGATAATAAGATAGATATATAGATAAATAGATAGATTCAGAAGGATATTTAGACGCTATTATAAGTGTTATTTATATACAGCTTTGAATTTAGTAACTACACATCAGCCGGCTACTCCAGTGTATTGTGCTGGCCGTAGTGCTAATTGCAGTACTAGCAATAGGCAGTTTAGCGTCACACAGTGCGGCACTCAGGTCCGGTGCTCAGGGCAGAGAATGCTCCTTACCTTTTACTTCGTTGTCAGAGTTGTCGGTACTGGTGTCCGTATTCTTGTCCAGCTCCTTGTCTGCCTCGGGTGCTGCCAGTTTGGTAGCTGGGAGGCTTTTCTCAGTTTTGATTTCATTAGCAGTGGCATTACTGGAGTTGGTGCTAAGGTTTGTGGCTAAGTTCTGGTTATCCGTCTTGGTGTTTTCAGGGAACCCCACCTTGGCCCCCGCTTGCTGTTGCTGCTCCAGAATTTCACTTCTTGGGTTCAGACTCGTCCTGTTGTCAAAACTTGTCTCAAACTCGGCTGCAGTGTGGTTCTTCTCCAAGGAGTACCCTTGGCTGGCTCGGTAATAGCTGGGAACAGGGACCTCATGGTCACTAGATCGAGAGTCGGGCATTTGGTTTGGGTAGAGGGCAGACTCTGTAGCATTTTTTGCCCTTTTATCAGCACTGTACATGCAGCACACATTTTCCTCCTTGACATTGGTTGGAAAAGAGCATGATGAGAGCTGCCTTGCAACAGGTTGCTCAATCCTGTAAGTATTTTTGGGATCACACCAATTGTCCAGTTGAGAGAGATAAGATGGGTAAGAGTTGAGAGACAAGCTTGGGTTATTCACCTCGTCTCTTTTGGAAAGAGACGGGACAATCCCACAGTTTCTCATCATCCCACAGCTGAAATCGCTCCCAGATTGCATATACATCCCTTGGTTGGAGGAATAATTTTCTCCTCTGCAGCTACCGGCTAACGAGTCCATCAAAAACGAGTTAGGAGTCACATTGCTGGGACATGACATTTTCAGAGAGGGTTTTTAAAGAGGAATACTACAGCCAGAGGCTGACATCTTTTTTTTAGGGAAAAATATCAGCACCATAATTATCCACGCATTGGCCCCACCACGTGACTGCCAGGCCAATGAGGATTGAAAATGGCCTTGGTGATTCAGACGCAGATGACGTCACAGGGGTCAAGTTGTCGGGAAAGTGGAAAATGATCGTGGAGCAAGAGCGCCATCTATCTGACTTTGTGAGGTATGGAAGCCAGGACCTTCAAGTTGAACAAAGGAGAACGCTTCAGTTTGTTTACCAATGAACAAACGCAAGTCCATGGAGAAGAAGGCAGATACAGAGGTAATGCTTAATTTTAAGAAAAGTTGTACCCACTTAGCAAATAAATAACAGCTAACGCATTGTACCATTTAATGAGAACTATTTTTTTTTGTTTTATTCTCTCCTCAAATGCTGGCGAGAGCACACAATATAACGTCCATATATCATTTCACTCGTGGACTGTTGCAACTTATTTTCTTAAAATATACCTAACTAAACGTAGAATAGGGCTCTCTTTTCCATACACAACATTATATGACTTCTATGCAGCTAAAAGATGAAAAAGAATCCTAAATAATCCTCATTGTCCTCTTTCTTTTCCAAAATATGTTTATAGATGCAAACACAGGTAGTATGGAACCTCCCCTGGATGTATTCTCAATTATATTTATTACTATTAAAAAGTAGTACCATGAATAGTACATTCTAGAAATGAGCGAGAGTAAAATATCTAACCGTTTCCACATGTATAATGTATTTTTTTTTTACATTATCTATAAGTTAATAATGAGGGTTAATATCTACCGTTGAGTGTATGTATGTATATATATATATATATATATATATATATATATATATATATATATATACACACGTATGTGGGTGTCCAGGTATATGTGTATATTCTCCGAAAGCTAGTTCACTTTAATTCTGAATACTTTGTGATGTTTCCTAAGCAAATATTATGTATGTAACAAGTAATATTACCTGTAAACGCGGTTTGCTTAATGTATAATCGTTTATTAATTACCACATTTCTACCTTGCACGATAGAAAACAAATAATTTACTATTGCAATTAGTTTCCACTTGAGACATTTTTCAATTTATATTATATATAATTTCTCTATATTTTATCATTATTGTCGCTGCGTTCCCTGCAATCATAATTGTTTTTTTTGCGCACACCATATGTATAGTCTATATAACTTCATTAATGTCTAAAGAATGCCTTTGTTCTTTTGCATCACGCTCACATACTAAAAAACGTACTTTATACAAGAGGAGAGAAAATTATAAAATAGAGATGTATCCAGAAACTTCTTTAGGTTAGTCATGTGTTGTATTTTTTATTTTTTTTTGCTTTGTTTCCTTGCCATGGTTTAAATTAGTAGTAAGGAAAGACTGGAAAATAAAAACAAACAAAAAAAAACAATTAGTTCTAGCCTGGAGAGTTCCTTCATTCTGTCTCAAGGACAACTCAATCAACGCCAAGTTGAGCAATCCAGTTTTCTGGCCATACATTTTCTACAATGATCCTGTCTCTTGACTACTGTCACGTGTATTATGAGTACATAGAACAGATATCGAGATTTTCAATCACATTAGTTAAAATAAAAGTTCTGTCGTTTTTACCTTGCAGTTTTTGGTGGGTAGTTCACGATCCTCTTTTGTGAAAACACAGACAAGTTTCCGCTGGCCTAGACCCTAAAACTATATATGGCGTGTTCACTTCACCTATAGAAAACAGTAAAACCTTCAATCCAGACGCCATTTGGCTTCCTTTTAGAAAGCTATTTGAGACTTTATGGCCTCTATTTGTGTTAGTTGCTCTGACTTCTAAAACTGTCTGGAAGAAATCGTTTGGTTTTATGGTAACCAAAGAAAATTTCACATAATATTTATAAGCCTGGGATAAAAATTGAGTATGGACACCATTATGATTTTTTTTTTAATTTATAGGTGATGGAAGGAGAGAACATGATATTTTCTTATTATCTTATCTTATCTCTCTTTATTTCCTTTTTTATATTCAGCAGCAATATAATAATTTAATGTCTTTGCAGTCGTTTTTTTTATTTTCTGCATCCATGTTAACACATCATATCATATCCATTTCTCCTGCTTTTTAAAATCAAGTATCATGACAGATAAATGTATATTAAGAAATGCATTCAACAAATGTGATTTAAACAAGCTGTCTTTTTTTTATCCACAGATTTTGGTTCCACAGGAGGTGATGTAGGACAATGATTATGGTTGAGAACAAAATACCTTTGTCTGTGGTTTTGCCAACTGAAAACAAATAAGCTTCTATTAATTAAAGAACAATCATTCGTCTCAAAAAATAAAAATTCGGCTATTAGATAAGGCATATACGGATTATATATATATATATATATATATATATATATATATATATATATATATTAGATATTGAAGGCAACAATTGCTCGTCCACAAGTTAACAAGAAAAGATACAGAATTACATTCGAAATTAGAAATCAACTAGTCCAGTTCATTATTTTCTTTATGGTAGAAGCCATTAAAAACCATAAGCAGTGTCTCCAGGAGACCGGATATTGTTTAAAGTTAAAAATAATTAGAATTATGATAAACATGGGTCATTAAAGTAGAAGGGAATAAAATTCATCAACCTAAATAGAGCCCCCATTGGGACAACTGCTTTCCTCTAATTGCAGAAAATAAATACGAACATAAGACATTAAACCTAGAGGGGTTGCAATGTATGAATGGGTTTTTGCAAGACAAATATACAGTGCTGTAAAGCGGATTCACGTGCTGGCTGTAGTATGGGCATCGATGTAGCAGACAAAGGGAACAACGGTGTTTCCTGGCCAATGGAAGGGACGATAATAAAATATTAATAGCCTCAACATAGATTAGGCGATATAAGCAGATGCAGATTGGGGAATGTGACACCAAAACGTGCTTTGGGACAGACTTCCCCCACCTCAAGATCAATATGACTGTGTGCTCTTAGCTGCAGCAACGAGCACATGTGAGCTGATTGTCCTTCTGATACACTAAAACAGACATGTAAATGTTGGTGTGCCATGGAATCCACCATTGGCTTTAATTTATTTCATCATATTGAAGTCTTTCAAGTCATGTGCACACTTTAATCAGGGTACTAATGATGAAGGTACCCGATATACTGGTAATATACCCAATTATTTTAATGAACCCACCCCTGTCATGTAAATATGT